>NW_026000108.1:196056-213440 GCF_001458135.2 Marmota marmota marmota
TTGAGGGAGAGGCTTGTGGGAAGCCGGTGGTGGCAGTTGGGCTCTGAAGGTTTTCCTGAGGAGCTTTTTTGTTTGGCTTGTGTGGTTCTAAAAAAAAAGTTCATTTCTTTTGACAAGTGGCTCCTGAATTGTGCCCAGCCAGACTGTGGCACTTATCAAAGATTTCAATGGAAAATTTTGCCTCAGGGAATGAAAAATAGCCCCACCTTATGTCAAAAGTTTGTTGATGCAGCCTTAGTCTCCACGAGAAATAAGTTTCCATCTGGATATATAATTCATTATATGGATGATATTTTATTAGCTCATGCTGATGATTTGATACTCCAACACATACTTAATTTTATGATTACAAGTTTACAAGACTGGGGATTAAAAATTGCTCCTGATAAAATTCAAACTCAGGCTCCTTTTTCTTACCTAGGAAGATTAATTAATTCCAACAATATAACTTCTCAAAAAATACAGATTAGGGTTGATTCTTTACGTACTTTAAATGATTTTCAAAAACTTCTTGGGGATATTAACTGGATTAGGCCTTACTTAAAATTAACGACTGCTGACCTTAAACCTTTATTTGAAATTTTACAGGGAGATTCAAATCCAAATTCACTTAGACAATTATCTCCTGAGGGAAAGAAGGCTTTATTTAAGGTGGAGAAGTCTATTTCAGATCATTATTTACAACAAATAGACTATAATAAGCCCTGGATGTTAATAATCTTACAGACTTCACACACTCCTACTGGATGCCTATGGCAGGATGATCCTTTAGAATGGATTCATTTGCCTTCTACTCCAAAAAAGATTAATATTTCATATCCCACCCAGGTGTCATCATTAATTTGTAAAGGTAGACTTCGAAGTAGAGAGCTTTTTGGACGAGATCCATCCTCCATTATTATTCCATATAAAAAGGAACAATTAGATTTCTTATTAAATATTAATGATAAATGGCCTATAGCATTACAGGGATTCTATGGAAAAATATTGTTTCATTTGCCTAACCACCCATTACTACATTTTATGACTAAGGTAAATACTATTTTTCCTAAAAACTTTTCTCATGTGCCCCTCGTTCAGGCTTCTCTAATTTTTACAGATGGATCCTCTAATGGAATAGCTGTTACTATTATAGATGACCAAGAGCCAATAGTCCAACAAACAACTGAAACCTCTGCTTAAAGGACGGAATTAATTGCTATTATAACTGCTTTTGAAAAGATTACACAGCCTTTTAATCTTTATACTGATTCCCAATATATAGTTAATCTCTTTCTAGCCATAGAAACATCTTCTTTGTCCTCTCATTCATCAATTGTTAATATATTACAAAAGTTACAAAAATTAATATTACAGAGATCCTATAAAATTTTTATTGGACATATTAGAGGACATTCTAACTTACCTGGACCTTTAGTGGCAGGAAATGCTAAAGCTGATTTATTAACTAGGACTGTTTAAAATGTTATTGAACAAGCTACTAAAGATCATCAATTACATCATCTAAATTCTGCTGCTCTTAGAGCACAGTTTCATATAACTAAAGAACAAGCTAGACAAATTGTTAAACAATGTCAAATCTGTCCTACTCACTCTCCTTCTCCACAGATGGGTGTCAACCCTAGGGGTTTGTTACCCAACAAACTGTGGCAGATGGATGTTACTCATATTCAAGAGTTTGGAAAGTTATCTTTTGTTCATGTTTGTGTGGATACTTTCTCACATGTTATTTTTGCTACAGCCCACACTGGAGAAGCTTATAAGGATATTGCCCAACATCTTTTTGCCTCCTTTGCATATATGGGATTACCTCTTCATATTAAGACAGACAATGCTCCTGCTTATATTTCAAAAACCTTTAAACATTTGTGTCAAACACTTAACATAGTTCATTCCACAGGCATCCCCTATAACCCACAAGGACAAGCCATAGTGGAAAAAGCTCATCAGACCTTAAAATCTCAAATTAATAAATTAAAAGAGGGGGAACTACATTATAGCTCTCCTCATCAAATTCTTCAACATGCTCTATTTGTCATTAATCATTTAAATGTAAATGATTCTAAATTAACTCCAATGCAACGTCATTGGTCTGAGCAAACAGTAACTCAAAAACCTTTAGTTAAATGGAAAGATCTTCTTACTGGACAGTGGAAAGGACCTGATATTCTCTTAACATCGAGGAGAGGATATGCTTGTGTGTTTCCACAGGACACTACTTCACCTTTGTGGATTCCAGATCGACTCATCAGACATTATGACTCACCCATGTCACAGGCGGAGGTTCCTCCCCAAGCCATACCCAAGGATGCCATCGACCCAGGATGAAGAACTTGCCGAGGACATGACTAATCTTCACCTTCATTCCCTTCGACAGGCACGAGCAACATTGACATCAAAATTACCTTCCTGGGGTCAAATAAAACATCTGACCAGTCAGGCACAAAA
The DNA here is from genome assembly GCF_001458135.2 of Marmota marmota marmota. NCBI lineage: Eukaryota > Metazoa > Chordata > Mammalia > Rodentia > Sciuridae > Marmota > Marmota marmota. The sequence goes on from NW_026000108.1 coordinate 198,505, forward strand.
CTTGGTTGTTAGCCAAGGTGCCTCTGCCTCTCCTGAAAAAGTGTTTCTTGCTATGCTAGTACTCTTATCCTGTCAGGTATCACTGATTTCTGCTAATCAATCTTATTGGGCTTATTTTCCTGATCCTCCTCTTTTAAGAGTTACTGATTAGGGAAAACTTAATATTAAGGTGTTTACTGATAATCCTGATTTGTTAGGAGGGATTTCTGATTCCCTTATTCCTTATAAGATGTCCTATAATATTAATTTCAAGGGTTTAATAGAAGAGACTCCTATTTGCTTTGCTACTGATAATAAATTTATCCCTCAAGGATGTATGCCTATTAATTATAGACAATATTTTACTGATTGCCCTCCTGGCTTCCCAGACATGGATAATAAAAAGAGGAACCTTTGGCTCCTTGAAATGGTTTCTTTAGGATATTATATAGTTAATGAAACCTATGTTAATAAGACATTACCTGAAGCCATTGATCCATGTGGATTAAAAAATAACAAAAAATATTTTTATTGGAATAATATGATTGATCCTTGGGAAGAATTTACTCATTGGTTTCAATGTGGGTTTATGCAAAGGGCACAAGTCTTTCAGCCTAAGTCTTCAGATGTTAATATCTATGATTGGTCTGCTTCTGCCCCTCCTTTTGATTATAAAAATTATTTTAAGACTAAGTCTCAAAAATTTAATCATGCTGAAGGAATGTATACAAGTTCTCCTATTCATAGATGGTTCTCACCTGGTTGGGTCACTCCCATATTTCAGAGTGAGCTCCCTAATGGAAATGTTTCATACTTCCCAGATCTCTTTAGATTAATTGCAGCTACTAATATGGTTCTTTTAACCAGACCTGGAAAAACTCCAGAACCTTTCAATATTCGTGCTTGCATTAATGCTCCTCATGCTATTTTAGTAGGTAATAATAATACCTTGACAATTAACTGAAATAATAGTGTTTATTCTATTTCCTGTGATCAATGTATGTTAACTAATTGTATACATGCTAATCTTCCAAAAAACTACACTACTTTTATAATTATACATCAGCCTTCCTATGTAATGATTCCTGTCCTTCTTAATGATGATTGGTATGATGATGAAGGGTAACAAATTCTTAAAAAATTTAATGAATTAATTAGACCTAAGCGATTTGTTGCAGCATTAATTTTAGGAATTACAGCATTAATAGGAATTATTACTTCTTTAGCTTTATCTACTACAGCTTTAGTTAAAGAAATTCATACTGCTCATCATGTTAATGATTTATCTCATAATGTTTCATTAGCATTAGCTATTCAAGAAAAAATAGATAAGAAATTGGAGGCCCGAATTAATGCCTTAGAGGAAGCTTTATTATATGTAGGAAACCAGATTCAAAATATAAAAACTCAAATGACAACCAAATGTCATGCTAATTTCAAATGGATCTCTGTTACTCCCTTAAAATATAATCAAACTAAATATGGATGGAATCAAGTACAAACTCATTTATTAGGGATCTAGAATAAAACTGAAATAGGCCCCAATATACAAGATTTACAACAACAAGTAAAATATATAAGTAAGGCTTATTTATCTACTGACTCTACAGCTGACTTTGCTGCAGATTTATACAAAAATGTACAAAAAACTATTTCAAATAGTACTTGGTGGTCATATATGATTAATATTGGTTTTGGCTTTTTATTCATTGTTCTTGTTTGTCTCATTCTTCCAGTCCTCTTCAGACTTGTCTGGAAATCAATCAGAAGCATCTCCATCCAAATCGAACACATCAAATTAAAAAATAAAAAAGGGGGAAAGGCTGCGCCCCTCCCCTGACTCAGGCAATGGCAAGGCCCTACTGAGGTGGATGGCGCAAGGCGTCCATCCTCTGGAGGAGCGCAGTATGTTTCTGGGAATGGGCTGGTTTGGTTTTGTATTCCTTTAATAAGTATAGTTGCAACTTCTCATATGACCATTAAGTATGAAGGAAAAAACATGACTTTCCCAATTAATGCAACTACTTCTAAAGAATAGATCTGTTTGCTCTAAATGCAATGATTCAGCTGTGGAGCGTAAATTGTTAATGTCTAATGAAAAACTCCCTGTATTCCTGTCAAGGAAGTTTTTGAGAAATTAAATTAAAATCTAGAGAAGAAAAATTAATGTTAAGAAGACAGATTAGTGCTTAGTACTGGGCAACTTGTTCTTGTTCTTGTGCACAATGGTTTGTGCTCTTACTCTTGTTTGATTAAAATTAATAACAAGTCAACCACTTGCCGTAACCATGGCACTGGTTCCAGTCAGTAAGTCAAGAAAGAATAGTCAAGGTATAGGCCAATAGTTTGGGACATTTCTAACTATTATTAAAAGTTAACTAAGCAGAAACAGCTCAAAGCAAAACGCGAACTGAAAGTACAAATGCTTGCTTATGCATAAGCCAAGATACATTCTTCTATTCTAATTGTAGCTACGTAATATTTTGTTTCTTTGAATAATGATTCCTGTTTTGTAACCACAAAGTACTGTGAGCCTGCCAAAATGAAAAGTATATATGATCAGCTTCACAAGTAAAGATTGGGATCAACACCTTCACTTTGGTGTCTGTGTTGTTTCTCCACCCCCCTTTCGCCGACTCCTCACCATCCATTCGTCTCCTGAGACCCCCTGTTGGAGCTGGTCTCTGACAGAACTACAATACCCACAATCATATGGACTGGAATCGCTCAGGATCCCCCAAGTGAGTAGTAAACCTGAAATTACATTACCAATAATCCTTAGGGGAAGAGTCTCCCAGGACAGCCAGCAGTGAGCAATCAAATATAGGAACTTTAATTTGCAGAATTCTATGAAGAGGCATTTCCCAGGATTACTTGCAGTGAGCAGGCAAAACCTGGGATTACATAGCCCACAAAACCAAGGAGTAAGATGGCTCCCAGAATACCCAGCAGTGAGCAAGCAAATGTTGGGACTATGTTACCCATAATCCTTAGGACAGAAAGTTCCCACAACCCTTTCATGGAGAAGAAAAATTATAAGACTACATTACCCATAATTCAAACAGGGAGAAAGCTCCCACAATTCCCCACATGTAGTACAGATTGTGCGACTACATTACCCACAACTCTATGAGGGGAGGAATTCCCCAAAGTGAGTGGAATGCTCATGACTACTTGACCCACCATCCTTACAGGAGGAGGCTCCCAGAATACCAAGTGGTGAGTGGGAAAATGTTGGGATTATATAACCCATAATCCTAAGTGGGAGGAAGTTCCCAAGATTCTTTGCACAAAGAGGACAAATTATAGGACTACATTACCCACAATTCTATGCAGAGTAGTTCCCAGAGTTGCCCAAAGTGAGTGATTTATTCATGACTACTTCACCCACCATCCTGATGGGAAGAAGCTCAGAATACCCAGTGGTGAACAGCAAAGTTTGAGACTATGTTATTCATAATTCTAAGGAGGGGAAGTTCCCAGAATTTTTTGTCAGAGTAGATAAATCATGGGACTACATTACCCATAAGTCCACAGGGAAGGAAGCTCCCACAAGTACACACACACACACACACACACACACACACACACCATGCACAGTGTAATACATGGGACTACATGACCCACAATTCCATGGTGGAGAAAATTACCAGAATTCTTTGCATGGAGAGGGCAAAACATGGGACTGCATTACCCACAATCCTCAGGGAGTAGGCTCCCAGAATACCCAGCAGTGGGCAGAAAATTTGGACTACATTACCCATAAGACTAATAAGGAGGAAGTTCTCAAGATCCTCTGTACAGAGCCAATAAATCATAGAACTACATTACCCAAAATTATAACAGAGGAGGAAGATCCCACAATTTTCCACAGTTTGAATAAAATGTGGGATTATATTACCCACAATTCCATGGGGGGAAATTACCCAGAAATTCTCAACGTGGGCCATAAACTCCTACATACTTCACCCACAGTATTTTGTGGAGGGCCTCCCAGAATACCACAGCGAAGAGTGGGAAATGTTGGAACTACATTACCCATAACCCTAAGAGGGAGGAAGTTACCTGGCTTTCTGGGGTCAGTGGTTAAACTTAGCACTACACTACCTATGGTCCAGAGTTGCAGAAATTCAATGGTACCTCTTGGTTTTGAAATCTCACTAACCCTAGGTCTATGACTAATTTTTACCTAGCCCGACTCCTACTCCTAAAATTACTCAGATTCCTCATGATATAAAGGCAAGCATGTGGCATTCCGCTTCCATGGCTCTCCTGGCAGAGGTGTGTGTGTGTAAAATCCAGGACTACATCACGCATAATCCTTAGGGAGAAATCACGCAGGATCCCCTCAAGGAGAGCCAACCAAACCTGAACCCTAACTCTAACTTGATTGTTGTAATGTAGTTCGGCACTTTGCTGACTCCTCATGGTGTTACTGCTGTTGACAGGTTACGAGTCCTTGTTTCCCCAATGTTGAAGAATAACACCAGAGAAGCATGCTGAGGCAAGGGCAGAGTAGAAATTAGAAGTTTATTAAAGGACAGCAAAAAAGACTTCTCCCGGAGGAAGAAGGGGACCCAAGAGGTGGAATCCATGGAAGTGCGGTTGTTTCCCCTTTTTATAGTTTTTTCAGTGATGGAATGTAGGTTGGAAGGCCTGAGGGCTGGGACACAGGTGGGCCAAAGAAGTAATCTGGGCAGGAAGGACTTCATTAACATTTCTTTGGGATGGGCTATCTTTAAATCTGCTGGGGCTGTTCATTAACATTTCTTTGGGATGGACTTTGGGCCTAGGGCTTTTCTTGGGACTTCATTAACATTCCATGAGTTGTCCTGCGTTTCCGGAATTCATTCAACATGGCCTCCATTTTAGATCTTACTTGATATTAGACCCGATTTACCTAACCACACTGACTACCTAACTTTAAATCTGGCTTCAATGGGGGATCCTGAGAGCTTCAACTTTCTTAGAATTTTAGGTCATTTAATCCAGAATTTTGCCCACTCATGGGACATAGTTGAAGAAATTCGCCTGCAAGCTTCTGACCCTGAAGCTTAGATTGTGGGTAATGTAGTCTAGTATTTGGCTGGTTCCCTGTGCAGAACCCAGGGAACTTCTGCCCCATTAGGATTGTGGGTAATTAATGTTAGGTCGGTGGTGGTGACTTGGTGGTGACTTAGTGGCAACTTAGAACAAAGCAGCCCTCACCGAAAAAGAACATCAATCAGATGCTGGCGGAAATACCTGTCAATCAGCCAGATCTAGATCTCCTGACTAACGCCTGTCAATCAGCAGGACCCCCTGGCCAATCCTGGAGTTCAGCCAACTCCCCTGACCAACTCCAAGGGGGCAAGAGACCCTAGGAACACCTTTTCCTGTCCTGACCCCTTCCCTTCCTGCTATAAGCCCCATAAAAGTCCAGTCCGGTCAAGCTTCCATGTGGTTTCTCTTCAGACCCTTCCCCTGTCCCCTCTGTGGGTCTGATCAAGTTCCACCCAGGAGTGATATCTCAATAAAGCCTGTTCAGCGACCCTTTTAAATCTGCCTCCTTTGGTTGCTGCCTGCCCCGCCTGATCTGACAATTAAGTCCCTTGTATTTTATGGCTCAGAGGGGTTGATTCTGTGCACTTCACTTCCCCCTCCCTGGATTACAGATAACGTAGTCTAGCATTTTGCCCACTCCTAGGGTGAGGATGGGGGGAGAAGGGGGGGCTCTTGAGAGCTTCTGCTCCTGAGGGCTGAGGGTAATGCAGTCCAGTGTTTTTGCTGGCTCTTTTTAGGGAATCTGGAAGCCTCTGCCACCTCAGGATTGTGAATAATTTAGTTCCATGTTCTACCAGCTCACAGGAGGCAGGGGAGTCCTATGATTTCTGCCCCCCATGACTGTGAGTTATCACCACACTGCCTTCTAGGTAATGTAGTCCCACATGGTAGAGGAATTCCTATGAGGTTCCCATCCCCACCCTCTGAGGATTGTGGGTACTATAGTCCAATGTTTTGCTGGTTCTCTGTGGGAAACCCTGAGAGCTTCTTGCCACTTAGAGTTGTGGGTGATATAGTCTCACATTTTGCTAGCTCATGGGGGGCACTCTTGTGACCTTCTGTTGCACCAGAGTATTGTGGGTAATGTAGTCTAGTGTTTTCCCACATACACCTCTGTCAGCTGTCTATGTAAGCTTCAGGCTGCATGCTTGCCCAGACACCCTGAAGATTCTCAGTACTATGTTCCAGTGGCCTACCCATGCAGCTCTCACCACAGAGGACTATCACAGGTGCAGTCTGAACATTTCCCCCCAGGTATTCTGAGCAGTGAAGTGCAGTATTCTGGCTGTACAGCCCTCATCATGGAAGGCCATGTGAGCTCCAGGCACATTCACATGGGCAAGCTCAGGAACTCTAGGCAGTGAAGTCCAGTCCTCATTGCAGAGACCTCTTGGAGCTGCAGGCACCCAAGGTTCATGGTTAGTATGTTTGATTGTTCTGTGCATGCATTCCTAATCCCAGAGGCTGAGAGCTGCATGTCACATGGATATCCAGAGAACACTGAGGATTGTGCCACTGCAGTCTGGCATTCTGCTGCTCAGCCCCCACCATGGAGGCCTTTGGAAGCTTTGGGCCATGTGCTTGCCCTGGTATCCCAAGGAATCTGGGTAGTGTAGCTCAGTGATTGGCTGTCTGGCCCTCACCACAAAGGACTGTGGGAGCTGTAGCAATATGTTTGCCCAGGCATCCCAGAGATTCTGGGCAGTGTAGTCTGGCAGAGTTATCACCACAGTGGCTTCTGGGAATTATCAGGCAGGCCACTGTGTGCAGACTTACCCAGAAAGCCCTGGTATTGTCTACAAAACTCATTGTGTCACATAGTGGGAAGATATCTTCAATACACCCACAATATTATTGTCACATTGATACATCAACTTCTCAACATTTTTCAAGTACTCTAACACTGGAAAAAATGAGCCATAAAAATAAATATAAACAATGAGGTGCCATTAGCCCTTTCCCTCATGCACTATTGAGTCTCCACATGCTGGGAAACCCAGGCCTTCCCTGCACTATCCTGAGCTTGTTTCTCGGTTTCTCCTTTCAGTGTCCTGGGATTTTTCACCATAAAATGTACTTTAGGATACTATAACAATGAAGAGCCAAAGCCTCACAATGGATACTTTTATAAGTCCCACTAAAATTTTAACTACAAAAGTAAAAACAACAGAGCTTCTTCCTCAGCACATGGGATAATGGACAAGAGGCTTTTCCTCATTTCCCCCCACCTTTTCCTCAGATAGACTTCAGTAATACCAAAACCACAGTGGAATCCACATGTAGATGCCAAGGGGAAGAAATCTTGTGGTACACATTGTCCTCAGATGTCCCCAGCCAAGGCATCTCCCTGTGAGGGTACCAAGAGGCTCTGCCACAAGAGTCATGGCTCCAAGGTGCCTGCAGCCATGATCTCTTCCTGGGTGGGTTTCAAGTTTAGGGTTAGAAACTTGAAACATGTTTCAAGACATGGCCCCCAGGGGTCCCCAGCCACAGCATCTCCCTGTGTGGGTCCCAAGAAGAAGGAATCTTCTGTCACCACAGTCAGCCCCAATGGGTCTAAAGCCATGGTCTTCCCTGGTGGACCACAAGGGTGAGAATTAGGGCAGGCCTTGAAGGTTAGGGTTACCTCATTGTGGACCTAGACTCCAGGTATTCTCAGCCATGGAATTTCCTCAGGTGAATCCTGAGAAGGAAGTTTGCTGTGGGCACAGGACACCTATCCCTGACAGAAAGATGATTCAAGGGGATCAGAAAAAGTCACTCTGAGAACCCCCTGCTGGCCACATGTCAATGCATGCCTCCATGTTGCCAGCCATTGCACTCCTGGTGTGCAACAGGGAAAGTGAAGGTGAGTTTGCAGAGCACGTGTGTACAGGAATGTTCACAGCAGCCTTCTTTGTAATGCCCTAACCACCAACATGCAAATGTCATCCACAGAAGGACAGGTAAACAACTCTTATCCACCCACAGAGACACAGGTGACTCTGAGGTATCTGTCTAACCCTGGCAACAGTGAGTTCATTTGTGTTCTAATAATGACTGTCTCAGCAAGCAGAGCATGTGATGTGGGGGCTGCTGCTCCTTCCTCACATATTCCTTAATTCTGTCCTCACTGAACACCTGCCTTGTGTCCCCAGATCTTCAGCTCCAGGATTAGGGAGACCACTATATCCCAGGGACCTAGTCCTGGTGGCTCCTAAAGGAAATAGGACAAGTGTGGTGGTGATCCCCTCTGCACCAGAGAACCCCAGATCCCCACATAACATTTCTCTACCCCACCCCTGTCTCTGCAACCCCCAGCTGTTTCTCCAGCCTGTTTTCCCAGCCTGTAGGCCTTGATCATAATTTCTCCATAGAGAACCCCAGATCACCCTACAACAGTGTCCATCCTGTTTCTGTGGTCTCCTAGCTGTTCCCCTATCTTTGGGGCTTTGGTCTATCTCTCTAAAGAAGACCCCAGATGATACCATCACACTGTCCACCTAGAGACCTTAGTCATCTCTGCTACATCTCCAACACTCCATAGCTTTGATGTCATCAACAGCAGATTCTCACCTAGACTGTTCTAGACCCTCCCAAGTCTGTTCAAAACTACAATTTGGAATATAAAATCAGGATCTTGATGCTGCTCAGAAATGCAGCAAAATTTGTCTGAGAAATTAAATGCCAGGAAGAGGCTTCTGTGGCCAGGATGATCTCAGGAGGTAGTAAGCCCTGCATACCATGTGAAAGATGGGATGCCCACATCTGCTCTGATGTTTGGGGTATTCTTTCATTTGAAAGCAAAACTGATATTTTTGAAAGATGTAGGCTGGAGGGACTATTAGAGTTTTCAGAGATACTTGAAGAAGACTTCATAGGCATATTCTGAGATTGCAAGTCCATAAATTGGTCAATATCCAACCTCATTTCCTGCAGAAATGCTTATGTAGGCTTATGGCTCTTGGGGCCTACCTGAGGAACATAAATCAGAAGGCTGTGGCGGGAGCTCTGTCACCAGGAAGCTTCCCACCTCTGCCAGCTCATTACTTGGGCCTGGACCCTCCTCCAGATACACTCTGGTGATTGCTGCTGCATGGGCAGGTAAATCCTGTAAGCAAAGAAATTCCACAACCCATTGGAGAGAGAAGGGAGCACAGTGCACATGTGGCACAACATGGCCTCAATAAGGAGGCAGATGCAACATCCATCCCAGCCAGCACAGGCCACCTGAGCCAAGTTTATCACCCCTGTGCCTCAGACTCCCTCTCTACACAATGGTCTCCAACTAAGGAAGGAGGGAAACTGAGGAGGAGAGATGGCCCCACTTCTGAGGGAATGACAGCACTTGGCAGCCAGTGGCTTTGAAATTGTCTATTTTCCAGGAGATTTGTGTTGAAAATACTATATGCCTGGGGATTGTGGCTCTGTAGAGTAGGATTTGGGGTCATCTGGCATTAATGGTTGTGGATGAGTGCAGGTTTGGTTTGCTCTAATGGCTCAGCAACTGGTGGGTTTGGGGATGATTACCAAATCTGAGGGTAACAGCAGACTCCTTGTCTGGTTCTGATCCTGCAGAAATGAAGCTTCATTTCATTCACCCAAATCTCCTTAAGTGGGAAACAGGGTTCTTGGTCAGTTGTTCCCTGTGCAGAGCTCAGCTGAGGTGCAGCTGGCCCCATCACCCTACATTCACTACATGGTAAGAGCCTCCAGGACTCTGCTTCTCCTCAAGTCAGTGATCTCCCTTCTGTCAGTCTGTGTAACTCTTCTGTCCTCTCTTGACCACTTGAACTGAACTTGTCTCAAAGTAACACTTTCTGTGGTTTACTCTGACCCTGATTATCAGTGCTTCACTCTCCTTGTACCTCAATGTCACCCTAAAACTCTCCTAGCGGCAGAGTGGGCACCTGCCCCATTTTCCCTCAGTCCCTATTTACCCTTCACTCTCCTTGCACCCCAATGCTAGGGAGTACCCAATGCTCCAAAGATCCCCACAATAAGCAGGCATAGCACAGACTATATTACCCATAATCTGAAGTGGCAGAGGCTGCCAGGATCCCATGTAGAATCAGCAAAGGGCAAATATTAACCCAAACCTAGTGCTTGCACTAATCCTAGCCCTAACCATAACTGCTCGGAATTCTCAGGGTACCAATGCAAGCAGGAGACCTTCAGCTTCATGTGACTACTAGAAGAGATGTGTGGGCAAAACTCAGGACTATGTTAACCACAATGACAAGGGGCAGAAGTCAACAAGGCCTTTCCCTTGCAGTGAATGGGTGAAATGCAGGACTACATTACCCACATCCTCAAAGGGCAAGAAACTCCTAGGATTACCTACAGTGAGTAGGCTAATTGTGGGATTTCATTACCCACAATTCTAAGTGCTAGAAATCACCAGGATCCCTAGGAGATAATTGGCAAAATGCTAAACCTTGGTGCACACCTTTAATCCCAGCAGCTTGGGAGGTTGAGGCTGGAGGATCATAAGTTCAAAGCTGGCCTTAGCAGCTTAGCGAGGCCCAAAGCAACTTAACAAGACCCTGTCTCAAAATAAAAAAATTAAAATGTTGGAGATGTGGCTAAGTGCTAAAGCACACCTGGGTTCAATTCCTAGTACCAAAACAAACAAACACTAAACCTACCATAGCCCTAATTCTGATCCTACTCTACTCAGAATCCTCAGGGCACCAGGGTATGTGACTTTCAGCTTCCATGGGACTCCTGACAGAAGTAAAATGGCAAAACCCAGAACTATATTAGCCAGGATGGAAGTCACCAGTGCTTCCCCCTCCCTGAGCAGTAAGCAGACAAAATACAGGACAATTTGCCCTTACTCTATCATGCTTATGCAGGGTAAGTATGTGGCCTTCAGCTTCTATGGGACTCCTGGCAGAGGTGAGTGTGCAAAACTCAGACCTACATTATCCAGACCCTAATTGGCAGAAGCAGCCAGGATCCCCAACAGACAGCTGGCAAAATGTAAACCCTACCCCAGGCTTTGTCCTAATATTAATCCTAATGCTAACACTGCTGAGAATCTGAGAAACTAATGTGACTCCATTTTAAAAAATAAATAAATAACAGCAGCTTCTACCTCAAGGCGTGAGGGGGGGGGGTGACCCTTGTCCTTGGAAAAACCCACAGAGCATTCCTGCTGAGTTGTTTGTCTGTAAATAACAGGACAGGTCTGCAGCGGTGTCCTTGACTCAGTTAGGCTAGGTGAGGACCCATAGCAACCCCCCTAGCAACCTCCAATCAGCATGAGACAGGGAAAATACCTGGGATGCCAGATGACCCCCAAGTAGTTTATGGTGGTTGATAACATGTTGGGAAACCATGTAGTTTAGCACGTACACCCCTCGGCCTAACCCAATCAGTTCAAACAAATCCCCCTTTTGCACTAACCAATCACCCCTACCCAACTTGTTCCCACCATTGAATGTGCTAATCAATGTTAAGAGTTGTTGTTTGATTTTCCCGTGGTATGGAATGATTTGCTGTGTGATGTTGTGATGCATAGAGTATCCCCCAAAAAACCTATAAAATCTCACTGAACAAAGGACCAGGACTCACTCCCTGGGACCGCTGTGTTGGGAATGGTTGTGAGTCCAGGCTCGAGCTTGCAATAAAGACTCGTGTGTGCTTGCATCAGATTCGGCTCCTGCAGGTCTATTGGGGTCCCATGAATCTGGCATAACAAATCCTCAGGTTACCAGGGTGAGCATAAGACTTTCAGCTTCCATGGGACTCTCAGAAAATGTGAGCAGGCAAAACTCAGAACTGTTACCCACAATACCAAGAAGCAGACATCCCCAGAGTCCCTGTTAGTGAGCAGGCAAAACACAGGACAACATTACCCACAATTCTAAGTGGCTGAAACTGCTAGGAACCTCAGAAGACAGCAGGCAAACTGCTAACCTTAACCCTAGGCTTTGCACTAACCCTCTCCCTAACAGTGCTCAGAATCCTCAGGGTACTGGGACAAGCAGTTTCCATGTAACTGCAGGCAAAAGTATGTAGGCAAACCATGGGACTCCACTATTGACAATCCTAAGGGGGTTGAAGCTCCTGGGTCCCCTACAATGAGCAGGCAAACCGTGGGACTACATTATCCACAGTCCTAATCCTGGGACTACATTATCGACAATCCTGGCAAGAGGGAGCTTCAAGGGGTCAGGAAAAGTGGCTCCAGTTGCTTCCTTCTTATCACTGTGGGCTGTGCAAGATACTCACCACTCACGGTTCAGTGGTGACCCTGAGCCCCCTTGTGGCAATACTAGTGAAGCTCTGGAAATCATTGTTTGGATTATTCTAGATCATAATTTTAGAAATCAACCAGAAATACAGTTCACAATCCCATGCCTTGATCAGAATGGATGGAGATAGCAAGAAGCAAAGCACGATGCCAATAAACAAAGGTTCTTTGATTTCCTATGTACCAGCAATACTACTTAGGAAAAAATAGACTTTGAAAATTACAATAAAAATAAAGCATTTCCATTTATAATAGCATCCTCCAAAGCTGAAGTTCTTTTTTTTTTTTAATATTTATTTTTTAGTTCTCGGCAGACACAACATCTTTGTATGTGGTGCTGAGGATCGAACCTGGGCCACACGCATGCCAGGCGAGCGCGCTACCACTTGAGCCACATCCCCAGCCCCAGCTGAAGTTCTTAAATATGTATTTTTTTAGTTTTAGATGGACACAATATCTTTGTTTTATTTGTTTATTTATATTTAGTGCTGAGGATCAAACCCAGGGCCTCACATATGTGAGGCAAGTGCTCTACTACTGAACTACAACCCCAGTCCCTTAAATATGTCTTAAAGTACAATTATACTTCCAGAAAAACTTAAAACACAATAGAAAGAAATAAAGTTAAGCATAAATAAGTGCACAGATAGTCCTTGGTCAGGATTATTAGACTCAATGCAGTTAAGATGAAATTCTCCCAAGCTTGATCTGCACATTCAGTGCAATATCCAATTCCTAGAAGACTCTCTAAGCCTAGAAGAGTTGACACTGACTGCAAGAGGACAAGCCTGAAGAACTCAATACCTGGATTCCAGAACCAGTCATAAAGCTGAATCACTGAAGAAAATGTTTTGCTGTGAAGGAATACACAGAGATGAATGGAAATTAATGGAGAGCACAAACACACCCATGTACATACAGTTCAATAAACTCATTTTTCTCACAGTATTAAAGTATTTGAAATATGTTGAGAAGATGATGTATCAAAATTCAAACATCGGGTGTAATTGTGTTTGTTGCATTTTGTTAAAGGAACAAAGGCCTTTGATGGAGAAAGGAATTTCTGCTCCAAAGATGGTGATGAGATAACTGGAAACAATATGAGGAAGTGGACAAGGGTAAGCTACAAATTACACAGAACTTCACCCAAGCAGTCCATAGACTCATATTTTAAGTGTAAAACTGTAAAACTTCTAGAAGAAAACATGCCTGACCATGTTTCATAATGACTTTTTAAATACAGCTCCAAAACAAATCCAGAAATAAAATTGGTAAACCTTATAAAGATGTTTACTACATGAAAAAGTCATACATAGGAAATAAAGACAAGCCAAAGACTTGGAGAAATATTAGAAAGTACATACCTTAAAAAGACTTGTATCTGAAATAGAGTAAGAAACTTATTAATAAGAAGCACTCCATTTAAAAAATGGATGAAGATCTGGAGACATCTCACCAGAGAAGATATGCAGATGGCAAAGCAGCATAGGAAATGATGTGAGCACCACTTGTCATGAGCCAAGGTAACTAAGACACTGAGATAGCACCAAGTGCCTATCAATGGATAAAAATCTTCATGATGCAATGTCAATTGTGTGGAAAAATAGGAATTCACATGCATTGCTGCTGGAGGGCACAGTAGTTCACTGCCTAAGAAAGAGCTTGGCTGGGCTGGGGTTGTGAATCAGTGGCAGAGTGCTTGCCTAACATGTGTGAGGCACTGGGTTCCATCCTCAGTACCATATATAAATAAATAAAAAATAAATGTACATCAACTAAAAAATATTTAAAATAATTATTGAAAAAAGAAAGAAAGAGCTTGGCAGTTTTCCAGAGTTAAACATGGTCTTACACAGGGCTCAAAATTCATAATCTTAACAATTGACACAACTGTCTCACAAACATAGGTCTGAAAATGTATGTCTAAATGCAGCATGAAGTTACTCACAGCAGTTCTGCTCACAGTGGCCAAGTACTCAGGGAATCAGGATGTGCTGCAGATCATTTGTGCTATGGAGGTCTGTCGCGACTTCTTGCCCGCAAGAAAGACGCAACTCAAGAATCTTCTTTCAGCAGTTTTATTCAGGCCCCTGATAGTTCTTCTTCTCCCTCTTGGATTCTTCTTCTACTCCCTCGGATGCCCCTCCCAGCCTTAATAAAGCATCTCAAGCCCCAATGCAAAGCAGCCACGTGGAGCTTTCTCATAGGGTGATGAAAAGTCATGCGCCAACTCTCCCAAATAAGGAGTTGTTTGTCACAGACCACAGCGGAGCCAGCGCCATCTTGTAATGGCGACCATAATTTGCATAAACGGCAGAAGCGGCTCACCACAGTTCCCCCTTTCTATTTTCTTAAAACAATACAGGCAAGAGTAGAGGTCCTATCCCACTGTGCAGAAGTGGCTGCATAGTATGGCTCAGTCTTAAGGAGGGCCCTTCCCCAGATCCGAGACCATATCAGCCGACGCCTTTTTTCGTGGGGCGGGGAGTGGACGCGTCTAACCCGCATGCAATAGGACATGCTCTCCTTGAGGTCCACGTCAAGGATCACTCAAGTGCAGTGCTTTGCCTCGCATCCTGTATCGTGGCGATGGTGGACGAAGGGGGATAACTGAGGCTGAACTGTGGCTGTTTATAACGACAAACAAGTTGACAGCACCCTGAAAGAAAGGCAC
>NW_026000108.1:217399-225402 GCF_001458135.2 Marmota marmota marmota
TCTCTGTAAAGTACTATGTTTCACCTCCAGACCCTTAGAACGTAACAGGCCATCTAGGGCCAGAAGAAGCGGACTGGAAGGTGCGGCACCCATGACACAACAACAAAAGAAGCACAAAAAACAAAAGCAAAATGACACAACAAGAGAAACACAGAAAACAAAAGCGAAAGTAAAAACGAAAGTACACAATGCAGCTGCTGCCCCGCTTTGGTCGAGGATCCCACTTACTTGGGACTGATTCCGCTTTGATTGCGGATCCCACTCACCTGGGACTACGGTGCACCACCCCTGACTGCTGAAAGTTCTGACTCCCGGGTTTCGGCACCACTTGTCGCGACTTCTTGCCCGCAAGAAAGACGCAACTCAAGAATCTTCTTTCAGCAGTTTTATTCAGGCCCCTGATAGTTCTTCTTCTCCCTCTCGGATTCTTCTTCTACTCCCTCGGATGCCCCTCCCAGCCTTAATAAAGCATCTCAAGCCCCAATGCAAAGCAGCCACGTGGAGCTTTCTCATAGGGTGATGAAAAGTCATGCGCCAACTCTCCCAAATAAGGAGTTGTTTGTCACAGACCACAGCGGAGCCAGCGCCATCTTGTAATGGCGACCATAATTTGCATAAACGGCAGAAGCGGCTCACCACAGAGGTCTCTGAACCCCCAGGCCTCTGCTCTTGTCCGCACCTAGACCACCTGACCTGCCCTTACCCTGTGCTCCACAGTGGGGCAAAGTGGGTTCTATATGAAAATACCTATAGATACAGATGATAAACTCAGGAGAATGCAGGGACAAAGACTCAGGTCTGAATTTTTACCCATAGGAACCCCCTGGGGAAGAACAGTCAGAATGGAGGCAACTGCAGTAGCCCCACAGAACCACACCTACTAGGCAGAACCTGAAGGCAACTCCTAGGACCCACCTCTGATCAGCTTGGAGGACCTTGTGATGCACCTTAATTCCCCCAGCACAACTTATGCTTGTTTTTTTTTCCTCAGGCAGCAACTGCATTCTGAGCAGGATGATGTTACTTGTTTGGTATTGCATAGAGAGCTGGGCCACTGCCTAGTCCTGAGGCACAGCCTCTGAAATTCACTGTTCTGGTTATTCTACAACATAAGTTTGAATACTTAAGCTGAAATAGAGCCCACCATTCCATGACATGATCTGAAAGAATGATGCTATGGTTTGAATCCTTGACCTCTACTTTTTATGTTTCTAAAGTCCTAGAGTCCAGAAAGCCCAGGAATACACAAACCACCCCCTTGCATCTCCTCCAGCCCCCTATAAAGCCATCCACAGTTTGTAACAGCCAAGATGTCCCTGTTATTCTCAGCAGGAAGGGTCCCTCAGGGAGGCATAGAAGAGGATGTTCCACTTGGTCAAGGAATCTCACCTGTGTCCACTGGGCCCACACTGACCCTTTAAGGAGTGAGAGTAATTTGGCTGTGGGCCAAGCCCCTCTTCTCAGGAAGACTGAACACAGCCAAAAGGAGAGATGGGAATGAAGGGACTGGTTGTCAGGACACTAAAAGTGAATACCTCTCCCAGGGGTTGAGTACAGGGACTGAGGAGGAACCTCCTGCTTTCATGCAGGGCCTCTGATAATTGCATAGACACCCTTTCTCAGGAGGCCCAGTCCCACTCAAGGGTCAGCTTCAGGAATTTTAGTCCATTTCCCCCAAAATGGGCATGATGCAGCTTGCTGAGTCAGGATTTTGACTTTAAGGACTAGCACACTGCCTGTTCAGCATAGGATGAAGCAAAATGCCCTCCCTCAGCCCATGCCTCCAACGGTGCCTCCCTTACACACTTCTCCTTGCTGGGACTTCAGGCCCTTCTGGCTGCAGATAAGGCCACAGGCCAACACAGGGATGGCTAGGGACTCTGCATGTTTCCTGGGAGGGCTGAGGGCTGGCACTCCCCATAGCAGTCACTGCCTCTGCCCTCTTGAGTCTAGTGGGGGGGGGCTTTCTTGTGGGGGATGCATGCATGAGCTCAGTCCTCTTGAAGCAGGTAAGCAGATGATTGCTCCCCCAATTCTACAATCCTGCAAATCCCCTGAGCTCAGGGACTCAGTATAGTTTGTGCCTTATGTGCAACACCCCCACCTTGTCCATCAAAACAATTGCCTGAGGAAAGCTCAAGGCTTCCAAGAAACCTTACTATGTCCTAACCAACACCTGATGACAGGCTCTTAACCTCCCTTTCTCAAATCATTTACTAGAAAGTGTTTACAATTGACAATATGCATCTCTTGCAACTCAGAAGGAACTCTCTCAAAACCTGAGAGCCATTCCCTTGAAATGTAATCATCTAGCAGGAAAGGCCTCTCTCCCAGTCTGTGTGGGAAGACAGGATTCTTAGACAACTGCCACAAACACAGCTGGCCTAATTGCATCTACAATGACCAAGTCTAGTGTTTACTTCACTGACTCCCATGCCCATACTCTTCCCTATCTCTCCTTTCCCCTTTAAAATACCCAAATTACTTCTGCACAGATCATAAAGGAGCTCAGGTCTTTCCTCTACCATGATTAGTTACCTAATAAAATCTGTTCCCACCACTTTACCTGATGTCTTGTTGAATTTATCTGTGTCATCATTGCAAGTGGACATTCAGAAGAGGAGAAAAGAGAGTCAAGGGGACCACCTAAGCTCAATCCTCTGCATTCAGCCCCTCCAAGCACAGCTGCAGCCCATGGAGCAGAGGCAGAGGAACCACATTCAGCAGGTGCACACAGCTGAATGCCCAGTCCATAGGGTGCAATGGACTTGCCATCTTTGTGCTCAAGACCTGGGCTGTAGGCAGAAAACAGAAGATGCCACAAAAGCCTCTGGGAAGTGTAGTCTTTGAGACAATTACTTTGCCAAGGACTGTCGCTATTTTAGGATTATGGCCAGTCAACAGTGGCCACTCTCAATGTGAGGAGAATCTCTATACAGAAGTGAAGCTCCTAGAAGACTCTAAGAGCTGCACGCTGCACATCTTCCCTTCCTGTGCCCCAAGGATTCTGGGTAGTACAGTCCATCCTGCCTGTGACTGCCTCCCACCCCACTGCAAAGACCCCTTGGATCTGTGGCCCCCTGAGGTTTCTGGGTAATACAGTTCTCCTGTCACTGCCCCCCACTGCAGAGGCTTTGGGGAGCTGTGGGTCCCTGGAGATTCTGGGTAGTGCAGCCTGTTGTTCTACCAATGCAGCCCTCACATTCACCTGAACCCTGCCCCCCCCCCAGGATGTGGAGAGTGTAGTCTGTTCTGCCCACCAATACCTCCTCCCACCCTCACCCCAAAGGCTCCTAGGAGCTGTGCACCCCTAAGGAAGCTGGGTAGTATGCCTCAGTGCTCTATCAATGGAGCCCTCACCACAGAGACCTCTAGGAGCCACAGGGGCACATTCATCCAGGCACCTCCACAGATTCAGAACAGTAGCAGTGGTAGTCCAGTGTCCATACAGTCCTCACCATGATGGCCTCTGGAAGCTTCTGCCCCCTGGTGATTCTAGGTAGTGTATTCTGGTATTCTACCAATGCAGGCCTCACACTCAACCTGGACTCTGCACCCAGGGATTCTGGGGAGTGTATTCTGTCATTCTGCCCACTAATTCCTCCCCACCTTTATCCCAAAAGTTCTTGGGTAGTACACTTCAGTGCTCTACCAACATAACCCTCACCACAGAGGCCCCTAGGAAACACAGGAAGCACATTCACTTGGTCCAGAGATTCTGGACAGTATTCTGGCCATGCAGGCCCCACCATATGACCTCTGGAAGATTCAGGCCCCCAAGGATTCTGGGTAGTGTAGTCTAGAATTCTATCTATTCAGCCCTCCAAGCAGGTCTGCAACCCCACCAGCTCTGTGCCCCAACCATCCACCCAGCACCTCCTGGGCCCTCCTTGCAGGCACTGAGGGAAGCTACACCCACTACAGGGACACCAGTTGGGGCTGAAGTGCAGCCTACCAAGTTTGGTCACACAGAGGGCTCCCAGATGCTGGGGTGGGACCAGAGGCTATGCTGTCTCAAGAGGTCTGTTTTGGCCTGGTAAGATGACACCTGGCCTAAGTTCTGAAGAAACCTGCAAACCACGGTTGTAGAGGGGAAGCTGGGTTTCGGGGGGAAAAATGTCTTTGACTGGAAGTCAGGGGCTAAGGGAGGGGAGAGTGGAGGTCTTCCACGGTGACAATGGGGGACACAGGCAAGGCACCTCATAGCACTTCAGCCAGCACCCTGGACAATTGGGCTGTTTACTCTCACCACAGCCAGTGTGGAAACAAAACTGGCACCACTGAAGTGATCAGATTTGGGGGTGATTAGACATCACCAGTGTTAGGTGCAGAGCAGGTTGAACTAATTTGTCACTGGTCAGGCTGAATGAATGTTAGCTGCAGGATAACCTGGGAACTCAAACCCCTATCTGTCTGGTCCTTTATCACCTGTTTGCATCAAGTCTGAACACTCAACCCCATTCAAGGCTGAACACTTGACCCCCACCCATCTGGTGCAATGGAAACCCATATCTGATCCCTGTCCCACCTGTCTGAAGGCAGAATATGATACCCTTAGCAACTACTGTATGATCCAATCACTGTACACCAACAAGGCAGCTTGCAGACCCAAAGACCCCATTAGATTTTGGCTATAAAACTCCCTCCTGCCAGGTGCCTCTCTCTTGCTCTCTCTCACTTCTCATTCTCTCCCTCTCCCTCTCACCCTCTCTCTTTCTTCTTCTTCTTCTTCTTCTTCTTCTTCTTCTTCTTCTTCTTCTTCTTCTTCTTCTTCTTCTTCTTCTTCTCTCTCTCTCTCTCTCTCCTCTCTCTCTCCCCCTACCTCCTCCTCCTCCTCCTCCTCCTCTTCCTCCTCCTCCTCTTTCTCACTGCTGCAATAAAGATCTCTTGGTCACTCCGAGTGTTGTGGTCACTTTCCTTTCAATCACGAAGAGTGAGGAGTTTGCAGGAAGAGGACAGATTTTAGAGCCTCTGTGATCCCACAGGGATTTTCTACACCTCCCTGTAGAAGTACCCAGCCCAACACCCCCCACAGGTTGCCTGATGGAGCTCAAGGAAACAGAGCCTCCTGCAGGACCAGAGTCCTGAATGTACCCAGGACAATGTCCCCTGCCTGTCTACATTCAGGACACAGCTTCCTTCTAACTACACTTAGCTGAATCAGCACATGGCTTGCTCCTGTCTACACTCAGAACACTCAGGACATGGTGCCCTCCTGTCTACACTCAGCACATTCAGGACACAGTGCCCTCCTCCTATTTACACTCAGCAGTAGGATATAGTGTCCTACTGTCTACACTTAGCTACTGTAAGACAGGCCTTTCTCCTCTATCTATACTCAGCTAAGCATGCAGTTTCCTCCATCCTACACTCAGCTGACTCAAGAAATGGTTTCCTCCTGTCTATGCTTGGCTGACTCAAAACAGTTTCCTACCATCTGCACTCACTGCAATCAGGACACAGTTTTCTACTGTCTACACTCACCATAATCAGGACAGTGTTTTCTAACTGTCTACACTGAGATGACCCAGGTCATGGCTTCCTCTTTTCTGTACACATCTGAAATCAGAACATTCATAGGGAACAGGGTTAGGGTTAGGTTAGATTTGGGGTTAGGGTCAGTACAGAGTTTCCTTTTCCAGTACACACTCAGCTGACTCAAAACACATTTTCCTCCTCCCCACACTCACCTGACAGGATTTGATTTCCTACTATTTACACTCATTGGACTAGGTTTTCTTATGTCTACACTCAGCTGACCCAGGACTGTCTTTACTTCCTCCTGTCTACACTGGAAGCAGCAGGGCTCTGGACCAGAAAAGGAGGTGTGGATTCAGGCTGAATGCAGCAGTTTTATCAAAGAGGGGAAAGTGGAGGCCTCATCCTTGCTGAGTAAGCTCTAAACACTAACTTTATCCTAAATCAAGTCTCTATCCAATCTCAACCCTATCCCAATATGAATCTCCTCTCCTGGCTTCCCTAATGCTCTGCCTTTGTCTGCCTGCTGCCCTCTCACCTCCCTGATTCCAGGCAGTTGAGGTGACTTGAAGCAGAATGTGGACAATGTCATCACTTCCAGTCCTGAATTCTAGGCAGCCACATCTGTCTCCATATCAGGCCACTCAACAGTTCTCCCAGATGAGGTGAGCTTTTCTGTTATATTATATTAATGTTAAAGGCCATAGGACAGCTAATATGCTAGTCTCAGATGCTATAGTAAGGACATTCCAGACATTACAGGTAAAAGTGCAGCTATTATTTACTTCTAAATGCTCTAGTAGACTATCACAGTAATATTAAAGTCCATAGGAGAAGTATGATGTTAGCTTTAGATATCATATTATGGATATCTATCAGTATTAATTGACACAGGTCAAGTATTTTATTAGTTTCAGATGCTATAGTATTGAAATCTCATTAGTATTAAAGGCCACAGCATGCTTGCTTATTTATTTATTTATTTATTTATTTATTGGTATCAGGGATTGGGCATGGGGTGCTTAACCACTAAGCCACATTCCCAGCCCTTTTTATTTTTTTATTATTTTTAATATGTATTTTTTAGTTGTAGGTGGATACAATACCTTTATTTTATTTTTATGTGGTGCTGAGGATCACACCCAGTTCCTCACATGTGCCAGGTGAGCATTCTACCACTGAGCCCCAGCCCTAGCCCTTTACTTTTATTTTAAGTCAGGGTCTTGCTAAGTTGCTTAGGGTCTTGCTAAGTTGTTGAGGCTGGCTTTAAATTTGCGATACTCCTGCCTTAGCCTCCCAAGTCACTGAGATTACAGGAGTGTGTCTCTGCACCCAGCTATTTATTTAATTTGATTTATCATGCTATGAATATTATAATAATTTAAAGGCAACAGGAAAGCTATTGTATTAGTTTTAGATACTATATTACAGACATCATATTAGCATGAAAGGCAACATTTAAGTATTATTAGTTTCAGAGGCCACACTACATCAATGTTAAAGGCCACAGGATATGTATTACTTTTCCAGGCTATACTATTGATATTATTAATAATAAAGGAAACAGGGCAGTTATTGTATTAATTTTAGTTGCCACAATATCTATATAATATTAGCATTTAAGGACACAGGGCAGTAGTATATCTGTGTTAGATACTGTATTAATGATGTTATATTAACAATAAAAGATTAAGGGCACTAATATATTGATTTTCAATGCTATTGTACATATACATATATCATGTTAATATTAAATGTCAGCTATTATATTACTTTTAGATGCTATAGTATAATATTATATTAAAATTAAAGGTCAAAGAGTACCTATAATGTTAGTTTTAAAATCTATAATACTGATATTATGTTAATCATAAATGTCACAGAGAAGCTATAATATTAGAATAGGATGCCATAGCATGAATATTTTATTAAAATTAAATGCCACAGAGAACCAATTATATTAGTTTTAAATCTATAATAATGATATCATATTAATTATAAATATCACAGGACAATTATTATATTAGCTTTGAATACTATAGTATAGATATCATATTCATATCAAAGTTCAAAGTGCAGCTGAAGCCAAAATTAGACAGGTAGTCTACAAGTAAAGATAGGTGGTCAGGTCATATCAAGGAGGACAATTAGAGTTATTCCAGGATGTTGGAGAGGGATGGAAATGCTAATGCCTTCAGAGCCCTTCCTCCACCCTTATCAAGGTAATCTGCCCCTGCTCCAACCTGTTGCTAAGGTAACCTGCCCAGGAATTGTCCCTCCTTAGAGGGAGTTGTAAAAGTTGCTAATTAATTCATCCTGGGCCCCCTTCCTGCCCAGACCACTCCATTTTGGCCCCTCCAGCCCATCTGCTTTTCACCTTTTGGCCATCCCACTGAGCATCTCCTAGGCCTAGTCATGTATGCAAGAAGGAAAGTTAAGGGAAGACAGCAAAAGAACAAAAGAAGTATAAAACATATAAAAAGGCTCTTGAGAGAGGAGGGGAGGGGAGGGGAGAGGTGGGGAGG
>NW_026000108.1:226890-244934 GCF_001458135.2 Marmota marmota marmota
TGGGAAAGGCAGCGGAGCACAACAGACACTAGTATGGCAATATGTAAATCAATGGATGTGTAACTGATGTGATTCTGCAATCTGTGTATGGGGTGAAGGTGGGAGTTCATAACCCACTTGAATCAAAGTGTGGAATATGATATGTCAAGAAATTTGTAATGTTTTGAACAACCAACAATAAAAAATAAAATAAATAAATAAATAAATAAATAAATAAATAAAAAATAAAAAGGCTCTTGGGATACCAGAATACCAGCTATGGCCCCTTTCTCCCTCCTGGGAGAAGTCTGTTACCCTTTCTAAATAAACGCTATCTTATATGCTTGCCTCAGTGTGCTTCTCTAATGTTATACTTCAACATGTGAAGAAGCAGAACTCATCACTGGCATCAAAGCCATTTTATAAATTTTAGATGTTCTAGTATAGATACCATATTAGTATTAAAGGCCACAAGTAAACACTTATACACTTTTAGTTGCTTGAGTATGAATATCACATTAGTATTAAAGTCAACAGGGCAGTTAATATATTAATTTTAGATATGATTATAGAAATATAATATTAATTATATTAGTTTAAAGTGCTATAATATGGATATAATGTTCATATTAAATGCCACATGCATCTATTTATCTGTTTTAGATGCTATAATATGGACAATAAATAAATATGAAATTTGACCAGGAAATTATTATATTGGTCATAGAAATATATAGGTCATAGAAAAAAAGGTATATTAATATTAACAGCCTCAGGACATCTATTACATTGGTTTTAGAGGCTATAATATACATATTGAAGTGGCACCCCCTTTCTCCACAGAAAAGCCCTCTTCACCATGGCTGATTTTAGGACTGTCAGCAAAAGAGTCCATTGTAGATAAACACTATTTTCATGTCACCCTGTTTACTTGGCCACTGGCCGAGAAGATACCAGCACTCCAGGTGCTGGACACCCCCTTACTAGTTTTTCACAAATGTATTCAGTATAGTACTTTGAAGAAATGTGTAAACAAGGCCTCTGGCCTTGAGCTGGGCTTCTACATTTTTAAGATAAGTTACAAATGGGCCCATGCAACAGCTGGGGGGGGGGGAATGGGGAGATGAAGCTCCCCCCTTCTCAGGTGTTGTCCTTGAAAAGTTAACATGCCCAGAACAGTGAAAGAAAAAGCTGCTTTTATGTGAACTTCTGCAGCCTGTGAACTTCTGAACCCCTCCCCTTACATGCTGGGTATAAAACTCTGAAACTCCCTGAACTCAGGGTTCAGGGGATTGATTGATTACAGCAAAGGCTGTACCCTCTGAACCTGGCTGCAGCCAAATAAAACTGTTTCCTGCTATCTTTGGTGCCTTGCCTCATTTGTCCCTACAACAATATCATATTAGTATTAAACACTACAGGTCAGCTATTATATTAGTTTTAGATGCTATAGTATGTATATAACAGTAGTATTCAAGTCCACAGCACAGCTATTACATTAATTTTAGATACTATAGTTTAGATATCTTATCAGTGTTAAGGGCCACAGGGCATCTATTATAACCAGTTTTAAAAGCATTTACTATGGATATTACACTAACATTATAGGTCATAGTGCAGGTATTATATTAGTTTATAATGCCAAAGCACAAATATTATATTAATTTCAAAGTCCATAGAACAGTTATGAAATTAGTTTCAAGTGCTATATTATGGATATTATATTAAAACTAAAGGCCAGGGGCTGGGGTTGTAGCTCAGTGGCAGAGTGCTTGCCTTGCACATGTGAAGAATAACTAAAAATAAAATAAATAAAAATAAAGGCACAATCCTCAGTACCACATGAAAATAAATAAAGATATTGTGTCCATATAAAAAATATCTTTAAAAAAAACTAAAGAGCAAAGGGCAGATAAAATATTAGTGTAAGATTCTGTAGTATACATGTTATATCTATTAATATTAAGGACCAAAATTTACCTAATATATTTGTTTAAGATGTTATTTTATTACTATTACATTAACTCAAAGGCCAGATGTCAGCTATTATAGTAGTTTTTATGCTATTCTATGGACATAATATAAATATGAGAGGCCACATGTCAGCTATTACATTAGCTTGAGATAGCAAAGTATAAATAATATATTGATGTTACAGGCCAAAGGGCAGTTATTTTATCAGTTTTAGGTACTAATATGTGAATACTATACTAGTGTTAAGGCCACAGGATATACATCATATTAGCTTAGGATGCTATAATATGGATATTAATTAATATAAAAGGTCCCAGGCAGCTATTATATTTATTTTAGATGCTATATTATGAATAATATAGTACTATAAAGGCCACAACATGATTACTTTATTAGTATTAGATGTAAATATATATATTCACATCTAATATATGTGTGTGTGTGTGAAAATATATGTATATATATTATTAGTATTAAAGGTCACAAGGTACTATAGTATTAGTTTTAGATGTTATACTATGGAATGCCACAGGGCAGTTATTATATTAGTTTAACATGCTGTAGTATTGATATTACATTGATGTTAAAGGCCACAGAATGTATATAATATTAGCTTTAGATGAAACAGTATGGATATTATTTTAGTGTTGAAAGCCATAGGGAAGCTATTACTTTAGGATGCTAGAGCATGAATATTTCCATAGTATTAAAGGACATATGCCAGATATTATACTAGTTATAGATGCTATAGTATGGACATCATTTGGTTTTAGAGACCACAAGGCAGCTGTTATAATAGTGTTAGCATCTATAGTATATGGTATCAGTTTTTAAGGCCAGGGGGCAGATATTTTATCAATTTTAGGTATTATATAATATAAAAGGCCACAAGGCAACTATTCTTTTAGTTTGAGATTCTGTAGAATGGATATTATACTAGTAACAAAAGACATAGGGAAGCTAACTAATGAATTTAGACGACTCGGAAGGGACATCATATTAATATTAAAGGCCACAAAGCAACTATTATATCAGTTTTAGATGCTAAAATATGGATCTCATATTAGTATTAAAGGCCTCAGGAGAGCTATATCATTTTTGATGCTATAATGTGAAAAATCATGTTAATATTAAAAGATACACCATAGCTATTATATCAGTTTTAGATGCTGCTATGGGTATTATATGAATATAAAAGGCTACAAGGCAGCTGTCCTTTTAGTTTTAGATGCTACAGGGTAGACATTATATTAGTAACAAAAGACATAGGAAAGCTATTAAGCAAGTTTTAGAGGACTCAGTAGGGATATCCTATTAATATTAAATGTCACAGGGCAGCTATTATAATAGTTTTAGATACTATAGTATTGGTTTACATTAATATAATAATAAAGGCCACAGGACAGATATTGTATGATTTTAAGATGGTATAGTATAGGGCTGGGGTTGTGGCTCAGAGGTAGAGCAATTGCCTATCATGCATGAGGTACTGGGCTCGATCCTCAACACCACATAAAAATAAAATAAAGACATTATGTCCAACTATCTATAACTAAAAAATAAATATTTTTTAAAAGATGGCATAGTATAAATGTTATATTAATATTAAAGGCCAAAGGAAAGCTATTATATTAGTATCTAATGCTATAATATAAATATCACATTAGTATTAAAGATCAAAGACTTACATTACATTAGTTTGAGATGCTTTAGAGTAGATATAATGTTAGATTAAAGACCATGGGTTACATTTTATGCTAGTTTTAGATTCTAGCATAAATATTATATTAATGTTAAAGGGCCAGAATATCTATTACATTAGTATTGATTACCAGAGGGCAGCTATTATATTAGCTTGAGATGCTAGAGTATGGATATCATTTTACTAAAAAAGCCTCCAGGGCAATTATTACATTTTGGATGATATAGCTTGGATATTATACTACAACTCACAGCTACAAAAGCAACTATTATATTAATATTAGATGCTTCCCTATGAATTTCATAATAGTATTAGACTCAGGGCAGCTATTATATGAGCTTTAGATGCTATAGTACAAATATTATATCAATATTAAAGGCCAAAGCAAAGCTATTATATTTATTTCAGATAGTATATTATAAATATTATATTAGTATCAAAGTCCACATGGTAACTATCATATTAGTTTTAAACACTATACTTTATATATTATCTTAGTGGTAAAGGCCAGCAAAGGCAGGTATTATATTAGTTTTAGATACTGCACTATGCATATCATTAGTATTGAAGGCCACAGAGAAGCTATTGCATCACTTTCAGATGCTACTGTATGGATATCCTATAAGTATTAAAGACCACAAAAAAAGTCATTATATTAGTTTTAGGTTCTATATTATGAATATTATATTGATATCAAGGCCAAAGGAAAGCTGTTATTTTAGATGCTATCATGTAGATATTATTTTAGTATTAAAGGACACAGAGCAGCTATTATATATTCAAAACTAAGGGTACAACATGTTTATTATATTAATATTAAAGAACCCAGACAACTATTATATTATGTTTAGATGCTATACTATGGATAGCATATTAGTATTAAAAGCCATAAGGTATCTACTATACTAGTGTCAGATTGTATGTGATTATTACTAAGGGCACAGCACATGTATTAATATAACATCAATATTATATTAATTATTCAAATATTATTATTACTAAGGGCACAGGACATGTATTAATCTAATATCAATATTATATTAATTATTATTATATTAATATTTAAGGTCACAGGGCACCTATTATATTAGTTAGAGATGGTACCATATGATTATTACATTAATATTAAGGAACACAGGGCATCTGTTATTAGCTTGAGATATGATTGAATGAATATATTATTATAAAAAACCATAGGCAGATAATATATTAGTATAGAATTATATAGTATAGATAGTACATCAATATTAAAGGCCACTGGGCAGCCACTGTATCAGTTTTTGAGTTTATAATATGGATATCACAGTAGTATTAAAGAGCATAGGTCAGTTATTATATTAGTATTACGTGCTGTAGTATGGACAATGTGTTAGTATTGAAGCACAGGGACATATATTATTTTAAATGCTATATATGGATACTACTTTAATATTAAAGGACACAGGGAATATATATTAATTATTATTATTAAGTTAGATTACATAAGACAGTATGTATATTACATTGATATTAAAGGCCACAGGAGAGCTATTCTGTTAGATTGAGAGGCTATAATATGAATATCATATTACTATAAAAGACTACAAGGAAACTATTACTTTAGTATCAGATGATATAGTATGAGTATCATATAAATATACAGGCCACATGGCAGCTATTACATGAATTTTAGATTCTATATTATTGATACTATAACTTTTTTAAGCCACAGGGCAGCTATTATAGTTTAGATATTATATGTTGGATATCATTAGTATGAAAGATTACAAGAAAGTTAATATATGTTGCTATAGCATGGATATTACATTGACATTAAAGGCTGAAGGGCAACTATTATATTTATTTAGGTGCTGTATTATGGATACTTTATTAATATTAAAGTTCACAACTCAGCCATTATATTAGAATTAGGTGCTACAGTATAGCTATCACATTTATAATTATGCCACAGAGCAGCTATTATATTAGTTTAATATGCTATAGTATTGATATTACATTGATAATGAAGGCCATAATGCAGCTATTATATTAGCTTTACAAGCAAGAGTATGCACATGATATTAGCATTAAAAGCCACAGGGCAGTTATT
The DNA here is from genome assembly GCF_001458135.2 of Marmota marmota marmota. NCBI lineage: Eukaryota > Metazoa > Chordata > Mammalia > Rodentia > Sciuridae > Marmota > Marmota marmota. The sequence continues at coordinate 232,635 of NW_026000108.1, forward strand.
ATACTAGTTTTAGAGACTGTGCTATGGATATACTTAGAATATGATAGGCCAAAATACACTTATTCTATTATCTTTAGAATGCATATTATATTAGTATTAAAGGCCACAGAATAGTTCTTCTCTGTTAGATGCTATAGTATGAATATTACATTATCATTAAAGACCACAGGAGAGTCACTTGTTATATTTAGATGGATGCCATTATATAAGAGGAACTAGTCACATTTTATTAATTTTATTACTTTTAGATGCTATAGTACAGATATCATATTAGTATTCAATGTCACAGGGCAGCTATTATATTAATTTTAGACTGTATAGAATGGAGATCTATTAGTATTAGACACCATAGGGCAGAAATTGTATTAGTTAGAAGCTATAACACAGACAATATAGTATGGATATTGTATTATTATTAAAGGCCACAGAGTAGCTATTATATTAGTGGTGGACTGTATAGAATAGAGATCATGTTAGTATTAAAGGCCATAGGGCAGCACTTATATTAGTTTTAGAATCTATAATAGGATAATATATTAATTATAATCACCACAGGTGTTATGGTTTGAATGTGAGGTGTCTCCCAAAGTTCATGTGTGAGACAATGCAAGAAGGTTCAGAGAAGAAATTATTGGGCTACAGTAGTCTTCACCCAATCAGTAAATTAATCACCTGGTTGGATTAATTGAGTAGTAACTGGAGGCAGGTGGGCTGTGATGAGTAGACAGGGCACTGGGGGTAAGCCTTTGAGATATATATTTGTATTTGGCAAGTGGAGATCTATTGAGCTAGTGAGCTAGCTAGCTATCTTCTTCCTTATCATCATGAGAGATGCTTCCCTCCACCACATTCTTCCACCATGATGTCCTGCTTCACTTTGAGCCCCAAGGAATGGAACCAGCAGTCTGTGGACTGAGGCCTCTGAAACCCTGAGCCCCCAAATAACCTTCCCTCCTCTATAATTGTACTGGTTGGGTATTTTAGTCAGAGCAGTGAAAAATCTGACTAAAATAAATTAGTAACAAGAAGTGAAGTCATTGCTGTGACTAACCTGACCAAGTTGTTCCGAAGCTTTTGGAGCTTTTTTGAAATTGGTGCAAGAAATTTTGAGATGCTCAACAGCACAAACTAGAAATTGTTTAGATTGTTGTAAGCAGAACTTAATGGCCAATTCTTGTGGGAGCTCAGAAGACCAGAATACCAATGGGACCATGGATAGTGAAGACAGGGCTTAAGAGGGTTCAGAGGAGTATACTATTGGTAAGTGGACTAGAAGCCATTAATGTTATGTTCTGGCTGAGAAGTTGTCTGCATTTTGCTCATGTTCTGAGACTTTCTTTTTTTAATATCTTTATTTATTTATTTATTTATTTATTTTTATGTGGTGCTGAGGATTGAACCCAGAGCCTCACACATGCTAGCAAGTGCTCTACCACTGAGCCACAACCCCAGCCCCTGTCCTGAGACTTTCTATGAGGCTAATTTAAAAAGTTATTGTCAGATCAGTTGGGGAAGGCAATGGCCAAAGGAGGCAGATTTAAAAGGGCCACTGAACGGGCTTTATTGAGATATCACTCCCAGGCAGAATTCGATCAGACCCACAGAGGGGACAGGGGAAGGGTCTGAGGAGAAACCACATGGAAGCTCGACTGGACTGGACTTTTATGGGGCTTACAGCAGGAAGAGAAGGGCTTGGGACAGGAAAAGGTGTTTCTAGGGTCCCTTGCCCCCTTGAAGTTGGTCATGGGAGTTGGCTGAAATCCAGGATTGGCCAGGGGGGTCCTGTTGATTAACAGGCGTTAGTCAGGAGATCTGGCTGATTGACAGGCATTTCCGCTGACATCTGATTGATGTTCTTTTTCTGTGTGGGCTGCTTTGTTCTAAGTTGCCACTAAGTCACCACCACCGACCTAACATTCCAGCCTTTTTGGTGATATAGGGTGGCGAATTTCATCTGGCTACTTCCTGCTTGTTTAGGGGTGTTGTGGGGGGGGAGTGGCTTGGCCATAGGTTCGGTGGGGAGGCAACTGTAGGGGTGTAGGAGCATCTGGTTGTAGGTCACTCTGGCAATTTCACTCACGCGCTTTGGAGCGAACCTGAGGAGGCAGGGAGAAATCATTAGTAGAAGTCCTATTACTAAAATAGGAGTGAGAATGAGAGTCAGCCACGCAATGAGGGTTGAATTTAGCCAGCCTGGCCAGGGGTCATTTGATGGTTGCTGTTTAAGCCTTTCACCCAAATGACGGAGGGTGTCAACATTCTCTTCAACCAATCCAGTTTCATTGATATAATAGCAGCATTCTTCTTTCAGGAACAGACAGGTTCCTCCTTTATTTGCTGTGAGGAGATCTAGAGCTCAACGGTTCTGCAATGAGACTTGGGCAAGAGATGTTATTTGCCTTTGTAGGGAAGCAAGAGAAGCGGCTGATGCCTCTACTGCTTCCTGAAGTTGTTGTTCAAGCTTTTGAGTAGCTGTTACTGCATAACCAAGTCCTCCTGCCCCGAGTCCAGAGGCAGCGAGGGAGGAGGCCAGGGAGAGTCCAACTACTACTGGTAGAAAGACAGCCCTTCTTGTCCTGGAAAGGGAGGTAGTAACAAGCCATGTTAACTCAGCCTCACCGTACAGAGTTAATTGGGGGACCAAGGTGGAAGGAACACAAAAAGCAAACGGCATGTTGAGGCTTAGATTTTTTGTTAGGGTACCATTGCACCAGAAAAAGAACTCAGGTGGAGCAAAGGTTAAGGAAGAAATTCGAACAATCTGGTCACAGGGTGCTGAACCTGAGGAAGTGTAGCAGCAAGAAAAGTTCCCTGATGAGTTATGAAAAAGAGGTACTTCCTTAAAGACTGGAGAGAGGGGTCCTTGGGGTCTAGTTGAGGTATTGAGCAGAAAATCAATGGGAATCGCAGTTAACGGAATATGAGCCAACCCTGCTTAGAGGTAACAGTCCAAAATGTTATTTACTTTGGACAAATTGAGAAGCTGAAGGCCCTGATGTATTAGGGCCACCCATGAGAAAGGTCAGCTATAGGATGGGCAACTGCATCCAGCTGGTGTTGGAGTTCCTTCTCTTGCTCCTGGATGGTTATGTGAATTTGAGGGAGCACTTGTATATAAGTTCTCCATATTCTGATAGAGGCTGAGGGGTGTTTGGCAAAACCCCAGGAATAAAATTTACCATCAACACCAGAAGCCCATTTTGGGTTCCATGGGTCCCAAATAGTCAATTTGGTGTATGCTCGATTCTCATAGCAAGGCTTATCTAGAAAGCATTTTTTGCATGAATTATAAGGGCACCCGCCATAGGTGTCAGGCCAGCGCTTACAAGATTCCTCAGTTTGGTCTGCTATGAAGCATAGCATTGCTGAACATAAGTGGGACGGCGGCCCGGTTGAATCCAGTAACATTAAGGGTGACGGCCCGATTACAGCCAGTGAAAGGGCAATCGCCTTGGCCCATAAACTGAGGGTGGGTGGTGCCATCCTGTTGCTGTGTTGCTTGGATGTAGAAGCGCCATCTGTGGGTTGGGATAGAAGCTTGAGAGAAATTAATGATTAGTACCAAAAGGAGAGGGTTGGCAAGAAATCTTGAGTTTGGTGGACCCCAGTATGGAAGTAGGAATGTATGGGGTCAGTGGGGGATGGGGAGCCTCCAAATGATGTTGAAGCCTTTGGAGACTAGTTGAGCAACCTGAGAAGTGAGGGTTGGGCCGTTTTCTGACTGGATGAAGACAGGAAGTCCAAATCTGGAAATGATCTGCTCAATGAGGATGCTCAGCAGTTTCCCTGGATGTAAGGAAGGCTTCTATCCAACTGTAAGAGAGTGCTATCCTCAAGTCACAAACAAGTTAAATCCTGTGTCAAGGCCTGACCAAAGAGGTAGGGACTGTCCCTGAAGCCTTGGGGTAGGCCTGTCCATGTCAGCTGTTGAGACCTAAAGGAGGTAGGGTCTTCCCATGTGAAGGCAAAGAGGTAATAAGAGTCAGGATGCAGAGGCACTGTAAAGAAATCAGCTTTAAGATCCAGGACAGTAAAGTGAATGGTCAAAGGGGGATATGAGAAAGAAAAGCATGAGGGTTGGAAACCACCAATTGGATGGGAATAACTGCCTCATTAATTAGGCGGAGTTCCTGGACTAAGTGATAGGCTCCTGAGGGTTTGCATACCAGAAATATGGGAGTGTTGCAGTGGGAGTCTTAGGGACCCAAAGAAAATTTAATTTGATGTTTCAGCTGGATATGGACTGGCTTGTAGTGGGAGGCTATAACCAGCATGGAGATGTCCCAGATCTGGGGATCAACTAGTTCAGGGGGCAATGGCACAGTAGGTACTGTCAGGTTATTAGAGAGGGTAAGAATTAAAGGCAGAAGAAGATGGGTGGTAGTATTCTTGGGGTGTAGTTGGAGGGTGGCTTCTAGTAATTGGAGAACATCTCTGCCTAGGAGAGGAACTGGACAGGATGGAATGACCAGAAGGGTGGGTGAATGGGTGTCCCTCCAGGGCACAGGCCAGCTTAGCAGTTCTGTTTGGGAGAAGGGTTTGTCATCAATCCCCATAACTGAGACCTGGGAAGGAAATAGAGGCCTAGAATGGGCAGGCAAGACTGAATAGGTAGCCCCCGTGTCCACAAGGAAGGTTATGGACTTACCCGCTACCTGGAGCATTACCCTGGGCTCGGCGAGGGTGATAGGGGTCCTCAAGTTCGGGCTTCCTCAGTCTTCTGTGAACCCCAATAGTTCAAGAGAAGGGACCGCCTGACTGGTCATACCCCTGCATAGAGGCGCCGAGGAAGGGCCAGCCATAGGGCAGTTGCTCTTCCAATGTCCTGTCTGGTTACAGGTGGGGCATGGCCTGGAAGGAGGCCGTGGGTTTGGGCATTGGCAAGCCCAGTGACCTTCGCATCCACATTTGAAGCAAGCCCTCTGGTGGAGAAGAATGCTGGTTCCCCTCTGAAACTTTTGCTGGAGATGTAGGCCTCAGGGCCGCTGCCAAGGGCTGGGTTTGGGGTGGTACCTTTTTCTGCAATGGAGCCTGCTTCAAAGGCCATTTCCACCAGATCTCAGATAGGGGTCTGAGGGCCCTCCTTAGCTCATTTGAGCTTTTTCTAATATCATGAGCTGATTGAGTAATGAAATGGGTTGCTAACACTGTAGCCCTGGTGGGAGATTCAAGATCCAGCTTAGAATATTAGATGAGAGCCTCTGTAAGGCGGTTGAGAAATAAGGCTGGATTTTCATCAGGATTCTGGGTAATTTCCCTCAGTTTATCGAAGTTAACTACCTTATTAGAAACTACTTGCATGCCTGCTATAAGATATTGGACCATGCGAGCACAGTGATGGCCACCTTGTTGGCCATCTTGATAGTCCCAGTTAGGTTCGGTTAGGGGAACAGCTGCTTCATCTGTGGGGAGAGTCATATCTATTAAACGAATTTGGTCAGCATGATCTCGAGCAGCCTGCTGAATGCAGGCTCACTCATCTGGGGTCAGAGTAGAGGACAGAACAACATAGACGTTGTGCCAGGTAAGATCATAGGTCTGGGAGAGATCTTGGAATTCCTTAATATAAGCAGAAGAGTCAGCAGAGAAGGACCCAGGACGTTTTTGAATCTGGGAAAGATCTTGAAGCGAAAATGGGACATGTACTTGGACTATCCCTTCAGCACCAGCTACTTCCCTGAGAGGACAAAGGAACTGTGGGTTATCTGATAAGAGGGATCAGTGGGACCGCAGGAGAAGGGAGGGGTAAGTGGGTGGAGGTGATCATGGCTGTAGGAGAGGAGAAAGAGGAGAGGGGTGGAGGGGGAGGGGGAAGGGTGGTATCAGTGGAAGAGGTGGGTGGGAAATCAAGGTGGCAGGAGAGGAAGAAGAGAGTGGGGGAGGTGGAGGAGGAAGGGTCTTATCAGTAGAAGAGGTGAGCAGAATGGGGGAGGAGGAGGCTCAGAGGGATCTGGAGATCCCACCCACTGCAGCAAGGTGGGACCCATTCTGCCTGTGCATCAGAACCGGGGTGGCAAAGGGAGGCATGCACGGGAGCCAGAGAGGGAGGGAGGAAGGGCGCATGTGTCTGGTGGCCAGGCAGACTGGAAGCGCGCAAACTGGGCTGCCAGCAGCGGCTGCGGCAGGGAGGGGGAGGGGACGCAGTACCTCTGGGAGGGATAGCAGATGGGAAGGACAGGAGTGAAGAGCAAAGGGCAGGTCAGGAGCAGAGAGCAGGGGGCAGGGGGCAGGACGGGAGTGAATCTCAAAAAGCCTGAATGTCGTTTCCCACTTCCCGGTCCAGCGACAGAAATTGTCCAATTCAGTGAGGGTTTAAAATTAACAGTTCCTTCTGGGGGACATTGTGCCCCATTGTCTCAGTGCAGTAAAATACCAGGTGGTTCTTAAATGAGCCCTAACTTGGCAAAATTTGAATATAGACACCCAAAGGACTTTGGGGTCTAAGGAGAGGACTCTGTGTTTCCCATGACCTTTAGGCACAGTCGGGGGTGAGTGGGAGCAGAAGAAGGCATCCCAAATTCTGTCTGCACTCACCTACGGACAGATACAGGCCAGGGCGGAGGTTGAGGCGTCCCTACAGCCTCCGCGGGCCCCAGCAGTTGGCCAACCTGGTTGGTGGGGGGGGGGGGGGGGGCTCTCAGGAGGACTGGGACATCTCCACAGTCCCCGGAGCACTGAACAGGATGGGCAGGGCCTATGGCATGCGCGTGACTTACAGATAGACCCCGCAGACAGACAGAAAGGGTCTCGAAGGTCAGGGGAAAGGAGGAACTTACCCTACTCTTGTCAGCCCAGATGAAGGGAGAGGGAAAGAGCCCGGGTTTCCGGCACCAAGATGTCAGATCAGTCGGGACAGGCAATGGCCAAAGGAGGCAGATTTAAAAGGGCCACTGAACAGGCTTTATTGAGATATCACTCCCGGGGGGAATTTGATCAGACCCACAGAGGGGACAGGGGAAGGGTCTGAGGAGAAACCGCGCGGGAGCTCGACCGGACTGGACTTTTATGGGGCTTACAGCAGGAAGGGAATGGCTTGGGACAGGAAAAGGTGTTTCTAGGATCCCTTGCCCCCTTGAAGTTGGTCATGGGAGTTGGCTGAACTCCAGGATTGGCCAGGGGGGTCCTGTTGATTAACAGGCATTAGTCAGGAGATCTGGCTGATTGACAGGCATTTCTGCCAGCATCTGATTGATGTTCTTTTTCCGTGCGGGCTGCTTTGTTCTAAGTTGCCACTAAGTCGCCACCAAGTCACCGCCACTGACCTAACAGTTATGGACATCTTAACCTGGCAGAAGAAATGTCTAGGCAGCATAGTATTCAGGAGTGGCAAGGGTATTGTTGGTGGCTTTTAGCCAAGTTTATTTTGATATTCAGGAGCAGAAAGCAGAATAGATTTGAAAAACATGGACTTGAAAGGTGGGAGCAAAACTGGGACTAAGGAAGTTGCAGTTTTTAAAGACTTTACCATTACTAAAGAAATGCTAAACTCTTTGCCCAGAACAATAAGAAAGATGACTTGAGAACATCTCAGGTGCTGGCAAGTGCTGGGTTTCTGTTCTTGCGACTAAAAGGCTCAGAGGTCACTCCAGTTAAACTGGGATAACTGGGCTGTGCAAAATAACCACACAAGAGACACAAATACCTTTTTCTTTGGGGTCACTGTGATGGCTCCTCTGACCTTAAGGGTTCGCAGAAAGAGAGAGAGCTAGAGCGAGAGCATGCGCTGACCCCTTTTATTGAGGAGAAGCTATTCAAGGGGTCAGGTTTCAGGGGGCTGAGTCTATCTTCATGATGTCCACTGTCAGCAGGTTGACTGACACCTGGATAGGCCATACCCAAGGGCACAGTGAGAGAAGGGGACACACACAAGGCACTCCCATGGAAGATTCTATCCCAAACAGGGCAAGGGATTATATTACAAAGTAACAGGTGAGTGTAGCTTCACCCATGGGGCAGTAGCAAGACACATCATTCATGAGACACCGACCCTCCCACCCAAGAAGGATGCTACATTTCTATGACTGAGAGCCTCAGCACCCAGCCGGGGAGTGTAACTCAGTCACATGTAAGTTTGGCCTCCCACATATTCCCCCTTTCTTAATATATTTAAAAAAAATGTAACTGGGAAATTTTCTTCTTTTTTTTCGGTGGACACAACATCTTTATTTGAATGTGGTGCTGAGGATCGAACCTGGGCCGCATGCGTGCGAGGCGAGCGCGCTACCGCTTGAGCCACATCCCTAGCCCTGGGAATTTTTCTTTCAGTCACTTGACTCTTGGTCCAAGGTCATCATGATCTGCTCTTGAAACACAAAAAGAATTAGTAGAAGACATATTATCTTCATAACACAATCAACACAATAATCTGGATTATTATTACTTCGCCAAACACTCATCAGAAGATTTTTAACCTTTTCCCAATTTTACTGAGATACATTGTGTTTGGCCATAGTAACAAGACATTTTCATTGCCATGGCATTTAGGCCTCTCCATAAACCATAGAGCAAAGGGCTCACTCACATTATTTATTTCTCTCCATAAACCATAGAGCAAAGGGCTCACTCACATTATTTATTTCTCTCCATAAACCATAGAGCAAAGGGCTCACTCACATTATTTATTACATTGTCTTCTAGATCACCATTACTTAGTTCTCATCCTTCCATCAGCATTTATCTGACCATGAAGGATCTTGGAAGTAATTTAAGTGAAACATTAAGAAAATCCATACATTGTAAGTTTTAAGATATAGCCACAAAGGCTGCAATTGAATAAGCAAGGAATAATATTTAAAGTAGTCACTTCAGGGATTATGAGACCAGCAGTTTGCCTAGGTCTGGTTAATTGACATATACCTGTTTTAAAGCCTGAATATTAACTTCAGCATATTATAGCTCTGAAATATTAGCTGGCAATAATTAATGATACAATAAGTTGTATTCTTACAGGCTACAGGGTATTTATCATTTTTTTTCTTAACTCTCACATTTAAGGAGTTAATTAGATCTGTCAGTAATATAAATACTTTTGGAAAAATCTATTTTAATTATCTTCCCAACAATTGTCCATATAGGTAAATGTAGTCACTAAAGTCCAGCATAATTGGCTGGCTTGGGTTTTTTATCTGTTGTTTAGCATACATTTCTGTATTTGGTGTGGTCAGTTTGTTGTTTGGCTACTTTGGCTACCTCAGTCATGGGAGCTGGTGATAACTGGCTAATAACAAACCTCAAGTCAATGTCCAGTAGCTCAGTTTCTTTTTGGAATGCACACAACTGTTATAGGGTTTGAGTGGGGCATGCCCATCAATCATACATATGCAAGATAATATCCATAAGCCAATCATCTTTTGCCTAATGTAATCACACTGTGAGGAAACTCTAAATGCTCATAGTGTTAGTTGCAACTGAAGGCTATTCTAACATTTTCTCCCCTTTATTAAATTTACTGCTAAAGGAGAACCCTGATGAGAGAAAAAAGAAAAAGGGAAAAGGCATAGAAAAAAAATGAGAAGAACCAAGAAAGAGAAAAGCCTCCAGATGTGGCCCATTCCTGTAGCTGCATTTGTTTCCTGCTGTGGTGAGCAGGCAGTCACTGTTGACTAGGTCTCTGTCACTTGGGTTCTGATCTGAGCTGGATGTGGGGAATAAAGCACCCATGGGGGCAGGAGACCTCTCTCATAAGGGGTAAAGAATTAGGCCTTTGCACCAGTGTGGGGGGGTGAGATTCTGTGCCTCACCTCTGTTGGCCCCCAAACTTTCTCCTGATGGACCCTCTGTGACTGTGCCTGTCTTAGGTTGTCCCTCCCTTGAGGAATCTTACCTGTCATTATTAACCAGCCAAACAGGGCCAAACAGGATGATTGGAGTGTGCAAGGCATTGTCCGCATGAGGGCTCTCTGTCTCCTTGATAGATAATGTCCTCGTGGCCTCCACACCAGCATTTACCTTAGGATCAACAAACTCAGGTTTCTTCTCCATGGAGGGCCCAGCTCACAGCACTGGGCTGGAGAGACTGCATTCAGGAAGGAAGAAGAAAGGCCATCAACAGACAAACAGTAATATTGTGACAAAGCCAAAAGACAGATAGATGAAAAGGAGAGCAGTGCTAAGACTCAGGGCATAATCCCTCATAGAGAACTGACCCTTAGTTGGTGTTACTTACATCTGGTCCATAGCCACCATACATACGGATGCGGAACAATCAGTTATTTAACACTGTCTTTTTCTCAAAAGATACTTCCAGACAGTCTGTTTACCATAGAATCAATATATAGGTATAACTGACCATTACAGTCAGGACAATCTAGTTTTATGGGTGGACTTTCCAGTTCACACTGCAAGACACATTAAAGGTGGACCTGTAAAATGGGTACATACCAGTCTTTTCATAATTTTTATTTACCTGACAAGCTCATGAAGCTGCATGGCTGTAAACTCTGTAGCTGGAAATTTACCTTCCTGATCCAGGTTTCTCAGTCATTATTATGATGAGTGATTTAAACTCTCCTTTGATATCTGATTTAATTCACTGAGTCATGTTCAGTAACATTAAGACTCTCAATATTACAATTTAAGAAAAAACTTTAAAATATTTTGTAAAATCTAGTGTCTCTCTGGGGTCCTGTATTCCCCCCTTTTTTATTTAATAAAATTGAGTAAAGGCTTGACATAAGTCATAGTATTATAAGTTTAAGTTATAGATAATAGTACAAGTATTTAAATATAAGAATAGATTTACCTTTTATTGATTATTATAATTTTCCAATATATACTAGTCGATCTATCCTAACAATTTAGAAAGAACCCTAAATCTTTTTGACAGAAGATCTCAAAATCTCTATAATTTAGAATATTATCCTTTAAATAGGTATCTTTTAATTGCCTTTACAAAATATGATTAAGGTTATCTTTTAGTGTAGGGAGCAGTATATAAATCTTACTGTATTTTTTATGGACAATAGGTTTAGTCAGAGAACTTATATAATATCAATGAATTTTTAAAGTTTGTAAACTTTATTGTTTAAAAGTTGTTTACAACTTTAATTTGGAGAACCTCAGTCCTAATAAAATCTCATAATTACCTAACAAAATATATAAAAATCAACAGAGTTTTAGTATCTTAGAGTCAATCAAATTTAGTCTCTAAGGACAATTGTTAAAATCAGGATTTAAGTTAGTAGTTCAATATACTTAGTGTTTAATCAACGATGTGAATTTATTTACCAAAATTAATCTTTGTCTTAAACAGTAAGAATTATTAGACAAAAGGATCTTTTTTTAAGGAAATAAACTTACATTTTAGTAGGTGTTTATCATGTCAAAATATGGACAAAATCTTAGCTCACATCAGTATAGTTAAATTAGGAAAATGGCCTGAAATATCCTTGAATTAATCAGTTAAAATTTTTATAGTCAGTCCAGTATATATAAATCTTTTTTTAATTGTTTTAACTTTTTACATCATCTGTTTAAATAATATAAAAATCTTTTTTATTTAGGAAAATACTTTTATCATTGAAATGAATATAAAGACCTTGTTTTACCGAAAGATGATTTCTTTCTTCTTTTTAAGATCCAATGTGTGCTTTCTCTTTGTTGACGCATCTTTTTTTTTTTTTTTTTAAGAATTTTTTTCTGGTTATACTTTGGAACAATTCTGAAAACCTTAGAATCTATAAACAAATTATTGTACTTTGATAAGAAATATCAATGAAAATATAGTTAAAATCCTTAGATATTTTGTAGACAGAATTATATTTTTTTATCATCTTATGAGTTTGAACAATAACTTTGAGAATTAGAAACTACTTGAAGATTGTATTTTCACTTAAAAGTAAATTTATAGTAAATACATTTATCTCAAATATCTATAACTGAAAAGGCAGAGTATCTGATAAATGTACATATAAAACATATAAATTATGGGTTTTCTTTTTTTTTCATTTTCAAATTTTATTAAAAAAAAAAAAGCAGCAGATCAACATTACAATTCAAGAATCTAATCTAAATATGTACTTGACAATGAAGCACATCTGAGTATGGAGTGAAAAAGGTTTTCCAAAAGAAAACATCAAATATATTATCTCCAAATACCCAAATTATAAACCACTCCTTGAAAGCCTTTTGTTAAATGGAATCATAAAGAACTGAAGATTTATTGCTGTGAAAACAAATCTGTAGTACGGTAGTATGAATCTTGGGTAATAAGCATAATCAGCTGAATCAAGTTAGGAAGGTGAAAATGTGGTAAGAATGTGTGTGTATGTGTGTGTGTGTGTGTGTGTGTGTGTGTGTGTG
>NW_026000108.1:245211-324698 GCF_001458135.2 Marmota marmota marmota
AATAAAAGCATCCATGACTATGACAGATGAAAATAAAATGAACGTCATTGGAATCAGTTATTTTTTCCCCACTGAGGTATAAAATCTATATAGAAATTTGATACTATACTATAACTAATTGTACTTCTCATAGTTCTGTTTTAATTTTGTTTAAACCCTGTTTAGTATAGTTTTTTAATGTAAAAATGTTGTTTTCATGATTCTGTATCTGGTTTCAGTTCTTTTTCATTTGCTTTTATGTCAGTGTTTAATATACTGGCTACCAGTTCTAATCAGGAAAAAAGTCTTGGTAATCTCTTCATTGACAGCACACTCAGCAGAAATTACTGATGTGCAAGCAAACCATAAAAGGTGCAGCTCTCCAGAAAGCACATTTTGTTGACTGTTTCACTGTCTGAATATTCTTTTCCATGATTCTTGATGAAAGACTCTTTCAATCTTGTAAACATCAGTGTGCACAGTCTCACTACTATGCAGTTTCACATCCTTGGACAGGAAGGCTGGTTCACAGCTAGTGAAAAGCTAGAGGAGTCTGAGTTTTAATGGCTGATAAATCTTACATCCCACAGAGGAGGAAAGCACTTTTCCTTTTTTGCTACTTAAGAATGTGGCAGAGACGTATGCTGAGGTAGCCCAGTCAATCCTTATTTTTTTCTTTTTTTAAAAATTTGGTCTCAGAATATTTCTGGAAGGATAACATTTCGAAGAAGCCACTGCTGGGACTGGCTTCCACTGCAGTCTCTAATGCTGGGCACCTGGCTGTCCTCTTCCATTGCTTTATCCAGGCACTGATTGCTGTTCACATGCTGCAGGGTTAATTTCACTGGGTCATAGTCCCAGAGCTGGTTGCCTTTTAGGTGATGGCACTTGAGCATGGTAACTGGGCCATTAAGTTTGGAAACATCTAAGCAAAGGTCATCTGTTCTAATTTCTTTATTGGCAGTATAAGAGAAAACCTGATTGCCTCCCATACCATGACAATTAAAAATTCCAACTTTTTCATTCTCTTTTCTAGCCATGTTATCTAGACACTGATTTGTTTCCACATTTCGTATCTCTCCCAATGAAAAATAGTGACGTGGAATTTGAGAATCAGGGTAAATATTCTCTAGGTACCAAGAAAAAGGTTTGCATTGTAGTTTGTGTCTTAGACCAAGTCTTGATGATATATCCCCATAATCTACCTTTGTAACACCTGGAGAAATTATATAGAAGAAATTCTTGAGTTCATCCATCCATACTTCTGCAAGTCATCTGTTATTTTTATTGATAATTTGCCCTGTGCCTCCTGGAAATGTGTATGGGGTAGCCTTCCAAAACACATGTCCAACATGTTTGATGCCTAAGGCTTTGGATATCCCCTGAATGACAGCTGCCTTAAAGGCTGCTCCATTATCACTCTGCAGACTTTGAGGCAACCCAAATCGTGGGATTATTTCCTGTAATAATACCTTGACTACCTCTCCTGCTTGTTCAGTTCAGGAGGGGTAGGCTTCAGTCCATCCAGTAGAAGTATCTATCATAACCAATAAATATTGAAATCCATTACTCTTAGGCATATTGGTAAAATCAAGTTGCCAGTCTTCCCCAGGGAACTGTCCCATCCTTTGTAATCCTGGGGGCTTTTTGGCAGAATTAAGTGGATTATTTCTTTGGCATGTTTCACAGGCTTTGACTATTTGGTGGATAGTCTTTGAAAGATCCTTTCCTTCAAATATCTCTCGGGTTAATTTGAGAGTATTTTCTTCTCCTAGGTGGAAAGATTGATGTAAGGTATGTAAAATCTTCCACTGGGAATTAGCAGGAAAATAAATTTTGTCATCTTTCATTTGAATCCACCCAGAGGATAAAAGAATACCTCCTTTAGATAGTGCCTTGTTAGTTTCCTCCTGGGTGTATTGAAGTCTTATCTATGGGGGAGGGCCTGTCCATATCAAAGGGGCTAAGGTAGTTATCTGTGAATTTCCCTTAGCAGCCTCTTTGGCTTGTTGGTCTGCTAGTCTGTTCTCTTCTGTTATCTCATCTATCCCTTCCTGATGTCCTTGGCAATAAATTACTGCTACCTCTTTGGGTAAATGGACAGTGTCTAGCAGTCTTAAGATTTGCTTATATTTCTTTATAGACATTCCCCCAGTCGTTTGAAATCCTCTGTCCTTCCAAATTGCTGCATGTGCATGCAGGATTAGGTAGGTGTATTTAGGGTCAGTATAAATATTAATTCTCTGTTGTTTCCCTATTTCCAGTGCTCTCATTAGGGCTATCAATTCAGCTAGTTGTGAGCTTGTGCCTGGGAGCAAAGATTGTGCCTCTATGGTGTCATGTAAGGTCACCACGGCATATCCAGCTTTGCGTTCTCCTTGTTCCATAAAGGAACTCCCATCTGTGAACATGGTGAGGTCTGGATTGTACAGGGGAAGGTTTTGAAGGTACTTCCAAGCTGAGTAATTTATAGCTAGGACATGTTGGCAGTCATGTTCAGGATTTCCCTCTAATTTCTCTGGGAGGAAGGTAGCTGGGTTTAAATTATAACAAGTCCTTATTTGAGTTACAGGTCCTTCTAAAAGTAGGGTTTGATATTTTAGAAGGCGATTGTCTGAGAGCCATAGTTCACCTTTTATATTTAAAATTCCTGAGAGATCATGGGAGGTGTAGACTATAAGGTCTCTTCCCAGGGTGATTTTAATTGCCTCAGGGACTAGCAAGGCCACAGCTGCTACTACTCTCAAACAATGAGGCCATCCTGGAGACACTAGATCAAGCCCCTTACTGAGATAAGCTACTGGCTGTTGAACTGGTTCTTTCTTTTGTGTGAACACTCCTAGGGCTATTCCTCTTCTTTCAGTAACAAATATGTTGAATTTTTGTTCAGTGGGTAAGCTGAGGGCAGGGGCTTGGAGTAAGGCCCCTTTCAATGCCTTAAAGGCTTTAATCTGTTCTGGTTCCCATATGAGGGAAGTTGTTCCTTGGCATAGTGTCTCTTTGAGGAGGCCATGGAGAGGTTTAGCTATTTCCCCATATCCAGGGATCCAAAGCCTACAATATCCAGTTATCCCTAGGAAGCCTCTAAGTTGTCTTATGGTTTGAGGTAGAGGATATTGTCCTATAGGGGTTATTCTTCCTGGTCCTAGCTTGCGAGTTCCTTGAGACAGCTGTAATCCTAAATATTGAACTTGTTCTTGGCATAATTGAGCTTTTTTCTTTGAGACTTTATAACCCTTATCAGCTAAGAAGTTTAAAACTCTTTAGTAGCCTTTTGACATTCTTTTTTAGTAGAGGCACACAAAAGTATGTCATCTACATATTGTAGGACAGTCAGAGATGTCTTGTCTCTGAACTCTGTTAAATTCTTAGCTAGAGTTTTGCCAAACAAATGAGGGCTGTCTCTAAAACCTTGGGGTAATACATTCCATGTTAGTTGAGATCCACTATCTGGTTCTTCAAAGGCAAACAGGTATTGTGATTGGGAGTCTAAGGGTATACAAAAAGGCATCATTTAAATCTAACACAGTAAACTAAGCAGTGGTTGCTGGAATCAGAGATAACAGAGTGTATGGATTAGGAACCATAGGGTGGAGAGAAACAACTACTTCATTAATTATTCTCAGGTCCTGAACTAGTCGCCATTCTCCATTGGGTTTTTGAATTCCTAAAATGGGTGTGTTACATGGGCTATTGCAGGGCACTAAAAGTTTCTGTCTTTTGAGGTTCTGAATGATCTTCAATAAGCCCTTTTTTGCCTCTGGGTGTAGGGGATATTGTCTCTGATGTGGAAAGACAGAAGGGTCCTTTAAGACTATTTTGATTGGAACTGCACTTTTTGCCCTTCCAATTTTGCCTTCAGTAGCCCACACTTCAGGGTTTATATCACATTCTAATAAAGGCAAACATAATGGTCCTCTCAGTCCTAAATTCATTGTAATGGATGTCTGAAGTTTTGAAAGTAAGTCCCTTCCCACTAAAGGGGTAGGACATTCTGGGATTATCAGAAATGCATGAGAAAACACCACCCCACCCCACTCACAACTCAGTGGGGGAGTAAACCTTCTGGTAATAGTCCATCCAGACACCCCTTGTATGGTTACAGTATTAGAGGAAAGGGGTCCGGGATAAGAGGTGAGCAAAGAATAACTGGCGCCAGTATCTAAGAGGAAGTTGACCTCTTGGCTCCCTACGGAGAAGCATGCCCGGGGCTCACATGCGGTGATAGGAGTTACAGGAGCCAGAATCGAGCCTGGGCCCCATCAGGCCTGTGTGGAGGAGTCTGGCTTCAAGGACCTACACCCCTGAGGACAGTCACTCTTCCAGTGATTGCCTTGACATTTGGGGCAGGGCCTTTGGGGTGGTCACTTGGTTCTTGGGCAATCCTGTTTGAAATGTCCTTCATCGCCACAATAGAAACAAGTCCCTTTTGTGGATTGAGGAGCATTTCGTCTTCCTCCTTCACCCTGGGAGCTTACTCCTCTAAGAGCAAATACCATCGCTTCAGATTCTTTTTCTGTCTCTGAGCTCTTTCTCCTTTTTTCCCTCTATATCTCTATTATAAAAAAACCGAAGTAGCAAGTCAGAGGATGTTATCTAAAGATTGATCAGGGCCATATGCCAATTTTTGTAACTTCTTCCAGATGTCTGGGGCTGACTGAGTGATAAATTTGTCCTTTAAAAGTAATTGGCCCTCTGTGGATTCAGGATCCACAGTGGTGTGTTTTCTCATTGCCTCTCTGAGTTTCTCCATGAAAATAGCGGGCTTTCCTGGGGTCCCTGAATAATTTCTGAAATCTTAGAATAGTTAATGGGCTTTTGCTTGATTCTCCTAAGGGCCTCAAGGATCAACACTTGGAAATGGCTAATTTTCCAAGCATCTTGCTCGTCATTTGGGTCCCACTCAGGATCATTTCTGGGAACTGCCTGTGCTCCAGATGGATAATTGGGCTTGCTCCTAGTCTGGGGAAGAGCAAGGTGTAGGTCATCCCCAAATTCCTTGGCTGCTCTCAGAGTTGCTTCCTTCCCATTGAAAGTCAAGGTCTGGTTGAGTAATAGCATAATATCTTTCCAGGTGAGGTCAAATACCTGGCATAAGTTTCAAAATACCTCAATATATTTATCTGGGTCCTCCAAAAATCTCCCCAAGTCAGTTTTTATATGCCTTAGGTCTTGAAGGGAGAAGGGGGTATGTACTTTGATTGGCCCAAATTCTCCTCCTGGAATCTCCAGGAGAGGTAATATATTTGGTTTGCCTGTTGGGGCAGACACAGAGAGGCCAGGATATGGAGGACAGGAAAGCTATTGTTGCACACCAACAGCAGGTGGAGATTTTGTGGGTCCTCCTGATTCTTTCTCCTCAGTAGGTGAGTCCCCAAGATTTTCTCTCTTCATGGCAGATATCATAGCTAAGACTACTTTACATTGTTGGCATAATTTAGGATTTTCCCTTAGGGCAAAGAAAATCTGAACATAATGCACCTCACACCATTTCCCTTTCTTTTTGCAAAATTTATCAAGCTGTAAAATTGTATTAAAATTGATACTTCCCTCTGGTGGCCAGGTTTTTCCATCAGAGAGTTTGTATTGAGGCTAGGCCTGGTGGCAGAAGAAAATGAGGTGCTTTTTCTTGAGCTTCTGAGGGTCAAATCTATCCCAATTTTTAAATATTCAGGTTAGTGGTGCACCTGGCATATTGGAGAGAGAAGCGCTCATCTGAGTGAGAAGAGAAAAAAACAGGACTCAGGCACCTGTGCTGGAGAAAACTGTTCATCTCCCTAAGCTTGAGCTTCCTAAATGGTCCAGAAAACCTGTCTCTCACCTTGCTTTGCCAAGGGGGTTTCTGATCCCCTTTGGCAAAGTGCTAGGGTCTCAGTTTGCCCTGTGCCAGAGACCCTGGGAGGATTCAGACTTAAGGGCATTACTGCTTGTCCTCCCTGCCACTAAAAACCCACAGCAAAAGAAAATCATGCACTCTTTTGTTGCCTTTGCTCTGTAGACTAAAGGAACCGCCTAAGGGTGAGGGATATCTACTGGTTGTAAGATAGTGCTTTCTGTCAGAGATTACCGGAGGAGTTGACTCTAAAAATTCCTCCCTCTAGCAGCTTAAAGAGAACACAGCACATTTTAAACATTGGAGCAGTAAAACAGACTAGTGAAAGTTACCTATGCATCTTAGGGAACCTGGGCAGATTTTACTAATAATCCCATGCCTTTCTCTCAGTCCTACAATCTGAATTGCTAACATTTCTGACCTGCGAAGGAAGGTGAGCATCCAGGAGGGAATGGATGCGGGTTTGGGAGTGTTGCATAGCCCTCACAGAGGCAAATGTGATTGGGGCTTTCCCTCAGTGCCATTCATCTACCAATCACCCTAGATACCCCTTAGGGCTGTCGGGAGAGGGCTCAAGAGAAAGGGACCTTAGGAATACATCTGAGTGTAGCCCAGACTGGAATTCCTCAGTTGTTCCAAACTCCTTTCTCCACCTCCATGCATCTGAGGCAGATCGGGATTTAGGGACACTGTGTACTCATGCCAATTGCTCTCCAGGCCCAGACAGAAAACTTGGAAGCAGCTTTGGCAAAACCCAACATGCCTGCTCTGTATTGAATAGGTGATTGAGAAGTGTCTAGGTCGGGAAACCTCTCACCCAAGTCTTGAAGAGCGGCGGCTGCACTAATTGTGTTTAAGTAGCCGTCGGGTGCCCACCTTACCCTCCAGAAAGAAAGAGAGAAAGATGCACCTCAGACAGACACGGGGTGCATAGAGAGGTGCTTACCTCAGTGTAGAATCTCGGTGGGACCTCCAATATGTTACCGCTGTTGACCGGTGACAGGTCCTTGCTTCCCCAAAGTTGAAGAAATAACACCAGAGAAGCATGCTGAGGCAAGATAGGAGTGGAAAGTAGAGGCTTTATTAAAGGACAGCAGAAAAGACTTCTCCCAGAGGAAGAAGGGGACCCAAGAGATGGAATCCATTGAAGGGCAAATGTGTTCCCCTTTTTATAGTTTTTTCAGTGATGGAATGTAGGTGGGAAGGCCCGAAAAGTGGGACACAGGTGGGCCAAAGAAGTAATCTGGGCAGGAAGGATTTTTGAGTCAGCATCTTCAAGTTTGCTGGGAGCTGTTCATTAACACATCTTTGGGATGGGATCTGGGCCTTGGGCTTTTCCCGGACTTCATTAATATTCCAAGAGTTGTTCAGCTTTTCCCGGAATTCATTCTCAACATGGCCTCCATTTTGGATCTTAGTCGATATTAGACTTGATTTACCTAACTACACTGACTACCTAACTTTAAATATGGCAGATATTACATCAGTTTTACATAACAGTACACCTATTATATGTGTATTAAAGGCCATACTACAGATATTATGTTAATATAAGATGCCATAGTATGAATAACATATTAATATTGTCACATGGCAACTATCATATTACATTTAATGCTCTAGTATGGATATTATATTAGTATTAAAGGTCAGGGAAACTACTGTGTCACTTTAGATTCTCTAGTATGGACAACATATTAGCATTAAAGACAATAAGGCAGCTATTATATTAATTTTAGAGCCCACAGGATGAATATAAAAAACTTAAATGCCACAGGGCAGCTACTAGATCAGTTTTAGGTACTATATATTGGTATCACATTACTATTAGTTTTAAATTTTCAAATATGGATATCATATTAATATTGAAGGCCATAGATGATATAATAAGAATATCATATTAGTATTAAAGACCACAGCTCAGATATTTTATTAGTTTTAGATGCAACAGCATGGATATTCCATTAATATTCAAAGGCACATAGAAGCTATTGTATCAGTTTTAGAACAAATAGTATGGATATTATATTAGTATCAAAGGCAACAGGAGCTATTATATTAACAAGTTATATTAGTCTTGAAGCCAAAGTTCAGCTATTATAATAGTTTAAGATGTTATGCTATTAATATTAACTTAATTCAAAGGCCACTGGGCAGCTCTTACGTTAGTTTTAGATGTTATACAATGGAAATATATACTAGTCAGAAAGCCCATAGTGCAGCTTTTTGCAGCTGTTATATTACTGTTGGATGCTACACTACAGAAATTATATTAATATTAAAGGCCACAGGGCAAGTATTATATCAATTTTAGATGCAATAGTATGAATATTATCATAGTTAGAGAACCAAAAGAATCTATTATATTAGTTTTAGATGCTATATTTAGATATCATATGGGTACAAAAGGCCACAGTGCAGCTAATATATTAATAAAAAATGCTATAGTATGGATATTACATCAGTGTTAAAAGCCACTTGGCAGGTATTATATTGATTTTGGATACTATAATATGTATATCATGTTACTGTTAAAGTATTATAGTGTGGCTATCATATAATTGTAAATTTATTATATTATATTATATTTTTAGATACTATAGTATATATATTAACATAATATCCACAAGGCAGACATTAGTTTTACATGGTGTATTATGGGAATAAGTATAGGTCACAGAACACCTATTTTATCAGTTTTTGATACTATAGTATGAATGTTATATTAGTATTAAAGACCACAGCATAGCTTTTATATCAAATTTACATGTTATAAGTTTTAAATGCTATATTATGAACATTACATTTAATTAGTATTAAAGTCCACAAGGCAGTTATTATATTAGTTTTAGATACTATTGTTTGGATATTATATTCATATTTAAGGCCACAGGACAGATTATATTTGCTTTAGAACTCACAGTATGAATATAATTGAATGCAAAGATCAGCTATTGTATTATTATTGCTTGCCACAGGCCAAGTATTATATTCATTTCAGATGCCATGGTATTGATACCACATTCAAGTCAAGGCCTCAGTGCAGCTATTGCATTAGTTGTAGATGCTATCTAACGGGCATCATTTAGCATGAAAGCGACATTGAAACAATTACATTGGTTCTGGAGGCCACAATGTAGATATCATATTAATGTTAAAGGCCACAGAAAATGTATTATATTAGTTTTCCAGGACACAGTTTGGGCAATATGTTAATAATAAAGAAAACAAGTCAGTGATTTGAGTAGTTTTAGTTGCAGTAAGATCTACATCATATGAACACTAAAGTTTCCAGGACAGCTATTATATCAGCATTAGATGCTCTACTAAAGATGTTATATTAATGTTAAAAGCCACAGGGCACTAATAATATCAATTTTCAATGCTATTGTGTGAATATCATGTTAGTATTAAAGATCATGGGGCAGCTCTTATATTAGTTTTATATGTCATAGTATGGATATTATATTGAAATTAAGCTCACAGGGCACTGTTACATTAATTTTAAAATCTATAATATCTATATTGTATAAATTATAAATATTAGAAGAAAGCTATTATATTATTATCAGATACTATAGTATGAATGTTACATGTTATGAGTATTATATTAATATAAAAGGCCACATAGCAGCTATTATATTAGTTTTAGATTATATAATATGGGTATTACATTGGTATGAAAGAGCATATTTTATTAGTTTTATTTTATTAGTTGTAAAATCTATAATATAATCACCACAGGACAGCTATTATATTAGTTTTAAATATAAGACTGATCACAAGTTCAAGACCAGCCTTAGCAACTTAGCGAGGCCCTAAGCAACTTAGTGAGACCCTGTTTCAATTTTTTTTTAAAGTGGGGGTTGGGGCTGCTCAGTGGCAGAGCACTTGCCTTGCAAATGTGAGGCACTGGGTTTGATCTTAGCACCACATAAAAACAAATAAAGGTATTGAGTCCATATACAACTAAAAAAAATTTTTTTTAAATGGTGGGGGGTGGGGGGCTGGGTATGTAGCTCAGTAGTAAAATGCCCTGCGTTAAATCTCCAATACCCACCCCCCCCAAAAAAAAAAAGTGACTGGTAAAGCTATTAGCAGCTACTATATCAGTTTTAGAAGCTATAGTTGGATATCATGATGGTATTAAAAGTTATTGTATTAGTGATATATTCTACACTATAAATATCATACTAGCATGAAACACCATCATGCAGTTATTTTATTATTTTCAGGTGCTACAGTATGAATACTATATTAGTATTAAAGGCCACAGGACACCTTTTATGCAAGTTGTAGATGCTATATATGGATATCACATTAGAAGCAAAAGCCACAGAGCAGCTATTATATCAGTTTTCTATGCAATATTATTTTTAACATATGATACAAAAGGCCACAGAGCACTATATCAGTTTTTGATGCTTCAGGATAAACATAATAATAATATTAAACACAACAGGACAGCTCTTATATCACTTTTAGATGCTAGAATATAGATATCATATTAGCTATGAATGCCACAGGGCAGATACTTTATCAGTTTTATTATTTTATTTTATTTTTTATTTTATTATCTTATATTTTATTTTATTTTATTTTTCATTTCATTTCATTTCACTTCATTTCTTTCATGTACCAGGGATTTAACTCAGAGGAACATGACCACTGAGCTACATCCCAGCCCTATTTTATATTTTATTTAGAGACAGTGTCTCACTGAGTTGCTTAGCACCTCGTTTTTGCTGAAGCTGGCTTTGAATTCTTGATCCTTCTGTCTCAGCCTCCTGAGCCACTGGGATTACAGGCATGTGTCACTGCACCTGGCCCTATATCAGTTTTAGATGCTCTATCATGGATATCATATTAATATCAGAGGCTACAGAGCAGCTGTCATATCAATTTTAAGTGCTATATTAGTCTTAAAGGACACAGGGCAGCCACTTTATCAGTTTTTGATGCTCTACTATGAATCTCATATCAGTATTGAAGGCCATGGAGTGGGAATTATATCACTTTTAGAAGTAACAGTATGGATATTGCATTAGTATTAAAAGCTATGAGGCAGTTAGTTATTATATTGACTTGAAATGCCATTATTTTATTTTATTAATTAATGAATCATTTTGTTACAAAAGGCTACCGTGCAGCTATTTTAATAGTTTTGGAAGCTAGAGCATGGATATTATATTAACATTAAAGGCCAAAGGGAAGCTAGTATATTAATTTTACATGCTGTTCTATGGATATCAAATAATATTAAAACCACAGGCAGTTATTATATTAGCTTAAGATGCAATAGGATGGGTATTACATCAATATTAAAAGCCACAGGGCATGTATTATATTTCTTTCAGATGTTATAGTATAGATATTATATTGATCTTAAAGGTCACAGGGAAGCTAAGTATTAAGTTTTAGAGTTTATACTATGGATAGATGTTAGTATTAAAGACAACAGGGCAGAGGCTGAGGTTGTGGCTCAGTGGTAGAGCACTTGCTGAGCAAGTGCAGGGCCCTGGGTTTAACCCTCAGCACCACATAAAAATAAAAAAAAATAAAGACAACAGGGCAACTGTTATATTATTTACAATGATAAAGTATGGATACTACATTAAAATTATAGGCCACAGGGTTGCTATTTTATTAGTTTTAAATGCTGTAGTATGGATATCATAAAAGAATTGAAGATCACAGAGGAGGTATTGTATTCATTTGAGATGCTGTAGTATGTGTTGGGAATCACCCCAGCTCCAAAGACTAACCTCCCCATCCCCCAAGAAGAGCTGTCCAATGGTGAGTCCTGCTGACTCACATGATCCTTACCCACCAATCAGAACTTCCCCATCACCATCCAATGGTGAGTCCTGCTGACTCATATGATCCTTACCCACCAATCAGAAAGCACCCCATGCCAGCTGCCAAAACCATTAAACTATTAAACTGTTCAACCATCAGACCATCCTGGCTCTATAAATATGCAGAGCTGCCTCAATAAACTGGCATTTTCTCCAATGGCAAGCCTTGATGGTTCTTTTTGGTGCCCAAACCCGGAAAGGGGAATTCCTCGCTGCTCGAGGGCCCCCTCTCTCCAGGCTTGCCATCCTTGTCCACTCTTTCAAGTGCTGCTACTCACACAACCCTGGTTCTTCAGTAGGTGAGTTCCTCTATCGGGTATCCAGCTTCAGACGAGCTATGCAGGGGCTTAGACCATGATCATCCAGCAAACCTCTGATGCCCAATCTGGAGGAGAGAATGCACCCCACCATGACCTTCATGGTCATGGTGGACTCTCTGGAACCCAGTTAGTGAGCAGGAGGTACTGAGGGGTGGAAGAACAGGCACTTTTCTGCCTCTCCCTCTCTCTCTCTCTCTCTCTCTCTCTCTCTCTCTCTCTCTCTCTCTCCCTCCCTCCCTTGTCCCTCTCCTGACCTATGGGGGCCTCTTATTCCCTCCCTGCAGACTCCCCCTTACAATCAAAGTCAATGGCCCCCAGGAGGATCCCTAGATCCCACAATGCTCAGAGATCTGTTTAACTTCTGTGAGTGCTCAAAAAAGTGGAAGGAGATCCCCTATGTTGAGGCTTTTTCTCTTCTTCATTCTCACCCCGACCTATTCAGCAGATGAACCCCCTCCCTACCGACCTCCCCTGTCGGCTCTGTCCAGCCCCTCAGGTGTTCCCCCTGACTCAGCCGACACCTTTAGTTCCCCCCAAACTAGGCCCTGCTCCCTAGTCCCATAAACCATGGCCCCCTTAAGAGAGGTTGCTGGGCCTGAGGGCATTATCTGGGTACATGTCCCATTCTCTATGAATGACCTCACACGACTTGAGCGAAGGTTGGGCTCATTCACCACAGAAGAGAGTTTCAATGGGTCCTCCAGGCTTATAGCCTCACTTATATGTTATTGGCTAATACTCTCCTTCTTGAGGAATGTACCAGAGTCTGGGAACTTGCCAGAGCCCATGCCGATGAAACTCACCGAGTTAATCCCAATCACCCTCTGGGGCCACTTGCTGCCCCAGATCAAACTCCCAACTGGGGATTATAATACACAAGCTGGCATACAGAGTAGGGACCAATTCTCTGCATGTATTATTGCTGGGCTCAAAAAAGCAGCACATAAGGCTGTCAATTTCCAAAAATTACAAAACACCCCATCGGAATTTATGGATTGGCTTACGAAAGCCCTTCAGCAGTAACCTAGATCCCAAAACCCCAGATGGCCGTCAATTTCCTTATGACATATTTCCTCTCGCAGAGCTACCCCGACATCTGGGCCAAACTAAAAAAGCTCGAACAAGGCCCTGCCTCCCCCAGACTGAGAAATTTCAGATGCTTGCCCAGGCCCTGCAGGGTGCTTCCTCGGGTCACCACCCATCACCGAAAACCCCCCTGGTGCCTGCTTCAAGTGTGGCAAGGAGGGACATTGGTCCAGGGCATGCCCTGCACCATGCACTCTGGGTACCCCATGCCCTAAATGTCAACAACAAGGTCATTGGGGCTCTGACTGTCCTAGATCCCATAGGAGGCCTATGGCCAGGGAACCCTCTGACCTTCTGGGCATGGCAATCAGTTGACGAAACCTTGAGTCCTTGTCCCCTGCTGTAACGAGACAGGAACCCAGGGTATGGATTCAGGTGGATGGGCACAAGGTTGACTTTCTCCTTGACACCAGGGATACCTTCTCAGTCCTGACAGAATTCTAGGGGCAAACAGTGCCATCCACCTCTCCTATTGTCAGGGTAGGAGGAAAGACCATTTATCCAAGAAAGACTCCCCTATTACTCTGTTCCATAGACAACTTCCCATTCTCTCAGATGTTCCTAGTTATGCCCCAATGTCCAGTTCCTTTGCTCGGCCGAGATATTCTCTCTAAATTCAATACAACAATCAACATCTGGGCTCCTGGAATCAGTCAGGCCCCAGAATCAGCCTGTTCATCTTTTCAGGCCCTTTTGGCAGAAGACTGGCCATTCTGCTCCACTTGTGAGGCTGACATGAAATACCATACTAACCTGGTTGACCCGATTGTATGGGATACCCACACCCCCTCCACCATTTCCTGCCCACCAGTTAACATCTTCCCCAATCAGGCTCAATACCCCCTGTCCACAAAAGCTCTTCTGGGCCTACAACCTATTATTCAGGACCTTCTTAGCAAGGGGTACCTCCATCCTGCTCATTCCCCTTACTCCCATACTAGCGGTAAAAAAGCCCAACGGGTCCTACCTACAACTCATCAACACCTCCGTTAGGCCCATACATCCTTTGGTTCCCAACCCATACACCCTGCTGTCTCAGATCCCCCACACTGCCACCCACTTCTCGGCCATAGATTTAAAGGATAAATCTTTTTGCCTTTAACCTAGACTGTCCTTCCTCAGGGATTTCAAGATAGTCCACACCACTTTGGACAAACCTTGGCCTCCAACCTCCAATCTTTTCACCTCCAGTGCCCCGAATCCACCCTCTTGCAATATGTTGATTATCGTCTGGCAAATCTCTTTGCCCACCTGTGGGGAGGAAAACACCTCACCACAGCCTTTAAGGCTGTGGTGGCCTCAGGGACTCCTTCCTTGGGCAGATTCGAAAGTCCTAGTCCTCTCATCTTTAAGACTCAGCCGCTACAGAGACGCTTACCCTCCCCTTCTTCTCCCCTCTTTCCAGCCCTAGGAGTATCCAGCCTCTCCAGGAGGGGTCCTGAAAAGCCTTGGCCAAGGTCTCCCACAGCTCCGGCTCCATCCAGGATGAGAGCTTCGACTGTCAGTATTCGGTGATGACCAATCTCTGCAGCTCGAACCTGCCACTTAGGCACTCCTGATTTTTTGGCTCTAGCAAGGACACCCCTTTTGCCAATAAATCAGTCTCCTCCTTCTCTGCATCCTCTTCCCTCCTCCTTACATGGGTAATGTGTCCTCTCTGCTGGTCAACTCTCCCCTACAATGCCTCTTGGATCAAATATAGCACCCAGGCCTGGCCCACTTATCCCTTAGACAACCAAGGAAGATGGCCCCTTTTTGGGTCCCTGGATCCCTCCATTCTAAGGGATTTCCAGGCTTTCTTCTTGCTCCAATCCAGTCCTGCTCTCTGCACCTCTTGCAAACCTCTACAAATTCTTCTAGCCCATCCAAAGGGCGCTCAACAGATGACACAGTTCTCCTACTTAATTTCTTGGCCTTAAAGGGATATCAGGCCTCTCCACAAAAGGCCCAAATAGCATGTATCTAGGGTTCTCTATCTCTCAAGGGGAAAAGGCCATTACAGTAGACAGAAAACAGCTAATTTTGTCTATACCTACACCAAAGACCAAAGATGACTCTCCTTCTTGGGTTTGGCTGGGTACTTCAGGGCCTGGATTACTTTTGAATTTCTCCCTCCTTGCCAGGCCACTATATAATCTAGCTGAGGGCCCCCAAGATGAACCCCTACCCTCAGCAGTAGGGAAGCCCTTTACAAAAAGACCCTCCTCTGGGCACCCGCCCTGCATCTCCCTGACCTCTCCTGACCCATCACCCTCTATGTACATGAAAAACAGGGACAAAGTCTGGGCATTCTGGGTCAGGAATATGGCCCCACATTTGCACCAGTGGCCTACCTATCCAAACAGATCGACCCCACCGTCAGGGCTGGCCCCCATGCCTCAGAGCCCTAACAGCGGCCCATGACCTCCAGAAAGAAGCACACAAGCTTACCTTTGCCTCCCCGCTAACCATCTCATCTCCTCAACATCTAAAGGATTTTCTCACTTACAAGGGGCTACAGTCACTTCCTCCTTCCAGGGTTCTATCCCTCTTTGTTTCTCCTTGAAAATCCCTCCATCTCTTTTCAGCCCTGCTCCCCATTAAACCCTGCCTCCCTCCTCCCATCTTCTCCCTCACAAGATCCCATCCACAAATGCCTGGAGGTATTAGAGACGATTTTACCCTGCCCTACCATCATTTCTGAGGGACCTCTACCCTCTTCGGACCTTGTCTGGTTCTCAAATGGTAGCTCCTTTATATACAAAGGGGTTAAAGTAGCGGGGAATGCTGTCCTTTCCCTCTCATCCATCATAGAGGCCAAACCTCTCCCACCCAATACCACCAACCAACAAACTGAACTCATAGCTGCCACAAGGGCATGCAAGCTAGCAGAGAGAAAAACCCTCTCCCTATATACAGATCTCCCACGCAGCCTTTTGGAAGAAAGGGGGCTATTGACCACCAGAGGGATGGCAGTCATCAATTCCACACTTATTTCTGACCTACTATGAGCCTCCAGGCTGACTTCCCAACTGGGAATGATCCATTGCAAGGCCCACCAAACTAACTCCTCCCTTACTACTATGGGGAATTCCAAGGCCAATCAAGCGGCCCGATCAGCCGCCCTACAGAGCTTTACCTCCTCTCCTCTACTCTTCGTTACCACTGGGTATTGACCCAAAGATCCCCAACAACTCTTCCAGTTTCTTCACTCTCTATTCCATTCTAGTCCACAGAGTCTCACTACTTTTCTTCACTCCTTTTTCACCCTTTCCCCACACAATAAGACCCTCCTACAACAGATCACTTCCGCTTGTCAGATCTGCCAGAGAACCAACACCAATACTCCATTAAAACCTAAACCTTTCCCTTCTCATCAGGCCAGCGGTCATACCTCAGCTGCAGACTGGCAGATTGATTTCACCAACATCCCCCAAGTAAAAAACAAGCCTTTCCCACTTCTAACAAGCAGGCCTCTATGGTAGTTGACTCACATAATCCCCTGTTTCGGGAATGCCCATTTCTATCCAATCAGACAATGGCCCAGAATTCACCTCACAGATAACTCAGGGACTGGCTCATGCGCTATACTCCCTTGGCATTTCCATTGCCCTTACCACCCCCAGGCTTCTGGAATGGTTGAAAGGATCAACCAGTCCCTTAAAGAGACCCTCACCAAGCTCACCATGGAATTAAGCCTGGACTGGGTAAAGGTGCTCCCCTTGGCTTTATTGCGCATTAGGGCCTTGCCAAAGAAGCCTTCTAATCTCTCACCTTTCTAAGTCATGTATGGCTGTCCCCTCATTCCTCCCAGACTGCCTACAGAACCCCTACCCATCTCTGAAACCTATGCCTGCCCCTCCTCTTCCATCTACGTTCTGAACTCTGGTACTATCAAGACTGCCTCCTTCCTGACCCCAGTCTCTCTCAAAACCCTACCTCTTTAACACCTGTCAACTTGTTTACTATTGCCCACCAGGGGAAAAGCCCCCTCTAAGACCAAAATGGGAGGGTCCTGCTCAGGTGATTATGTGCACTCCCTTGGCTGCCAAACTCAGACTACCTAATAACCAACTTACCCCATGGATTCATATTTCCAGGCTTAAGCCCGGCACTCCTACACCTTCATCAGAAGAGCCAATGATCATCACCTGTCATTAGGTACTTTTGTTAATGCTCCCTCTGATTTCTGGCCCCTCTTGCATTCTCTCTTCACCCTATGTCTGAAGATTCAAGGCAAGTGACCCTAAGGGCCCCCTCCAGCCAGACTCCCCCACACTTGCTTGAATCTGGCCGGTAGTGGGACAGTTGTGTGTTGTCCTTCTGACAATCCACTTAGGTGTCCAGAGCATGGTGACCCCTGAATAAGTGTGATCATAAGAGTGCACTTTACCAGTTGCCTTCTGGGCCTAAGGAGGAAAATGTGTGTTTTGTTTACCCTCCCAGTTTTGTAAGAATTTCAAGTATCAGTATTTAAAGTTGAGGTGTTTCACATAAAACCTGGAGAGATCTGACTTCTCTCAAAGGGAAATATGGAAACAATGGGCCACCGTCCTCCCTTGGCCACCTTCGAGAAAGGCAAAGAAAGAAGCAAGCTGGTACACCCAGGTAGGAGAAAGTTTGAAGAGCAGCCTTAATAGAGAGGGGAGGGAGCTAGATTGGACTGGGAATAAAGAGTGGAATTGAGGGTGTTAGGTGCAGGACAGGCTGGGCTGGTCTGCAGGGCATGCCAAACAAAGTTAGCTGCAGAATGACCTGGCTTCTCAAACCCTCTGTCTGGTTCTTTATCACCTGTTTGCTTCAAGCCCAAACACCCAAGCCCCCGCTCAAGGCTGAACACTCAACCCCCCACTCAAGGTTGAATATTTAACCCCCTTTGTGCCAACAAGGCAGCTTGCAGACCCAGAGACCCCATTAGATTTGGGTTATAAAAACTCCCTGTGCCTGTTCCTTCCCCGTATCATAAAGTTCATTTAGACTCAGGTGGGTAAAATTTCTAATCAAGCTTTTAACCAGCTTCTCCTCAAGAATTACAAACTCCTAGCTACTAATGATACTTCCAGTCGAGACCTATGCCAAATGGACTGACATCATCATGGATCTGTGGTGGCAAGGAACCTTCATTGATACCGGTCTTCTCTGCCCTCCTGTGGGGGCTCCTTACTTCCCTTCTCTCTTTCTCCCACACCACCCCATCTCAACAAGAAGCAGCCAGAATGAGTCGATGCCCACTCTCATTTAATAACAAAGAGTGGGGAATGTTGGGAGTCCCCCCAGCTACAAAGACTAACCTCCCCATCCCCTGAGAAGAGCCATCCAATGGTGAGTCCTGCTGACTCACATGATCCTTACCCACCAATCAGAAAGCACCCCATGCCAGCTGCCAAAACCGTTTAACTGTTTCAACCATCAGACCATCCCTGGCTCTATAAATATGCAGAGCTGCCTCAGTAAACGGGCATTTTCTCCAACAGCAAGCCTTGATCATTCTTTCAGTATGGATGTTATATAGTATTAAAAAGCCACAGGGCAATATCATTTCAGTTTTTTTTAAAAGAGAGAGAGAGAGAGAATTTTTAATAATTATTTTTTAGTTTTCGGTGGACACAACATCTTTGTTTTTGTATGTGGTGCTTAGGATCGAACCCGGGTTGCACGCATGCCAGGCAAGCACGCTACCGCTTGAGCCACATCCCCAACCCTCATTTCAGTTTTAGGGGGCATGGTGTTGATATTATTAAAGGCCATAGATGCTAGTACAACTAATATAATACAGCTAGTATATTAGCATTAGATGCTATATGTGGATATTGTATTAATATGAAAGGCCACAGGAAAGCTATAATATTACCTTAAGAGGCCACAGTATGGTTATAATATTAACAATAGTATCACAGGAAGCTCCTACAGTACTTTAAGATGCTGTAGTATACACACTGTATTAGTATTAAAGTCCAGGCAGGCAGTGGCACATGCCTGTAATCCTAGTGAGTTAAGAAGCTAAGGCAGGAGGATTATAAGTTCAAGACCAGCCTCAGCAACTTAGTGAGTCCCCAAGCAATTTATCAAGACCCTGTATCAAAATAAATAAAAAAATTTAAAAAGGGCTGGGGATAGGGTTAAATGCCCCTAGTTTCAATTCCTAGTACCAAAAACATGTATTAAAGCCAAAACTTCAGTTATTATGTTAGTTCTATATGCTATATTATATATATCCTATTAGTATTAAGCTATTATATTCATTTTAGGTACTATAGTTTGGATATCATATTACTATTAAAGGCCAGAGCTGTAGGCATTTAGTTAAATTATATTAACTTTAGATGCTATAGTTGGATATCATAATAGTATCAAAGTTCACAGGGCAGCTATTATATTACTTTTAGAAGACTTAGTATAGAGATTTTATTAAATTTAAGGCTAAAGGCCATAGGACTGATATTATATCCATTTTAAATGCTATATTATAGATATCATATTAAATGGATATCATATTAAAGGCCACAGAGTAGCTATCATATCAATTTAAGATGCTATAATAAGGATGTCATATTGGTATTAAAGGATACAGGGCAGCTATTATATCAGTTTTAGATGCAATCATATGGGTATTACATTAGTGGCTACAGGGCAGATATTATATTAGCTTGAGATGCTATAGAGTGGATAGTAATTTAGTATAAAAGACTACAGGGCAGCTATTATATCAGTTTTGTCCCAATCAGCACCTGTTCCTGAGTCACCATGCCAATCGGCACCTACCACATCACCAAAGCAACCCTTCTTAAGCTGAAGCTTGCAGACTCACGCTGCTGCTTTCTTCCTCTCCTTTTCTGTATTCTTCCTTTCCTTTTCTGCTCTCTTCCTCTCCTTTTCTTCCCCTTCAGGCAGCCCCCCAATAAAATCTCTTGGTTGAATTTCCATCTTGAGTGTGTCATTTGCCTTTCATTGGATATAGTTTGGATATTTTATTAACATTAGAGGTCACAGGGAAGTTATTATATTAATTTTAAATGCTGTGTATGGAAAATGTAATAATATTAAAACCTCAGGGAAGTTATTATATTAGTTGTACTTGCAATATTATGAACATTACATCAATATTAAAGCCACAGAGCAGCTATTATATTAATGTAGATGCTGTAGTATGGATACTAATATGAAAGGCTACAGGAGAGCTATACTATCCTATTCTGCAGCCACAGTATGCATATATTAATACTAAATGCCACAGAGAAGTTTTTACAGTACTGAAAATGCTACAGTAAACATACTACATTCGTATTAAAGGCTAAAGTTTAGTTATTATATTAGTTTTAGATATTATACTATATTTAGATAGTATTATGGATATCATAATAGTATTGGCAGCTATTATATAAGATTCAGATGCTACATTATGGAGAATTTATTAATATTAATGGCAAAAGGGCAGCTGTCTTATCAGTTTTAGATGTCAAAACAGGTAATCAAATTAGTACTAATGGCTGCAGGACAGCTATTATATTAGTATTAAGACCACAGGGGAGATATTATATTGATTTTAGATGATAGAGTATATATATCTTATTTGTATTCAAGGATACAGGGCAGCTATTATATCACTTTTAGATGCTACACTAAGCAGTTTTAGATGTTCTACTAGTATGATATCACATTAGTATTAAAGGCATCATGGCAACTATTTGTTTTAGGTGATGCAGTATGTATATAATTTAGTGTTAAGACTACAGTACAGCTATTATATTAATTCAGATGCTACAGAATGATATTATACTAATATTAAAGGTCACAGGGCAGCTATTTTATCAGCTTAAGATGACATAATATGAATATCATATTAGTATTATATTATATTATTAAAGGCCACAGGGCAGCTCTTATATTAGCTTTGAATACTATAGGATGGATATTTTGTTAGTTTTGAAGACCTCAGAGCAGCCATTATATCAGTTTTAGATGTTCTAGCATGCATATCATATTAATATTAAAGGCCCAGGTCAAGAATTATGTCACTTTTAGGTGTTCAAGTATGAATAACATGTTAGTATTAAAGTCAACATGACAGTTGATATATTAATTTCAATAGTATAGCATAAATATCATTAGTTTAATGGCTACAAAGCAAATATTATACTAGCTTAATGTATTATAATATAAATATCATGCTAATATTTTTTAAATTTTTATTAGTTATTGATAGACCTTTATTCATTTATTTATTTACATGTAGACATTTATTCATTTATTATTGTTTATATGAAAATCAAACCCAGTGCCTCACACATGCTAGGCAAGTGCATTACCACTGAGCTTCAACCCCAGCATATCATGCTAATGTTAAAGGCTACAGAGCACCTGTTCATCAGTTTCAGATTCTATATCATATATATTAAATATTAAAATCCACCAGAGAGTTATTATATTGGTTTCACAAGCTATAGAAAAGGTGTCATATTAATATTAAAGGCCACAATGTAATATCTATTACATTGGGTTTAGAGGCCATAACATGGATATCATATTAGTATTAAAAGCTACAGGGGAGCTACTATACTAGTTTTAGATGCCATAGTATGGATATAACATTAGATTTAAAGGCCACAGCCCAGCTATTATATTCATTTTAGGTACTATAGTTTGGGTGTCATATTAGTATTAAAGGCCTCTAATGGCTCTGATATCTGTTTTTGATGCTATAATATGGAAATAATATTAATAGTAAATGCCACAGAGCAGCTATTTTATCAGTTTTCTATGCCATATTATGGAGATCATATAAGTAACAAAGGCCACAGGACAGCTATTATATTAGATTTAGAGGTCATAGTATGGATGATATATTAATAGTGAAGTCTATAGGGAAGCTATTATATTACTTTTACATGCTATCACAAGGTTATTATATTAATATTAAAGGGCAGAGGGAAGCCATAGGATGGATATAATATCAGTATTGGAAAGCACAGGACAGCTTATATATTAATTTCAGGGGCTATAATTTTTATGTCATATTAATATTAAAGGCCACAGGGCAGGGCCTGGGGTTGTCACTCAGTGGTAGAACACTTGCCTGGCATGCATAAGGCAATGGGTTTGATCCTCAGTATCACATAAAAATAAATAAATAAAATAAAGGTATTGTTTTCATCTATAAACTTTAAAAAATATTTTTAAAAGGCCACAGGGCAGGCTGGGGTTGTGGCTCTGAGGTAGAGTGCTTGCCTAGAACATGTGAGGCACTGGGTTGGATGATCAGCACCACACAAAAATAAACAAATTATGGGCTGGGGTTGTGGCTCAGTGGTAGAGCACTCACTTAGCACATGTGAGGCCTGGGTTTTATCCTCAGTACCACCTAAAAATAATTAAATAAATACATAAATAAATAAAATAAAGGTATTGTGTCCATATACAACTAAAAAAAAATTTAAAGGCCACAGGGCATGTATTATATTAGTTTTAGATGCTAAATTATGGATATTGTGTTAATATAAAAGGTCACAGGGAACCTATTTTATTAGTTTTAAATGCTATACTATGTATGTCATTAGTATTAAAGACCACAGGGCAACTATTATAATACTTTAAGTACCAGAGAGAATAACATGTTAGTATTGAAGGCCACAGGAAGCAATTATATTAGTTTTATGTTAGAGTCTGTAAACAAGTCAAAATAACACCTGGCATTTTGCCAGGGGAATGTTAGAGTTCATAAACAAGTCTGGATGGTGCCTGGCAAAATGCCAGAGGGAGTGGTTTGAGAAGTAACAAAAACAAGCCATTAAGTGTGGAAATTCTTTATTGGTTGACTGATGTATCTAGTTTATGCTAATTAGATAAGCTGTGTGGAATGTATAAATACTGCTCCTGTCCTGCAGTAAACGGCTCCCACTCCTGCTGTATCAACGTACACAAGTTATTCGTCACCCCCCCGATTATTTTGCTGCAGCCGGACTGCGGCAGTTTTAGAGTCCACAGTATGGATATTACATTAGTATGTAAAGCCATAGTGCCACTATAATATCAGTTTCTGGTGCTGTATTATGGATTTTATATT
The DNA here is from genome assembly GCF_001458135.2 of Marmota marmota marmota. Classification (NCBI taxonomy): domain Eukaryota; kingdom Metazoa; phylum Chordata; class Mammalia; order Rodentia; family Sciuridae; genus Marmota; species Marmota marmota. The sequence goes on from NW_026000108.1 coordinate 268,327, forward strand.
ACAATTAAAGGCCACAGTGCAGCTATTATATCAGTTTTAGAGGCTGTAGTATAGATACCACATTTGAATTAAAGAACACAGGTCAGCTATTATATTAGCATTAGGTGCTATAGTATGAACATCATTTTAGTATTAGAGGCAAAAGTACATGAATTAGTTTAAGATGCTATATGTGGATATTATATTAATATTAAAAACACAGGAGCTCTATTATATTAGATGAGACAGTATGTATGTTACATTAGTATGAAAGGCTATCAGACAGCTACTATGTGAGATTGGGATGTTTTGCTATGGATATCATATTACTGTAAAAGACCAAAAAGCTGTTATTATTTTAGAATTAAATGCTATAATGTGCACATTATATAGTATAAAGGTCAACTATTACATTTATTTTGGATATCATATTAATATGAAAGACCACAAGACAGCTAATATAGTAGCTGTTATATTAAAGGTTTCAGGGCAGCTACTATATGTTTTATGTGCTTGAGTATGGAAATTACATAAGTATTAAAGGCCACAGCTCAGGTATTATATTAGTTTTAGATGCAACGGTATGGATATCATATTAAGATTATAATATATTACAAGACCACAAGGCAGCTATTATATTAGTATTAGATGCTATAGTATAACTATAATATTCATATAAAGACCACAGGGCAACTATTATAATTATTTTAAATGCTTTAGTATGGATATTATAATAGTTTTAAAGCCACAAGTATGTCATTATATTAGTTATAGAGGGTATAATATATCTTTAGTATTAAAACCACTGGGTGTGGGAGGTCACTCTGAATGATTTGTGTCTTCTGTCCCAGAGCAGAGAAGCTTTGACCATCACTACATCTCATAGTGACTTATACATTTCCCTGGTCCCAGAAGTTTGAGGACATATCTTCAGACATAGGTTTGTCACCCTATAGCCCCTTGGGTCGAATTACACTCACCTGTCCTTTGTAACCATGCCCCTTCTGACCTTTTTTGGATGGAACTTTCTAAGAATAAGGGTCCTCCTAATAATAGCCCACTTCCAAATGTGCTCGCTCTCTCTCGCCAGCCTCTCATGACTTTCCCTCACTCTCCCATTTGGGGAGCTTGAGGCCAAGAGTAGAGGAGTCATCCTGAAACTTGTTTAAAGGTAAAGTGTGTGTCTGCATTTTATTTGGTGTCCCTGGAAATTCACACGAGCAACCTTGAGTTCAGATGCCCACGTGGGTCAGGGGCAGCAATTGGGTACCTAATATATTAGTTTTAGATGCTATAGTATGGATATTATTATTATTAAATACCACAGGGCATCTATTATGGTATTTTAGGTACCATACTGCTAATATGATAAAACTAATAAAATAGCAGCATTTTTATCATATTAGCATTAAAGTCCACAGGAAACTATTATATTAATTTTAGAGGCCACAGTATAAATATTATATTAGTATCAAATGCCACAAGGCAGCTATAATATCAGTTTTACATGCTGTATTATGAGTTCTATATTACTATTAAAGGCCAAAAGGCAGCTATTATGCCAGTTTTTGATGCTATATTATGGATACAATGTTAGTATTAGCAGGCCAAAGAGCAGCTATTACATTAGTTTGAGAGGTCATTAATATAATATTAATATTAATGTTAAAGGCTACAAATTATTATACTATAGTATTATACTAGTTTTATATGCTATGATATAAATATCATGATTGATATAGGTTTCAGGTCTGCTATTCTATTGGTTTTTTGTTTGTTTGGTTGGTTGGTTGGTTTTTTTTGCAACACGAACTGCTACATTTTATTTTTGCACCAAAGGAAAATAAAAGAACCATTTTACTAAGCAGCTCAAAAACTGTTAGTGTTCAATGATCAAGAAGGAAATGAGGTCAGAAAGCAAACTTTTCACTTTCTCCCAAACATATTATTGCAAGTATCACAGAAACAATACTGATTTTCAACATACAGAAGTTAAACAAAAAGGAGAATACTGAAGATGCACAGGTCAGACTGGAAGCAGTGATCCAAGAAGCTTGAATAACCAAGCAGCTCTTTCTGTCCATATTCCAGGCTCATCAAATTCCTCCTATTTCAAAGTAGATATCCACATGCAGAAATCTTGGCAGCTCCAAATATATTAGTCTAGCTGTTTCACATGCATCTCCACAAGCTGGGCCCCAACTCAGATTCTGTACAGGAAGTTCCCATTGCTGTCAAAGAACTCCCATCCCCGCTGCACCACTTTGCTGCTGAAGTTCTGGTTCTGAAGCTCCCCTGTCTTCAACATTTCCAGTTTCTCATCACTTGGCAATCCATTACTGTCAGTTCTTCTGGTGCCTACACAATCATTGGAGTATTTTTGCAGCTCTCTCTGATGACCTAAGGCTGCAGTGATAGGCACAAAGCTTTCCTTCTTCAAGCCCTGGATTCCTTTATTCCTTCCCTTTTGTCTCAATGCATTTGTACTGTGAGTTTTTGACTCTATCACTGTCAAAGCTGTGCTGTGATGCTGACCTTCAGATGAGACTTCATCCCCTGGCATCGGCAAAGAGTTTGATACAGAGTGGCCTGCAGCAAGTGGCTTCACGGTATCTCTAGAGCCCTGGAGCTGCGGGAGTGAGTGGGCAAACTCAGCTTTCTTAAGGACTTTTTGATCCTGCTTCAGTTTCTGTTCCAAAGTGGGTACAAATTTACTTTTTAAAACCCTTTGGATAACATCGGTGCTGACATCAAAACCTTCAGCCAACCTGGGAACTGACCAGGACTCAACTCAGCAAATTCCTTATGTAAATACCGTATCTGCTCCATGGCTTCCCATATCAGAGTTCTGGGCGGGGCCTGGCGCCTCCATTTGCCGAATTTTCTGGAATTGAATTGCTTTTTTCTGTCCTTTCAGGGTGCTGGGGGAGAGAACCAATGGCAGAAGCCATGCGTGGAAGCAAGATGGGTGTTTGAAAAGTCTGGGGCTAAATCACCAAGAGCCCAGCCCTCTTTTGTGTCAGTAAAGGCCACGGGCCACGTTTGCCAGCTTAACACCGCTCTGTGCACCAACCCAAAAATCTAACACCTACAACAATAATTGCCTGTAAGCATGCTGAACTATCTAAAAGTGTGACGAAATATACGTCACTAGCGAAGGAACCTGTGTCCCAAGGGAGCTGAACATCTGTCGCAACGCCGCTAACAACAGGTAAGAAGAAACTAGAGTCCCAGTGGAGGACGCCTGGCGTCCGGGGGCGCGGCCCCAAGCGCTGAGGCCCAAGGCCAGCTTCAGGCTGGGGCGGGAAAGGAGCTGGCCTCTCTACCTCCCGCAGCTCCCGCTCCTCTGGCTCCCAGTCGGAATCCGGTCCGGCTCATGGCCCATAGGGCCTGAGCCCGCCAGCCCTCAGGTGGCGAACCCATGGCAGCGACAGCAGTACTGACTCGGCCGCCCAGCAATAGGCTGAGGGTGACCGCCATGGCGAAGTAAGCCGCCCTGCTTACTTATACATATGCTATAGTATGGATATTATATCAGTAGTAGTATGGATATTATATTAGTCAAAGGTCAGTTTTATATTGGAATCAGATTTCATCATGTAGATGTTACATTAGTATTAAAGTCCACAGGGCACCTGTTATAGAAGTTTAAGGCCATGCATGTATATTATATTAGTATTAAAGATCAAAGGTCAGCTATTATATTAGTTTCGGATTGTATATTATAGATACCACATTTTTAATGAAAGACCACAGGACAGCTATTATATCAGGTTTAGATACTTTACTATGGAGATTATATTAGCACTGAAGTCCACTGGGCAGATATTACATAAGTCTTAGATGCTATAATATGGATATTCCATGAACAAAAGTGTTAATATTATATTAATATTAGAGGCCACAGTGTAGATATTGTATTAGTATCACAGGCCTCAGTTTGGACATTACATTAATATTAAAAACCACAGGGCAGTAATTATATGTTATGAGGGCACAGTGTACATATTTTATTCCTGTTAGAGAGTATGATTCTGATATTATATTATCATCTAAGGCCACCATACAAATATTATATTACTGTTAGAGGCCACAAAATGGATATTACATTAACATTAGAGGCTACAATGTGGACATTATACTAATGTTAAAGAAGATAGGGCTGAATGTAATAAAGCTATGGGCACTATATTACTATAAGAGACCCCATGTGGACACGTTAGTATCAAAAGTCACTATGGATAATGCATTAAGAGGCTGCATATAAATAACATGTTAGCCCTATCACATCGCCATATCAGAAGCATGTTACCACCGGGTCCAGGAAGGTGACATGCCCTCTGGTGGCTGCTGGGACTCAGTGCAGGACACTGCAGTTCAGAGGTGCATTTATGTCCCCTTCTGGCATTCCTGGGAAATAGATGAACTTCTGTACTCTATCCAGATTATTCAAGGCCATGATTTTGGAAATTCAAATGGAAATGAAACTCATTAAACACTATGTCAAAAAGTGTTGATTGAACAAGCTTTTGGAAACTATATTCAGTGAAATGAATGTATATGCAAACCGAAATTTCCACAAAACTTGACTCAGAATCGTCCATAATTAAAATTTGAGAAAAAAAAAATTTAAACAGAAACAGAAGAAAATCCATGTAATCTTAGAGAGTGGTAACTGTGTGTGTGTGTGTGTGTGTGTGTGTTTTCTGGAACTGGGGATCAAATGCAGAGCTGCACGCATGTTGGACAACCTCAGCTACATATAACCTCAGCTATAATACTCAGCTATATCCCTAGCCCTTGGTGATGAGTTTTAACACACAATACTAAAATTAAATTGGCAGAAGAAAATATTGATAGCATGGAATTTATAAAATTAAATTTTTACCAAGTGTGGTATTGCATGCCAAGAATCCTAATTACTCAAAAGGCTGAGGCAGGGAGATTGCAAATTCAAGGCCAGTATGGAAGATTTTTAAAGGGATGGGGTATAGCTCAGTGGTAGAGCATTTGCATGGCATATGTGAGGCCCTGGGTTCAATCCCCAGTATCACATGATGTTGAGAGCCACAACCAGGTCGGGATGGCGCCTGGCATTTTGCCAGAAGGAGTGGTTGAGAAGTAATGCCAGCGTATTCAGTTGTATATATAAACCTCTGCTGTCTGGCAGTGGGGCAGCTCCTGCTACCTCGAGTGCCCGCTACTTTTGAGTTCTCATGGAGTTCCCGTTGAGTTCTCGTGGAGTTCCCATTGGTTCTCGCGGGTTTTCTGAGGAGTTGGGGAGTTTTCTGGTGGAGTTCTGGCAATAAAGTAGTTCCTGTTTGAACCTACAAGTGCCTTGTGGCGGCTCGGTTATTTTGTGCCTAGCCAGACTAGCATTTGGTGGCCCGTGCAGGGGACACCTGAAGCTTGGGGGTAAGTGAAGTTTCTCACCCCTGAGGGCAGGGTGAGAGAATGGGTGACCATTTCAAAAAAGAAATGTGTTCTTGTTTTGATTTGTTACGTTTCTGTTTCAAGCTGCCTGCCCCTAGAAATAAATAGGATGCTAGAAAAGTTGTTTGGCCTTGAGGAAGAGATAAAGATAGACCACAAATATACATTTCAAGAAAATAGGAAAATTGATACAATGCAGTTTTGTTCCGTTTTTGTTTCATTCTGTTTCGGTTTTGTTTTGTGATATCTTATTGGGTTGCGTTATATTTATAGTAGAAATATGAGATCAGAAATTAGTAAAAAAACAAACCAAAAGAGTGTTAAGTAAATTGCTAGAGGAAGGAGGCACCACAGTAAAACCAAGAACAGTTAGGGCATATGTTGATACAATACAAAAATGTAGCCCTTGGCTTTTTAAGGAGGAGTTGTTGAATATATCACAATGGGACCATCATGGTAGAGATTTAAGGGAGAGGGAAAAGAAAAACCCAGGAACTCTGCCAGTTAGCACATTGCCATTGTGGATGATGATATGATTTTGTTTGCCTAGTCCAAAGCCTTCAGTTCAGACTATGGTAGAAGACATGTTAGATCAAGTAAAAGAGAAGGTCTTTCGAGCTAGTCAGACAGAGGAAGAAAGTTTAAAGGAGGAAGGGCTATCAGGAGAGAAGTTACAACAGGAGGCTGCTACTAACACCTTTCTATCACCAGAAGGCATAAGTGTCCAACCAACAGCTCCACCTAGGGAGACAACATATGCTGGGTGGCCCCCAACCACCATAGTTGATAGATGGGATCCTGAGACAGGACCTCAAAGATTAGCATGCCCTGTATTTGAGAGGACAGGAGGGCAGCAAATTCACCATGCTCTAGATTTCAAAACAGTGAAGCAGCTAAAAGAGGCTGTAACAACCTATGGTCCTCAAGAACCCTTCACTGTAAGTATGGTAGAATCCATTACTAACTTGGACATGACACCAGCAGATTGGACTAGTATGTGCAAAGCTGTGTTAAATGGAGGACAATATCTGTTATGGAAGGTTGCCAATCAGGAATATTGCATGGAGACGACTAGGCAAAATGCAACAGCTGGTTATCCTCAGAGAAATCTAGATCTGTTGTTGGGAAAGGGACCTAATGAGGGTCAGCAGACATTAATGAACAAGGGCAAGTCTTGGCAGTTGCAGTACAATAGGCTTTAGGTGCCAGGCCAAAAACATGCTACAATTGTGGACAAACAGGACATTTTAGAAGGAGTTGCTCCATAGGAGGAGGGTTTAACAAAACTGGATATGATCAAAGGGGAAGAATACCGGGTATTTGCCCACGATGCCATAGAGGGAGACATTGGGCTAATGAACGCCGTTCTCAAACCACCAAAGAACAGTAGACTTATTATTGGGATGCAGTTATTCTACTCTAAAAGGACTTATGATAAGTCCTTGGGTAATTGATCCCGATTATGAAAGTGAAATAAAAATTATAGCCTAACCCTAACCCTAACCCTAACCCTAACCTGCTTAATTGGGGATTCCTCAATTGTCTGCTTTGCCAAAAACCTGGTATGTTTTAGTTATAGATATTAAAGATTGTTTTTTTCAATTCCAATTCATCCTGAGGACAATCCACGTTTTGCATTTACTATCCCTGCATTGAATTATGAAGGTCCCGATCAGAGATATGAATGGAAAGTACTCTCTCAAGGGATGGCTAACAGCCCAACTATGTGTCAAATTTATGTTAACAAAGCAATCCAGCCACTTAGAAATCAAAATCCTGAACTACAGATATTTCACTATATGGATGATGTATTATTAGCACACAAATATAAAAACACATTGCTAGAATGTTATGCCACACTTACAAACTTATTAAAAAATTATAATCTAGAGATAGCAATAGATAAATTACAATTAAATTATCCAATTAATTATTTAGGAGTTCTATTATCCTCAACCATGGTCCATCCACCAAAATTCAAATACGAGTAGATCAACTCAAATCACTTAATGACTTTCAAAAGTTATTAGGAGACATAAATTGGATAAGACCTTATCTAGACATACAAACAGGAGAGTTGGGACCTTTATTTGATATCCTAAAAGGTCCATCAGATCCAAATTCACCCCGCATGTTAACTCCTGAAGCAAGAAAGACATTAAAAGTCATTGAAACATATATGGAAAATATGCATTTGTATAGAATTGATATAAGTTTGCCTTTATTATTTATTGTACTACCAACAAAAATATTCCAACAGGAGTATTTTGGCAAGAAGGTCCATTATTATGGATACATTTATCTTATTCTCCTAATAATATTCTTACTAGGTATCCTGAGGCTGTAGGATAATTAATACTCAAAGGAATAAAAGCAGCAAAGGGAGTGTTTGGAATTTATCCTAATAAAATTATTACTCCATATACAATGGATCAAATTGATGAGTTAGCTAATGAGTTAAATACTTGGGCAATAATCATGTGCAAATCTAATGTTTCATTTGATAACCACTTACCATCTAATCCTTTGTTGTCTTTTTGGTCTAAGCATCCTGTATTTTTTCCAAAAATGACAAGAAAAACACCTATCATGAATGCTCCAAATATATTCACTGATGGGTCAAATAAAAGTACAGCAGCAGTAGTTACCCCTGATCAAACTTTTACATTTTTAGTACCCAAACAATCAGCTCAAAAGGTAGACCTTAATGCAGTATTATAAGCTTTTGTGATGTTTAAAGATTCTGTATTTAATTTATTTTCCGATAGTCAGTATATAGTTAATGCTATAGTATCCCTTGAAGATGCTGTAGGATTTCCCCTTCCTCTACTATTTTCTCTTTGTTTTCCACTATACAAAGTCTAATCTGGGACAGAAAAGAACCATTCTTCATAGGACATATCAGGGCACATGCAGGATTGCCTGGAGCCCTTAGTTTGGGCAATGATTTAGCAGATAAAACTACACATGACATACATATTTTCTCTACACTAGAAGAAGCTATAAATTTTCATAAAAAGTTCCATGTCAATGCTAATACTTTACAAAAGCGTTTTAAAATAACTAAGGAACAAGCTAGACAAATAATAAAACAATGTCAAAATTGTGTGACCTTTTTACCACAAGTTAATCTTGCAGTCAATCCTAGAGGACTGATACCTAACCATATGTGGCAGATGGACGTCACACAATTGCCAGAATTTGGAAAATTAAAATATTTGCATGTTACAGTTGATATTTCTTCCGGATTTTTGATGGGCTCCCTTCATGCCGGAGAACAAACTAAAGATATTATAGCTCATTGCCTACAAAATTTTGCCACTGTGGGCGTTCCAAAACAGTTAAAAACAGATAATGGCCCTGGCTATACTTCTACCTCTTTTAAACAATTTTGCTCATCATTTGGCACTACTCATATAACAGAAATCCCATACAATCCACAGGGCCAAGGTATAGTTGAAAGAGCTCATCAAACTATTAAAATGTACTTATTAAAGCAAAAAGAGGGAATTGGGAAGGGGTATATATCCCCCAAAGATAAACTTAAAATAACCCTTTTTACTCTAAACTTTTAAAATTTGGATTCATCAGGGCTTACTGTTGCGGATAGGCATATGTGTCCAAAAAATGTACATAAGCCCAAGGTACTTTGGAAGGATATTCTAACAAGACAATGGAAAGGTCCTGACCCAGTGATTGTCTGGAGTCGGGGGTCTGTTTGTGTGTTTCCACAGGGAGAACAGCAGCCGATTTGGATTCCAGAGAGATTAACTAAAGTGATTTCTACAGACCAAAAAGAAGATGATTTGGCTCAATCAATCCATAACAGCTGATATCCAGAACTCCAGTTTGGCTATCCTTACATCTGTGACAGTGGTTCTCCCCCACCTGGAGGCTAATGAATAATGAACACCATTAAGGCCTATTTCAAATGTAAAAAAACCTTGGGTCTTGCTTGTAGGAATACATTCAGACCCATATGCAAGTTACAGGAAAAAAAAAGAAAAAGGAAAAAAAAAAGGATGGGATATCAAAAGAAGAGTCAAACCCAGGTGGTAACCAGGATGCTTTTTTCAATATCTATTTTTTTTATTGCCCTTTCCCACATCATGAAGTTCTATTTTGGTTTTTTTTTTTGTTTTTTTTTTGAGCTCATATAGACCTAAGTTAATGTTTTTCTGATCAGCTCTATTTTTTGACTGTGGAGTTTTTGAGCATTGCAATGGGGATTTCACCTGTGAAAAGCTACAAGGCCTTTACTATTATGTTATGTGTTGTATGTATTGTATTTTGTGTGCACACTTGTGTTTTGTGTTGTATGTCTGTATGTGCATATGTCCATATATCATATATGAGGAGTGCTCATGAGAAAATGGATCCAAATTTTTTTTTATTATTCCTATGATTTAAATGGTTTAATTTAAATTGGGTAAAGAGCTGTTGAGGATTGTTTTAATATGTGAACAAAAAAGGAGGTTAACAGATCTGTTTGTTTACTTTCACCTTTCCTTTTCATTATATCTAATTCTATTCAGGATACTAAATTGTTTAGAAAATTGCTTTCTTTCAGTGCCTGCTAATGTTACATAATTTTTTTTTAGCCATCATTGCCAGAATTCCTATCTTCATCCCAGTGCCGGTAAAGACAAAGATAAAACCAAAGTACAGCTTCTGCGATAGCTATCACAACAAACTGTATAAACTGATACATCAATGAATAATGTAACTCAACAAGTGATACTCAATCAAGGAGTCTATTTACTTTTGGAGGAAATGGACATATTAATAGATTCCTCTACTTTGAACTACTTGCAGAACTTGCCTGGACTATGTATCACTTGTATGCATTGTGAACTATCTGTTAGTGCAGCAAATAGTGGTGGTGCTGGGGTATCTTTGCCGATGGTGTCATAGGTGGTACAATTTTTCCAAAAGGAGCCGTCAATTGGCTTGTTGTTGTGGCATTTTGTATCCTCCCCTTCTGCTTGTAGCAGATTGTTTATGGTGTTTGTATCCACAAGTGTGGCTAAAAATGCTGGGCCAGTAGTCAATGATGGGTAAGATCCAATTACAATGGTACCAACCTAAGACAGGAGGCTGACACCTTGAGGTCAGCTCATCCGATGACGGGTAAGGACCATATGTAGTATTGGACAACCTAAGACAGGCACTGTCCCTAAGCCACATGCTTGTTTAATTACACAGAAGGGGGGAGATGTTGAGAGCCACAACCAGGTCGGGATGGCGCCTGGCATTTTGCCAGAAGGAGTGGTTGAGAAGTAATGCCAGCATATTCAGTTGTATATATAAACCTCTGCTGTCCAGCAGTGGGGCGGCTCCTGCTATCTCGAGTGCCCACTACTTTTGAGTTCTCGTGGAGTTCTCGTTGAGTTCCCGTTGAGTTCTCGCAGAGTTCCCGTGGAGTTCCCGTTGGTTCTCATGGGTTTTCTGAGGAGTTGGGGAGTGTTCTGGTGGGGTTCTGGCAATAAAGTAGATCCTGTTTGAACCTACAAGTGCCTCGTGGTGGCTCAGTTATTTTGTGCCCAGCCAGACTGCGGCAACATGAAAAAAATAAATTTTATACTCTGTGAAAGAGAACAAAAAGAAAAGCTATAGATTGAGATAAATTATTTACAATATGCAATTCTCTTGTGCAGAAACCTCTTGTGTAGATGCATACCAAATAACTAAGGCAGACAAGGCCATTGAGGAGGTGAAGGTAACTCCCTGTTCCTTAAGTGTGGGCCCTGTAAAATGACTTCCTCCAGAAAACAGACAATGTGGACATGCAGAGAATAGTAACTCCACAGAGAGAAACTTGAAAGGTACTATCTCAGCCAGGTGAGCACAGTTATTACTAACATGACATTCACCTTGAGGGTCTGAAATGACAGAGCATTGTCCACCTCTGTGACCTGCTTCCCCCAGATTCACAGCCCTAGGCTAAATACAAGAAAAACAAGGAAACATGAAAGGCACTCCCCCAGCCAGCTGAGCACCCTCAGTACTAAAATAACATTCACCTTGAGGGCTTGAGATGACAGAGCAGCTCTCTACCTCTGTGACTGCTTCCCCCAGACACATGGCGCAAGTCTAAATGTGAGGGAAAACAAGTAAACCCCAAAGTAGAACAATCTAAAAAATACCTGACCATTTGCTTACATCAGGACTACAGTCGTGATCACAGGTCTTGGTCAGTAACACAGCTTCTAACTTTAAACCAATTATTACACATGCAAGAGCTGCGTGGTGAGGTGGTCAGATGGCTGCTCTGGTCCCCCTGAGAGCAGGATCTCCCTGCACTAGGTGCTCACAGGGCTTTAGCATCACCCAGTGGGAAACTGCCCTGTGCTGGGCTGTCTCTGCTCTGTACTCTCACTCAGTCTGACAGGTCCTCCCCATGGTGCCGAGGTCACTGGACAAGGAAGTTCAGAGAAACTGTCACCCCAAGAGGAGTCTACAGAGACATGTTGACTGGATATCATTTGGGATCCTGGATGGGGCCCTGAAACAGGAAGAGGCAGAACTGAGAATCCAAAGGAAATACAACTTCAGTTAATTATAGCATACTAGTATTTATTCTTCATGAAAAATGGTCTAAGATGTTAATATATCTGAGATAGTGCACATAAGTCATCACAAGGGAAAAAACAGATTGAGGCTTTCTTTGAAATTTTTGTATAAAGATACTCAAATAAAACTTTAAATGTAGCTTCATTTTCGGGCTGGGGTTGTGGCTCCGTGGTAGAGAGCTCACCTAGTATGCACAAGGCATTGGGTTCAATCCTCAGCACCACATAAATGTAAAATAAAGATATTGTGTCCACCTAAAACTAAAAAGTAAATAAATAAACATGGCTACATTTTCAGAAACACCTTTTTTTTAATTATTTGTATAGTTAATTACTGGTAAATGACACTATTAGCTAGTTCTGTATTTTATTATGAACACAAAATTTATTATAACACAAAAATTAAATAACTCAAGCTAATATTTAATTCAAGACAAGTGCCTCTGTTATGTTCTGTGTTGAAGTAACAACACATGTAAACTTGTCACTAGGTACTTCTAAAAACTTGATCACTTTAGACTAGAGGAAAAAATGAGATTCTATTTGAACTCATGGCTGAATTTTATCAGAAGGGCTGCTTTGAGCACAATTTACAATAGCTATAATGTGGAACCAACCTAGATACCCTTCAATAGATGAATGGATTTTAAAAATGTGGCATTTATACACAATGGAATATTACTCAACACTAAAAAATAATAAAATCGTGGCATTTGCAGGCAAATGGATGGCATTAGAGCAGATTATGCTAAGTGAAGTTAGCCAATCCCTAAAAAACAAATCCCAAATGTCTTCTCTGATAGAAGGGGGGTGACTCAAAATGGGATAGGGAGGAAGAGCATGAGAAGAAGACTACCACTAAATAGGGAAGAGAGGTGGGAAGGAAAAAGAGGGAGAGGGGAGTTGCACAGCAGATGGAAGGAGAACCTCATTGTTATACAGAATACATATATGATGTTGTGATGAGAAAAAGAAAAAAAAGTGTGTCACATTAGATTGGATAGAGAGAAAGGATGGGAGAGGAGGGGAGGGGTAGGGAGGATAGGAAGGGCAGCAGAATAGAATAGACAATATGATTGATGTATGTACATTCCATGTATGTATTATATATCAAAATGCATTCTACTGTCATGGATGACTAAAAAAAAAGATTAAAATTAAAAGAATCCTAAATAAATAAATAAATAAATAAATAAGAGCTGCTTTGTAAAAATACATGTTCCAATGGCAAATTGACTCACTTCGACTTTGGATTAGTTATCCCAAAGAATCCTTGTCTTTATTTTGTTTCTATGCATACACTTTAGCAGTAATAAAATAAAATATTTTCCCTGAACAAATAGTCAAAGAAAAGAAAAAGGTAACAGCACTGGCAATGATGATGAGTGACACCTTCTGGGTATTCGAGTTTAAAAGGACACCAGTGTCCATCTTCATGATGCTCTGCAATAAGTGGTGAGCCCAGAGAAGTGCAGGTGGCAGTCAGCCCAAGAGTGACTTTACATGCTTCTGTGTTATGGGAAAACATTCTACCTTCTAAAAACCATAAGGAACTATCAGATGCCCAAACTCTTAAATGAAAAGAAAAAGATAAACAAGACTGGAAACCAATCTGCCTTTTGAGCAGAAGAGTTTAAAAAGACAAAAAGGTTCATTTCCTCCATGACATTCTGAAGGAAATGGTGAGACAAAGAGCATAGGTGGCCACTCCAACCATGCCTGATCTTAGATGCTGCTGCATTATGAAAAAAACACTCTACTCTTTAGAAATCACAAAGAATTATTAGATGTCCAGACTCTTGAATGTTTCAAATTCAGTAGAACTTCTATATAATTTTATTATCATTCTAGCTAGTCATGAAGCTAATCACAACTAAAGGATCTATGGAGCTGTCAATGCAGCTCAGGGGGAGAGTGTTTGCCCAACATTCAGGAGGCCCTGGGTTCAATCCCAAGCACCATAAAAGAAAAAAAAAGAATTTGTATCTTATTTGTATAATCAAATAGGAAATGAATAATCACTGCTTCCAGGAAAATATGTTGGACCTGAAACACCATTGAGACTATCATAATCAAAATACTCTTACTGTGAATTGCATAACTAGACTGTCATGAACAACAGGAACACATCATAAAGCATGTTCATATTAAGCATACCATTGAAAAAACAGAAAGGCTTTATTGACTGTTGAGAAGAAAAATGGACAAAATATAGCTTATGAAATTATTAACACATTGGAAACATGTAATACTGTATCAAAATCCTCTAGGACATGCCAGGCACTTTGACACATGCCTGTCATCCCAGTTACTTGGGAGGCTAAGGCAAGAGGATCATAAATTTGAGGCTCACCTGGGCAATATAGCAAGACCCTTCTCAAAATTAAATTTTAAAAAGGGCTGGGGATGTATGTAGCTAAGTGCTTGCCAAGCACATACAAGGCCCTGAGTTCAACACCCAGTGTGAAAAAAAATTCTCCAGGCCAGACATATGATCATAGACAACCATAGCAGGAGTAAAACAGGGAAGAAGCCATTATATCAACCTCCCAAAAACAATTAAAGTAAACCTGCACTTTGTTCAGCTCACAACACTAACATATCTAACCTCTGGTTCTACTAATTCAAATATAACATTTTAAATATAATAAAAAGTATATATACTTTTCTAATGAATCCAACAGATATGAGATAAACTCAACTCTGTTCTAAAAGCCAATTTGTAAGCACATAGGGGCACAAACATTAGGATAAAATGTAATTATGGCACTTCATGTGAAATAATTCTAAGTATTAATAAGCATATAATCTCAAAAGAAGAAATTCAAATTTTTGAACTCAAAACACAATGGCATATTTTTAAATGATATTTTGAACTGATATAAAACACTAACAGAGTTATCTAACAAGAATTCCTGGCAATATATAAAGCATCATGCTCATCAGAATACCCAATCCCTTGCTTGAAATGAATAAGAGAACTAACTTTTTATAAATGTAAAACTTTAGGGGCTGGGAATGTGACTCAGTGGTAGTGTGCTTTCCTAGCATGTGTGAGGTACTGGGTTCAAATCTCAGCACCACATAAAAATAAATAAACAAAAAATGTAGAACTTTAATAAGACATAGGGATATGCTTTCTAAATTGAAAAGTAGAAAAGAAAATGTTTTAAAAAGTTTATTTTTAGTAAATATTTCTTAATTACAAAAACCAGCTTTTGACTTGTCTCTTATGCATTGTAATGATTAGAGTCCAAAGGAAATTTCATTTGTAGTGGTTTTAAGTATCATTCAATATAATAGTTGACATTGAAATTTCTTCTTAGAATAATTTCATCTAAATCTGGAAGAGGTATTGTGGTGTATGCGTATATGTGTAAATACATGATTTTTTTAACATACCTCTGGATACCTCTGATGCTTGAGTCCTATCAAAGCATTGTGTGTGTGTGTGTGTGAGATGCTGGGTAGAAACCCAGGGCCTTTCAACTGCTAAGCAATTGCTGTCACTGAGCTGTATACCCAGTCCCCAAAGACATCTTAATAAGCAGAAAATAATTAAAATCAGTTAAGATTATCATGAGAATTTTCAAACAAGACAATTCTCTTAATGAAAAACCAAGAAAGCTAAAAGTATATTTTTAAAATATTGCTGATGGACAGGGCTGGGATTGTAGCTCAGCAGTAGAGCGCTCACCTAGTATGGGCAAGGCCCTGGGTTTGATCCTCAGCACCACATAAAAATAAGTAAATAAAATAAAGGCATTGTGTCCACCTACACCTAAAAAACAATTATTAAAAAATATATTGCTGATGGAAAACAGCAGAAGTTCACAGTATTAAGAATTCTGTAGAAAACTAAAAAGAAGAAATTAAAAATTGAATACAAGAAATCTACTGCACATAACTGGAAACCTGGAAGACACAGGGCATTTCCTAGTAATACAGACATTGCAAAACAACCAAAATAAGAAAACTCAATCAATCAATTAGCATAGAAAAGTTTGGACTGGTGCTTAGAGATCTCCTACTGGAAAAGAACTTTGGGTCATTGGGGCTTACAGCTGAGCATTACCGGACCTTTAACAAATTCTGATTTTATTTCAAATTTTTATGATCTAGACAGAAGAGGTGACTTTCCTAAATTCAATTTATGTTCCATCAAAGCTTGATATAGTCAAGATATTTAATCCAATGTAGAATGTCAATATTTATACAACAGGCTATTTTGGGCCCCACTGCAAATGTACTGTCAATTAGTGCACTGAGCTGTGGCTGCGAGAGTGGATCTGGAGAAGGGTGGGGCCTGGAAACAGGGCAGGGTCTGGAAGAGGGCCAGGGTCTGGATGGGGCAGGGGTCAGAAGAAACACAGCCTGGAGTAGGGGTGGGGGCAGGGGTAGGTTCAGGGCAGAGCCTGTGGAGGATGTGGTCTGGAGGATAGGGTGGGGTCAGGAGAAGGGAAGCAGGGCCTGGAGGAGGGGTCTGGAGGAGGGTGGAAGCCAACAGGACCATAAGTGGTGAGGAATAGTGGCCTTCCTGGTCACTAGCTCAGAGCCCCTCATTCTCTAACCTTCCATCCCAATAATCCACCCCAGGGAAACTGACCTGAACTGGGCAGAGGCAGTGACAGACTGCTTGACCTACCACCTACCACCTGATGCACTAGTCACCAGCAGCTTCCCTGAATCCTGGGCAGAAGTCCCTAGGCCATCTACCACCACTGCCTGCTCTATACCAGCCACCTTAAGGTGCGTGGAAGTAGCAGGTATTCCACTGAAAAAGAAGAACCAGGCATGGTGGTATACACTCATAATCCCAGCTACTAGGGAGACTGAGAAAGGAAAATCCTAAGTCTGAGGCCAGTCTGGGCAATTTAGCAAGATCCTGTCTCAAAAAAGAAGTTGCTCAGTGGTAGAGCACTTATATAGGATGCATGAAGTCCTGGGTTCAATCTCCAGTACTAAATATATATATATATATANTTTTTTTTTTAAGGAGAGGGATACAGTATTATTATAAAACCCAATTCCTTTTATTCTACATTCATCTTTATGATTATTTAAAATTCTTTAATATTATTTAAATGTATCATTTAAATGCATTTTAATAATGTTCATAGACAATGAACTATTTTGGCAGAAGCTGTAGAGCACTTGAAAACTATAATGAAAGGTGCTATTTATTATAGATCAACCAATTCAAGACAAATGATTTCTAAAATGAAGATGTAAGTCAGTGGAAAAGCTAGATTGAGCTCATAGAAACCTGACTCTCCATCATATTGGTGCAGGCACTGACTTCCTCAAGAAGATCCATAAAGTTCAAAAACTAAAACCAAGACTCATAAGTAGGATGCCTTCAAATTAAAATGCTCTGCCCAGTAAAGGAAATAGGCTCATGAAAAGAGCCCCTCAGAATAGGAGAAAATCTTTTCCATCTACTCTTTCATCAAGGGATTAATATCCAGAAATATAAATAACTCAAAACACTTAACATCAGAAAAATTAATAGCTCAATCAAAAATGGGTGAAAGAACTAAACAGACATTTTTCAAAAGGAGAAATACAAATGGCCAAAAAATATGTGGGGGAAAAAAAGGTTCAGCATCCCTGGCCATCAGAGAAATGCAAATCAAATCTGCATTAATATTTCTCCAGTTAGAATGGCAAACATCAAGAATACAAAAAAATAACAAACTCTGGTGAGGATGTGGAAAAAGATACACTTACCTGTTGTTTACATGGGACTGCAACCACTCTGGAAAGCAGTACAGAAATTCCTCAAAAAACTAGAAATGAAGTCATCACATGATTCAGCTGTCCGCCCCCGCCCCCCCCCCCACCTTTTTGGTATTTATCCAAAAGAACTAAAATCAGCATGCTGTAGTAATACAGGCATATCAATGTTTAAGCCAGCACAATTCACAATAGCCAAGCTATGGAATCATACCAGGTGTCTGTCAACAGATGAAAAGATAAAGAAAGCATGGTATATACACACAACAGAGTTTCACTCAGCCATAAAGAAGAATGAAATTACTGCATCTGCTGGTAAATGAGTGGAACTGTAGAACATCATGCTATGTGAAATAAGCCAAACTCAGAAAGCCAAGGGTCAAATGTTTTATCTCATACACAGAAACTAGATATAAATAAGGAAATATAAAAGGGGGGGAGATCCCATAACAATAGAAGGGAGGTCAGTGGAACAGAACAGGATGTAGCAGGAGAAAAGAGGGATGGGAAAAGGGAGGAACCACAGAATGAAACTGACCAAATTATGTATATATATACCACAGTGAATCTCACCTCTGGGCATCCCTAGAAACATGATCCACAGTGTCCCTGAACCAGGTATCTGCCTGAGGCAGCTCTGAGGAGAAAGGAGCCCGGGTGTCCCTAGAGACCTGACCCACAGTTTCCCTGAACCAGGTGTCTGCCTTAAGCAGCCCTGAGGACAAGGGAACTCTGAGTGTCCCCAAGCCAGACATCTCCCTCCCGCTGCTCTGAGAAGGCAGTTTTGCCCCTCCCTGAGGGGTGACCCACAGTGTCCCGGAGCCAGGCTCTCCCGGGTTGGTCCTGAAGCAGGAATTCTTGTCCTCACCCTGAAGGAGGCAGGACAGGCATCAAAGATGGTGGTGAGGTTCCGCCCCCTTGTTGGCCACGCCCACAGTAGGAGCTGCTGCTCACTGCTCAGAGGAGGTGCTGCTCCTGGCTTCCTAGTGAATCTCAGCACTTTCTCCACCCTCAGCTGTTACTGAATAAAATCTGTTCCCACTGCCGTAACTAGCTTTGCCTGTGTTTTCTGTTGCATCGTGGAGTGAAATCTCAGGAGAGGAAAACAGGGAGTCCAGAAGTCCAGCTCCCTGCACCCGAGCCTTGCCCTCCACCAGGCCACGCACTGCTGCAGCCAGGAGCCCAGGCGGGCAGAGGTGAAGAAATATGTAGCTGAAGGGAGCCCCTACACTTGCACCCAACAGCAGAAGGCTAGAAACAGGCCACTACAGAGGTCTCTGGGAATTGTAGTCTTTAGGACAGAGTGACTTAGCCAGAGACTGCCCTATTTTAGGATCATGGGTTTTAAGAAAAAATTTTAAGGCTGGGCGCAGTGGCACACATCTGTAATCCCAGTGGCTCTGAAGGCTGAGCCAGGAGGATCGCAGGTTCAAGGCCAGCTTCAGCACTTTAGTGATAGTCTAAGCATCTTAGCAAGACCCTGTTTCAAAATAAAAAACCAAAACAACTGGGGATGTGGCTCAGTTGTTAAGCACCCTTGTGTTCACTACCTGGTGCCAAAAAAAAAAAAAAAAAAGCTAAATCCCAGCCCATGGTGGCCACTGTCAAGGTGAGAAGAACCTGGTGGCCTCTGGGAACTGCAGGCTTCACCCCCCAGCCCTGGGACATTCTAGATGATTTTAGATAATTCATTCTAGATAATTCAGCTCTCATCATGGATGCCTCTAGGAGCTGCAGGCTACACATTCATTCAGAATTCTCAGGGATTCTGAACTGTGTAATATGGTGTTCTGCCCATGCAGCCCTTCCTACAGAGGGCCATGTGGGTTGTTTGCCCTGTGCTGGCCCAGGTAACCTGTATTCTGGTGTTTTGCCCATGCAGCACTGACAGAAGTCTGGGGAGGCTGTAAGTAGCACATACCCCCAGGATTCTGGCTAGTGTAATCCAGTATTTTACAATGCAGCCCTCATTGCAGAGGTCTCTGAGAGCTGCAGGCTACCCCATCACACAGGAGCCCCTAGGGATTCTGGAAAGCATAGTCCTGTGTTCTGCCCATGCAGACCTCAGCACAGAGGCTTCTGGGAGCTGCAGGACCCCAAGCATCAGGGACACTGTAGCTTGGTGCTATGTTGTTGCAGATCACACTATAGTGGTACCTGGTGCTCTGAGCCCCCAGGAATTCTGGGTATTGTAGTCAATTCTACTCAGGGAGCCCTGATGTCAAAGGTCTCTGAGAGCTGTGGGCCACTGATTATNGGGGCAACCCCCCCCCCCCCCCCCAGGGATTTTAGATAGTATAGTTAAATTCTCTGCCCTATGGTTCTCACCACAGAGGATCTTTAGAGCTACACCCCCTGAGGGTTGGGGGTAATGTAACCCAGTGTTTTGCCACTCAGAGAATTCTGGAGGCTAAAGTCCCCCTTAGGATTATGGGCACTGCAATCCGATGGCTTGCCCACTTACCACAGAAGGTTTGGGGAGTTGCAGCCCTGAGGGTTCTGAATAATGTAGTCTAGTGTTTCAGCCCTGCTGGCAGAATCACGGGAGCTACAGATGCCATGCTTTCCCTGGTACCCTGGAGATTCTAGGTAGTGTGCTCTACCAATACAATTCTCTCCACAGAAACCTCTGGAAGTTACAGGGTTACAGGGTATGCAGTCATCCCCAGGGATTCTGAGCATTAAGTCTGGTATTCTGCCCTTGCAGCTCTCACTCCAGAGGCTCCTGGGAACAGAGGCACCCAAGGGTAATGGGTAGCATAGTTTGTCATTTTGTCAGTAACACCCTCACTGCTAAAGTCTCTGCAAGCTGCAGGTTACTGAGGGTTATGAATAGTACAGTCTACATTGGACCTATGCTGCCCTTACTGCAGAGGGCTCTGGTAACTGCAGTTCCTGAAGGATCCTCGGGAGTACGGGCCATCTTAACCCCAGAGGCTCCTGGGAGCTGCTTACCACATTTTTACAAGCCACCCTGAGGAGTCTGAAAGTGTAGTCAGCATTCTGCTGCTCAGAACTCACCAAGAAGGGCTGTGAAATCATTGGACTGTGTGCTTGCCTTGGCACACTGATGATTCTAGGTAGAACATCCCACAGATGCCTGCCCACCAAAGGATTCTCCACAAAGGCCTCTAGGTACACTGAGGATTCTGGGTAGAGTATCCCAGCAATTGCCTATCTAGCAAGGCATTCTCCACAACAGCCTATGGTAAACTGAGGATTCTGTGTAGAGCATTCCAGCCACTGCCTGTCCAGCCAAGGATTGTCCACATCAGGGCTACCCTGAGGATTCTGGGTAGGATATCCCAAGACTGTCTGCCCAGCCAAAGATTCTCCTCACAGCCCTCTGACACACTGAGAATTCTGAGTAGCACCAATCACCTGCCCTGCAAAAATTCTACAAAAGGCCTCTCATACACTGAGGGTTCTGGGTAAAGCATCCCAGCAACTGCCTGCCCAGCCAAGGATTCTCCACAAAGGCTTCTGCTACACTGAAAATTCTAGGTAGATTATCCAGCGACTGCCTGCCCAGACAAAGATTCTCCACAAAGGCCCTGGTACACTGAGAATTCTGGGTAGAGTTATCCCAGTGACTGACTGCCCAGCCAAGGATTCTCCACAAAGGCCTCTGGCACACTGTGGATTCTGAGTAGCATATCCCAGTATTGCCTGCCCAGCCAAGGATTCTCCCAAAGGCTTCTGGCACACTCAGGATTTTGTGTAGAGTATCCCAACGACTGCCTTCCCAGCCAGGAATTCTCCACTAAGGCCTCTGGGAACTGCAGGCCACACAATGGCCAGGAGCCCCCTTGAATTATGAGCAGTAGTTGTTCTGCCCCTGCAGTTCTCACCAGAAGCTCCTGGGAACTGTGGGCCCCTGAGGATTCTGGGTAGTGTTATCCAGCATTCTGCCTACATTACCTGCAGTGCATGGCCCCTAGGAGCTGCAGGCCACATGCTATCCCTGGCACCCCAAGGATTATGGGTACTGCAGCTTAGGAACTGCCCACACGGCCATCACCACAGTGGGACTTGTCAGAGGGCCCAGCCCACTGGGAACAGACTCACCCAGCAAACCCCAGCATCATCAGGTTTCTTCTAAAAAATTGTAGTCATGTAGTTGAAAGAAGTCTCTAACATCCACTATTGAAAATAATCATAATTCTTTAATATCAAATACCCAATTAATACACAGATTTCTCCAACTATTTCAAACAAATTGTATAGTTAGACAAACAAAAACTCAGGTTCAAACTAGGAGCATCCATTGCTGCATTTGGTTCATATGTCTTAAGTCTTCCTTTTTTGTCACCTATTTATTGTCAAAAGTAGTTAATTCATATCTTCCCAGCTGCAGTTAACTATCCATGTCACACCAGGAGACCTCTCAAAGTGACTGTGAAGCTGCAGTTCTCTCTTGGTGCCCTCAGACACTGGCCTGGGACATTCTAAAGTGCTAGAAAAATACTGAAGCTCTTCCCTGTCCGTGCACCTGCCATAACCTTCACACACCCTTGATGGAACATCTGAAGAAAGCTGGCTTCTCAGTGGGTTTGGCTCACTCAAAGAACTCAAGTCACTCACCTATCTCAAGGCTGTCACTCTCTCCCTGTGGAGATCTGACCAGTCCTGGCGGGGGATGGAGTGTCCTTGAGGGGACCATCAGCTCATGCAGGTTGTTAGAACATATTTGTTTCACTTGTATTTAAGGAGTCCCACTGGGAATGACACTGTACCAAGGAAAGCTCTACCCCAGGACTTCCCAGCTGCGTGATCAGGTGTTGGGGTTTCCCCTATGTGGTGATGTATTTTCTTCTCTTTCTCTCTCACCTGTCACTTTGCTTTTGCTCGTTTCCATATTGTTACTAAAATAAATGCTATCTTGTATACAGTGTCTTTACTATCAGATCCTGCCTGCCAAATTCAGCAGCTGCACATGTTACACCTTCACCGGAGTCCTGGCCCCTCCTTTCACCACTACAGTCTTTCTTGAGCTGCACTAGAGATTCCATTCTCGAGGCATCCTGCCCAACACATGCCCAGCCCTCCCCAAGAGTGGAGAGAGCCCGCTCATAGACCACACTCCTGACCTGGCTGTAAGGACAGCCCACCAATTTCAAATCTCATGCCATGGAAAATGCCATTCACCACTTCACCCTGGGCTTTAGGAGACCAAAGAAGGAGGTGTGGGGAAAGGAGGACTTGGGGATGGGGATGGTAACTGAATTTCTGCATAAAAAACAAAGTGCTGGGGCTGGGGTTATGGCTCAGCGGTAGAGTGATCGCCTGGCATGTGTGAGGCACTGGGTTTGATCCTCAGCACCACATAAAAAAAATAAATTAAAAAAAAAAATGGGAGTGTTGTGTCCATCTACAACTAAAAAAATTTTTTTAAAAACCAAAGTGCTTACTGATAGGGGTGGGTCAAACTTATTTATTATAAATAGAAAATTCCATACTTGAATATATTAAAATCTTGTTTCTGCTCACCCTGATCATTATGGTTTTGTTCTTTCATTTCCTATGTTAGTGGAAATGAGATAGAGACTCTCACACTTCAGGTTTCAATAAGAAATCTTCCAGAAGTCTGTTTATTTTGTGTAGAACAGTAAGAGCCAGCCACCCTTCTCAGCATGCTGAAGGCACTACACAACTCCACCTCACAAGGAACAGATGTTCATTTCGGTACCATTACACTGGGTAGTGCTCAGATGCTCCTAAAAAATCCTGGGACCAGAGGATAGACCAGAGGATAGACCAGAGGATAGATAGGTCTAGATAGACCTAGAGGCATCTGTGGCAAGCAGAAGGGCAGTCTTGGAATCATCTACCCAGGGCCCTGGGGAAGCCTCCTTGCTGATCAACATGGGAAATACCTGGTAGGCCATGGTCCAGTACTGTAGGTAGTCAGCTCACAAGAGTTGCTTCATGGAGCCACTACCCATCTTCTTGGTGACCTCCAGAAGTGGCCAGTCTGTATTGTGTAGGGTTACCAGTACATGGGCAGAGCTGGGTGGCCCAAGCTGGGGTCCTTGCTGAGTAAGAGGTTGAGTGGGTACTGAGGACTCCTCTGTGGCTGAGACCTGTGCTTCCAGCCAGCTTTTTGTTCACATGCCTGTGCAGCCCATAGCCGTCTAAGTTGACCTCCTATACCTCAGCACTGGCTGAGCATGTGCCTGCTCTTGGGACTCAGAATCCCCTATCCTTATGAACAGAGGGGCCAATGAGGCTCACTGGTTAAGCAACATGCCAGAGTCTTCCTGTTGGCAAGTAAGGAGACAGGGATGAGAATTCAGGCCTGCAAGTCATGAGGGCAGGAGCCCCTCAAGCCTGCTGCCTTGCCCCTGGGCTCAACCCCACACCTTACCCATTTCAGGCTAATTGGCCCCATGGGTGATTGTGGCCTTGAAGACAGGCCTGTCCTGGGACCAACTGCCCAAGGTAGTACAAAGGGCTTTCCAAAACATCCTGGACGTCACCAGTGTGGTCAGCCTCCATCCCTTCAGGGTAGATGGGCATTCAAGAGGGATGGAAAGACTGGCAGGAACAGGTCTTGGCACTTGAGGGGGAGTAGCAAAGGGTCTGGAGAAGCCCATCAGGACTCACTGAGAAACTGGCATCTTACATGCTGGGAGGGAAAGCTGCAGCCCACATTCATGGACTCTGAGTTCAACTGTTTATGCCTCACCTCTGTGACATTTTTTGAGGCATTTGCCTCCTATAATTCAGTATCAAGAAAGGGTATTTTTTTATATCCATATGAATTTCCACTTTTCATTTGATTGGACAAGGTATGTTCCAACATCTGATTCCCTTTTTGGCCTGTGCCCCCTGCTCACTGTGATGTCTTTGTTGACCTTGTTGATGGCTGGCATGCTGACACTGGCAGAGGTGGCCAACCATGTTGTTGGTGCCTGCTAAGTAGAAGATGCCAGCAGCATGGGTGAACAGGCGTATGAGCCATAAGGGGTGAAGTCTCCATCAATGGCAGGGATGAAACCCAGAAAGCAGCCGGGAGCTGGGTGGGAGGGCCAACAGCTCCCCTTGCAGCCAGAGTAGATCTCCTTCTTTTCCTGGTCTGGACCACAGTTTCTCAAGCCTAGTACTAGGGACCTTTGTGACGGATTACTCTACATTGCATAGGGTACCTGTGCAGGCTGGCAGGCTGAGAAGCATCCCTGGCATCAACCCACAAAATGCCAGTGGCATCCATTCTCCAATTGTGAGCAACAAAAATGTCCACAGATTTTGCTGCATGATGCCACACTGACAGCCAGCTGCTCGGAGGCCAGTTCTGTCCTCTTGCTCTAGTATGAGTCCCTCCTTCCCCTCCCCCTTCTCGCTGGATCTAAATCAGGAACAAGGAAGACCTGCAAGCAGCACAGGGGACTGGTAAAGAAAGATGCACCCTCTCCCAGGGCTGTTTTTTAGTCTCCCAATCAACAATTTTGTGAGGTCTGCACCCGCCTCCAGACCCCTAAAGGACCAGGCAGTTAGCTTTGGATAGAGGGGGCCCTGGATTTCTTTAAGCCCAGAACAGCCTGTTTTTCTTCAGTTGAGCTCCAGAGGAATTTGGGGATGAGTGTGTCACTCAGTGGCAGAGAGCATGCTCGGCTGACACAGGACTCTGGGTTTGATCCCCAGCACTAGAGGAAGGGAAGGAAGGAGGGAAGGTGGGAAAAGGGCCTAGAGTTGGTTTTGCATTTGGGGTTATATGTTAGTTTTGTCTTTGTTTTCAAAACTTGAAGCTAAAGTCACTTTAGGTAAAGCTGTGCATGCTAGTGCCTCCCTAGACTGTGTCTTAGAAGAGTGAGCCAGAGGGAATTCCAGCTGCCAGACTGACCAGTCAGCATGAACAAGTGTTTGGTGATAGGGACCCAGTTGGAGAGCCAAACACTGCAATAGGTGTTCAGCAAATGTTTGCTGGGTGAATTGGGGAAGGGATGAACGAGTGGTCATATAGGACAGAGGCCCTGAGTCTGGGGTCTGTGGATCTTCCTAAAATGTGTGCAGGACTGCATGTGCATGCATTGTTGGAGGCCCACAGGCTCACTGGCTTCCCAAGGGGACACCCATGACTCCCTGAGGTAGGAAGAAAGAAAAGCACCTCTCCCCTGAACCATTGGGGCCCCAGGGGCTTTCAAGGGGAGTGGTGGCAGCAAGCTGCTTAGGGACACCAGCCAGTCAGTGACAGTGCCAGGCCCCAGTCCTAACACTTTCCTCTCTACTCTGAGGCCTGGCATTACCAAAAATAGATAAAGCACAATACACAATTCCATTCCTAGGTGTATACCTCAGGGAACCTAAAACAGGTGCTCAAAAAAAGATTTGTGTACGCTCTTCCCATAGTCACGGTCATGAAATTTAGGGACAGGCTTAGGAATAAGTCCAGGAAAGAAACACTGGATGAGGAGGCTGGGGATGTGGCTCAAGCGGTAGCGCGCTCACCTGGCATGCGTGCAGCCCAGGTTCGATCCTCAGCACCACATACAAAAGAATGTATTTCATGTATGCAATGTCCACTGAAAACTAAAAGATAAATATTAAAATATTCTCTCTCTCTCTCTCTCTCTCTTAAAAAAAAAAGAAACCCTAGATGAAAAAGGAAGACTAATTTTTCTCCCACTGAGGCAGTGGTGACGACAAAATAGGCACATGGTTTGGATTACCATGTAGAAGCCAGTTTTTGATTTTGAGGTTATGTGGTAGTCACCTCGAGTGTCCACACTTTGAGGAAAACAAATCAGTGCTTACTGTGCAGGTGCAAATCTGGAAAAGCGAGGACAGCAGGGCAGTATGAGTGGAATGGAAAAGAGCACTTCCCTCCACAGCTGCAGGCTTCTCATTTCCTGTGAGTTTGAAATTATTGGGAAGTAAAATACTTTTTAAACAAACACATTAATAACAGACCAGAAAATGAGACCTCAAACTTCAATAGAGGCCAACCCTCCTGAATCCAGCTCAGTCAAAGCTGTGAAACCACTGCCCAGTAGGAAAATGAGTGTGTCATTGGGGCACTAGAACCAGAGCCACAGTGTGGACATAACATTGAGGTCAGAGGCCACAGTGCGGACATAGCACCAGCATTTAAGGCCTCTGTGGGTATTAATTTAGGGATGGAGGCCACTGTACAGACTCATGTTAGTGGACACAGAATTTCATTCCCTATCTTCCTCTACTGACTCTCTGCACTAGGCCTGGACAGGAACTTTCCATGCACTACAAGGGGCCTCTACGACCCCAGAAGACTAAGCGCCTGTGCCCTGGAGGCTGCACTCAGAATGCTAGCACGAATCCCCTGGAGGTTGCCAGACCTGCACAGGGAGCTGCAGTTCAGTGTGCATGGGCTCCTCTTCTGTTCCTGTGAATTAATGAAATTCAGTACTGCACTCGGATTTTAAGGCCATAATTTGGGAAATTAAAATTGAAATGTAGCCCATCAATCTCCCTGCACCACCCCCCCTTTTTTTCTCCAAAAATGGTAATGGAACAAATATTTGAAGACAACAAAGAATGAAATAGGGGCTGGGGATATAGCTCAGTTGGTAGAGTGCTTGCCTTGTATGCACAAGGCTCTGGGTTCAATCCCCAGCACCACAAAAGATAAAAATAAAAAGAATAAAATAGATGGAGAGACCAATTAAATTTTGCACAAATGCTCACTTAAAATACTCCATAGGCTGAAATTTGAAATAAAATTCTAAAAATTCTAAACAAAAAACAAAAAGAAAATCTATTTGTGACCTTGGGTTTGGTGATGAGCTTTGCACACAACACTAAAAGTCCATTCATACAAGAAGAAATGTGGATCTTGTAAAATTTAAATTTATTCTCTGTGAAAGACCCTACCTGTCTAGAAAACAGAAAAGTAAACTACACATTACTATTTATAAAGAACTTGTATTCCAAGTACAGGACAAAATCTTGGAAATCAACATCTAACAACCCAATTAAAAATGGGAAAATATCTGAACAGTTAACTAGGCAAAGAAAACACAGAGAGAACAGAGGACCATATGAGGATGCTCCACATCACAGATCATCAGGGATGGCAGGTCAAAACACTGACAAAGTAACATGGCACAACTATTGGAACCGCTAAACTCTGAAAAAAAACAACAGCACTGGCTGCAGGAGCACAAGGAACACCATCACTCATTTACTGCTGGCAGAACACAAGGGCATGGCCACTTCTAAAGCCAGTCTGACAGTTTTTCTGAAGTAAAACATGCCTGAGTACAGCCCAACAACTGCACCTTATATTGTCTGTACTTATGTCAAAAGCCAGCATGTAACCATGTCCATCAAGGACACTTGTATCTGAGCAAACCTATAGAAATCACAATCACTCTGATTATCTAGGATGTGTGAGTATCCAAGGATGGGATACAGAATGTGAGGAATGATTAAAAAAACCAAACAAACAAACAAACAAAAAAAAAACCACACTGTAGATGGTGGGCAAAAGGTGCAAACCTAAGCCATTTGAAAATGAGTGGAAGGGTGTTGAGGGCCACAGACAAGTCAAGATGGCGCCTGGCACTTTGCCAGGAGGGTGGTTTGAGAAGTAACACCAGCGAGCCATTAAGATGATGGAGATTCCTTAATGACTGACTGCTGTATCTAGTTGATGTTAATTAAGTTAAGCTGTGTGTAATTATTAAGATGATGAGGATTCCTTAATGACTAATTGCTGTATCTAGATGATAACTGAAACAAGCTGTGTATAATGAGTTAGGTATATAAATACCTCTGCTGTCCTACAATAAAGCGGCTCCCACTGTTTCAACCTTCACAAGTTGCTTGTCACACACACACACACCCCACACACCCCACCCCCGGTTATTTTGCCCAGCCAGACTGCAGCAGAAGGGGAAACCATCCTCATAAAGCAGTCTCAAGGGAGCCCGCTTCCCCATTCTGCCAGAGGAAGACACCATCTAGGGAAAGCAGGCCCTTGCTCAACCTTAAACCTACCAGTGACTTGTTTTGGACTTTCCAGTCCCCAGAGTCATCATGGGCAATAAATCTCTATTATTTATAAACTGCCCAATCTTAGTCCTCTCAAGCTGCTATTGTGATAGCAGCTTGAGAGGACTAAGATTCTGTTTTATTAAAAAGAATGTAACAAAAAAGACATGAACAGCCAGGGGAAGCACAGGGCAAGGAACAGAAGGGTTCTTGGTGCAGGAGCCTCTGTCCCCGTGGAGTTGGGGGCACCATCCGCAATGCACACGGATTTATCCTACAACTCAGAAGCTCCCTGACCACAACTTTTAGGGTTTGTTTGTTTTTAACTTCATCACATAGGTGAGATTATTAGCTCAAATTCCATCCTCTTTCCCCCAGAGAATGGTGTGGTTGAGACTCAAAGTTCCAAGCTTCTGATTGTGCTGTATAGTCTTTCTCATAATCATTCTCTATCTGGAAGCTGTCTGAGAGCCAACCAAGAGTCCTTATTAAAATAAAAGGAATTCCTGTCACCCGGGAGATTCCAGTGCAATTAGGAACTCTGAGGAGTCAAAGTCAAACACCAAATTTAGAACAAAATATGTTTCTGGCATGACTATCACTCATAAAAATATGGTGATTTTTTTAAGGAGTTCTGTACCAAGAACTGGGGGCAAAGACAAAATTTATATTTAATATATTATACACCATAATCTGCAGATACAACAATGAATCTAATGTTCAAAATGGAACAATAAATTAAGGCAGATGGCAGGTACCAGATCACTCACTGTTGGAATGAAAAGTTACAAGTAAGCAAGGGGCAAAGGCAGAGTTATCTGTCATAATGCACTGGAGACATCAGCACAAACTCACGTTCAGCCTCACACAGAGACAGTTCCACCTGAAAACCTTATGATCAAGTGTGTGAGTAGATTAGGATGCTCATACATGTGTGGGCCTGCATGGTTGAGAGGCAGTGAGAACATCCAGAGGCCAGATGAGGTTTTCATACCTCTCTCGAATGTAAGGAACCAGAGCTCTTTGAGGAAGTGGCTGACACTAGGACTGGGACAGTAAATATGGGAGCCAGGGTAATTTCAAGTCATAAAGCAAGGAATGTGGGACAAAACCATGAAAATATGTTAAAGGAAAACAAGAGCTAATGGAAAGATCTCCCAGTGGAAAGCATTCCAATCACTAAAGCAGAAATGAACTGAGCAACAGAATATTGAGAATTGGAAAACAACCACAGCTTAAGGCAACTATCCAGATGTGCACAATGCACAAATAATGATGTAACAGGTAAACGAGTGCAGAATTCCAGATAACTAATGTGCACACTTGGCTTTGGAAAAGGCACAGACCGCCCCCCCACTCCCCAGGTGGTGGCACAAGAGGAACAAGGGCAGCACAGTCTGAGTAACTCCAGATGTGGTTGTTTTATGGGGAAAAAAAAAAATACTTTACCTGCTAGAAATCACAAAGGGTTGCTGAATGCCCCAACTCTTGAACGTCTCCAAATTTCATTGAACTCCTAAGAAATGTTATTATATACATCTAGTTATAGGGGTAATGATAACAAAAGGACCCATAGGGGCTGGGATGTAGCTCAGTGATAGCATGCTTGCCTAGTATGCATGAGGCCCTGGGTTCCAGATCCAGCACCATAGAAAAAGGGGGATCTGTGCTTTATCTGTGTAATCAAATAGAAAATGAATAATCACTGCTCTTAAGAAAACATGTTGGAGCTAAGACATAGCTGAGGCTCCCAAAATTAACACTCTCCTTACCATGGACTGCACAAGTAGCCTGTCATGAGGAACAGTGTCCCCTCAAGGACATCATCAGCAACAAAAGGACTTATTGACTACTGGAAAGAAAAGTGACATAGTCTACCTTAGGAAATTATACATAATTTGGGAACATGAGAATGATATTCTCCCAGACAGACCATGACAGACAACTGCAGCAGGCGTAGAGTGGAAGCCATTGTGTCAACCTCTCCAAAATGATTAAACCCTATCTGCACTTTGTTCAATTCACAATATTTTGTTTTGTTTTTTGTAGGGGTGGTACCTGGGATTGAACTCAGGGGCATTTGACCACTGAGCCACCTCTCCAGCCCTATTTTGTATTTTATTTAGAGACAGGGTCTCACTAAGTTGCTTAGCACCTCACTTTTGCTGAGGCTAGCTTTGAACTCACGATCCTCCTGTCTCAGCCTCTCGAGCCACTGGTATTATAGGCATGCACCACCACACCCAACACTCAGTTCACAATCTTAATGTCAAATTTCTGCTTTTTGTTAATCCAAATACAGTAAAAAGTATATGTTTTATTTCAATGAATTCAATCAACAAACATGATATATTTTCACCTGTTAAAGACAGAATTTCTTTTTCTAAAATTTAGAAAGCCTATTAAAAATTTTACATTCATCAGAAAATTGCTTTCGTTCCTTGTAAGCAAGAAAATAACACACACTTATACATATGTAACCTCAAAAGAAGAAAT
Organism: Marmota marmota marmota; assembly: GCF_001458135.2. Lineage (NCBI taxonomy): Eukaryota > Metazoa > Chordata > Mammalia > Rodentia > Sciuridae > Marmota > Marmota marmota. The sequence continues at coordinate 299,514 of NW_026000108.1, forward strand.
TCATTTGCTGAGCCACTTTTTAAAGTATTTTTGAATAGAGGGGAAATAGTCAGTAAAGTTTCCAGTGAAAATCCCTGACACATGGTGCAACACACTTGTAATCTCAGCTAATTTGTAGGCTGAGGAAGGGGACCAAAGTTTGAGGCCAACCTGGGCAACCTGGCAGGTGAGGATATAGCTCAGCAATAGAGCCTCCCTGAGTCTGATCCCCAGTACTGTCAAGAAAAAAAATCCTACAATATATAAAGCACAGTGTTTATTAGAAGGCCCATTTTCTTGCTTACAAGGAATAAAAGCAATTTTCTGATGAATGTAAAATTTTTAATAGGCTTTCTAAATTTTAGAAAAAGAAATTCTGTCTTTAACAGGTGAAAATTTATTTTAGTAAATGGATATGATTTACAGATTGTGCTTACTGATTTACCTCTTACACATTCCAATGACTTAAGTCCTGAAGAAATGTCGTCTTAGAATGATTTTAGACATCATGCAATATTGATAGTTAGCCTCAAAAATATCACCACTCTGTGTCTTTGAAAACTGATTCAGATTTTTTTGCTTAGAACAATCTAATCCAAATTTGTAACATAACTTGGAGTGTGTGGATAAATATATAATCTTTTTAAACACTACCCTGCCAAACATATTTCCAGTGCTGGGAATGCTAGGCAAAGACTGAGCTACCCCAAAGACATTTCAGTAAGCAGAAATTAATTACAAATCACTTAAGATTTTCATAAGAAATTGCCAGCAAGACACTTCCAGCAAAAACAAGATACAAAGTATATTTAAAAAATATTGTTTGATGGTGGAATGTGATGGACATCATTATCCAAAGTACATGTATGAAGACATGAATTGGTGTGAACATACTTTATATACAGAGATATGAAAAATTGTGTTCTATATATGTAATAAGAATTGTGATGCATTTTGCTGTCATGTATTTAAAAAATAAAAGCAATTAAAAATAAATAAATAAGTAAATAATATTGTTGATGAAAAATAGAAGTACATAAGATTAAGAAATTCTGTAGAAAACTAAAAAGGGAAGTAAAATAAAAATCAAATGCAGAAACACTTGTCACATCAACCTGAAAATTTAGATAGAGGAAATGAGTGACTTTTGAGTAAAAATACACGTTAATAAAATGACTCAAAATATCAAATGGGCCAATCAGCACAGAAGATCTTGCAATGATGCCGAGTTCCACTGCAAAAGACCCCTGGACTGTAGAGGCTTGCAACTATGTTAAATGACTCTCACAAATCCTAATTTTAAATAAAATGGTCCAGATCTACAAAAAGAAAGAAGAGAGGTAGCTTTTTCAACTCATCCTTGTATACTATCAAAGCCTGGCATAGTCAAGAGCTTGTCTGTGTGGGGTGGTGATTTCTACACAACAGATGTTATTTTCTGTGCTATTGTTAATATGATGTGACTTTCTCAACCAAAGAAAGTAATGAGTTCACTTCCGTGAATGTCATGGAATAAACGTTAGCAAATTCTGGCTTCGCATACAAAATATATTTCAATAATGCTGCAAGTTTTCACACACCTGTTTTTCAATTTTTCAACTCTATTACTTTAGCACTGTAAGGAAAATGAACAATCAAAACATGAATAACAGTAGTGGTGTGGTGGAACCCTCCCTGGGCTCAGCAGTGACTCTGGGGTGCCTCACTGGCTTCTATTGTGACCCTCCGAATGTCTCAGGGCTTCTCCTTCCTCCACACCAGGTTTTTACTCACATGGACCCAGAGTCGGTGTGCTGAAGAGCCATCAGAGCCTCAGTGGAGGGGTGCTTTCCTAAAATAACCCTTGCTAAATTAGGCAAGAGAACCAGATGAATATAAAGGCTCCCTCCAAAAATGTCTCCAGCATGCCAATGCCCCTGAACAGGCAAAACCAACAGGAGAGAACTACTGTGTGGTTGACGATGACTTTTTTATGTTCCACAATATATTTAAGCATTTTTATTTGAAAATATCTCTCTATTGTTTTCTGTTCATTAAAAATTCTGATATAGGGCTGGGGATGTGGCTCAAGCGCTAGCGCGCTCGCCTGGCATGCGTGCGGCCCGGGTTTGATCATCAGCACCACATACAAAGATGTTGTGTCCACCAAAAACTAAAAAATAATAAATATTAAAAATTCTCTCTCTCTCTTTAAAAAAAAAATTCTGATATATAAAAATACTGTGCTTTGTGAAAAGCTGGTAACAAGGCTGGGACTATAGCTCAGTTGGTAGAGCACTTGCCTTACATGCACAAGGCCCTGGGTTCAATCCCCAGCACCACCCCCGCCACACACACACACAAAAAAAGGCTGGTAACATCGCAACATTAAAAAAAATTTACTGTTTAATGAGCTGTCCCTTCCTGATGAAAGTATCCCCAAATTCATTTCTCCCGTTTCTCTGAGCATCCAATATACCAACTTGGGGATGAAAGGAGACCACACAGGATTCTTTCTCTTGTGTAGATTTTGATAAACAGGGACTAGTAATTTTGCTCAGAAAGATTTTCCACCTTCAAAAAGTGAATCAGGAAAAGTGGGCTATTGGGTTATAATGCAAACAAACCACACATACAATGACTTAAGAGTATTTATTTCTCTCTAATACAAAGTAACAAGGGAGATTCTGGGGTAGAGTTTTGGAGATCTCTGCTCTCCTCAATCAATTCCTTCTCAAATCACAGTGGTCTTATCCCACCAACAGCTCCCATTATCACCCTGGGATCATCTGGACTTAAGTCCCACAGGTTATGGGAAATAGGGAGGCACCACAGTCACCAGTCGCTAGATGTGGGCATGACATCCACACTTGCATACACATCCCTCTGGACAGCACTCAGGTCCAGGATACAACAGTGAGGCTGAGAAGTGTAGACTCAGTGTATGTCCACTGAAAGGAGAGTGGGGAGCATACACCTGCCTCTCCCATGCAGCGCTCCTTGTGGAAGTTCTCTGAAGCTTGATGACTGCTCTGACAAAGGCTGGCTTTTCTCTCCTGTGAGCTCTTAGGTGCCTACTGAGGTCTGACTTCCTATCAAAAGATTTTCCCACTTCTTGAAGCACAGGTTTCTACCTTGTATGAGTTCTCTGGTGCCTGCTGAGGTGTGATTTCTGGCAAAAGGTCTTCCTACACTCATCACACCCATAGGGCTTCTCTCCCGTGTGGGTCCTCTGGTGCACAGTGAGGACAGACTTCTGGTAGAAAGACTTCCCACATTTGCTACATCCATAGGGCTTCTCTCCTGTGTGGGTCCTCTGATGTACAGTGAGGTCTGACTTCTGGTAGAAAGACTTCCCACACTCCTTACATTCGTAGGGCTTCTCTCCTGTGTGTGTTCTCTGATGAACAGTGAGTTTTGACTTCTGATAGAAAGTTTTCCCACACTCATCACATTCATAGGGTTTCTCTCCTGTGTGCGTCCTCTGGTGCACAGTGAGGTCTGACTTCTTGTAGAAAGACTTCCCGCATTCCTTACATTCATAGGGCTTCTCTCCTGTGTGGGTCCTCTGGTGTAGAATAAGGTCTGACTTCTGGTTGAAAGACTTCCCGCATTTGCTGCATTCATAAGGCTTCTCTCCTGTGTGGGTCCTCTGGTGCCTGCTCAGATTCGACTTCTGGTTGAAAGACTTCCTACACTCATCACACTCATAGGGCTTCTCCCCTGTGTGGGTCCTCTGGTGCACGGTGAGGTCTGACCTGCGGTAGAAAGATTTCCCGCACTCGTGACACTCATGAGGCTTCTCCCCTGCGTGAGCTCTCGGCTGTAAAGTGAGGTCTGGCTTCTGGCAGAGAGACTGAGCACCCAAGTCACACTTACAGGGCTCCTGTGTATGTGTTCTTTGCTGTGTCAGGAAGGGCCTCTCACATTCACTGCACACCCAGGGTTTCGTTCTCTGGTGGTGAGTGAGTGTGGGCTTGATGGAGAGGGTCTTTCGGCAGACCCCACACTCATAAGCTCTCCTTCCCACATGGGTTACCCCCTGGACACCAACAGCAAACTGACCACAGCCCTCCGCATAGGCACTGTATTTGCAGGAGGGTTCTCCCAGGTGAACCCTCTCCTGGATGAAGAATATCGTCCCTGTGCCACAGGCCCCACCTTCTCCACCCCGCTCAAGGTCCTGCTGCATCGCTTGAACCTGGTGTTGTGGACCAAGATGCTCAGGGTGCCGGAGGGGCTTTCCAGTCAGGTCACAGGCACCAGGCCCCTCTCCTACATGCATGGCATCAGGCTCACCAGGAAGAAGCATGTTCTGATATACAACAAGCTCATCCATCCTCATTCCTAAGCAGTTTCCATTACTTACAATCAGCTCTGAAATCTGGCTTGAGCTTAAATTAAATGCTCTTTGTAATTCAACTCTCTCTTCGGCTGCACTGCGGCTGGTGATCACAACTTGCCACACATGTCTTTCTCGACTCTCCTGGCTGGTCTCACTCAGATCCTCCACTTTCTGGATATCTGAAATGATCAACAACAAGAAAACATGCCAATGAAGCACACACCTAGGCACTTCTTATGGAATACTTACATAAAGGTTAAGAAGTTTCTTTCTATCCCAGTGGCCTAGTGACTTAAAATATCACAAATAGGTACTGATGTATGATAAGCATATGCCTTTTCTCCCTAATAAGTTGAGAGCTACCTCAGCATTGGTAGCTTTTACTACGTTAAATCACTCTTTTTCTCTGCTTGTTTGAGTTTTCTTTCTCTTTTAATATCCAAGGAAATATTTAGTCAAAATATCTAACCACCACTTGTCTGTATGTTAAGCTGAGTGCTTCTCATCTGCCATTTGTTTTCCTTCCTTTTGTCTATTTTTTCTTAGTAACTGACCACTTTGTGCCACTTCTTTTCTGATTCATTAGCTCTGAAGATGGTATTTCCCAGGATCTGCTACCACAGAACAAATAGGGCCATTTGTCTGTAACCTAAGCAGCAATGCTCCTGGGGGCAAGCTTCTATATCTACATTTGTTTAGTCTTCCTGGGGAAACAGCTACAAGGCAACTGTGGGGTTTTCAAATCTCTTCCCCACCCTAGATGAAGACAACGTCCATCACATCCCTAGTTCAACCTGACATCCTCTGCTTTTCAGAACTGTAACAGGCAGGGTCCACACCCATTGCCGCCTTGGGCACTCCCTCCCTGCTGATCTAAAGGTTTTGTTTCTGCAACCCAGGCTGTGCCTGCCATCACTGAGAAGTCTTCCAGCTGAGACCACAGCCCTGGCACTCTCCTGTTTCTGGAGCATGCACCCTGCTTGAAGAATGTACTGATATTTCAACAGTCTCCTGGTTTCACAGAAAACAACTCTTGCACGCATCTCACTCTCCTTCTTGTTTTCATGTGTCCCACAAAGAGAAAGGGAAAATGTTCACTTCAATAACTCCACTCCCAAACAGAAACCTATGCACTCACACCCTTGGTTCACCTGGCCTTGAAACACAGATCTCTAGTTCTCCTCCCAACTGGGGAAAGACTGTGAGAGGAGCTCAACAGCATACCCACCTCATGTGGATTGGACTCTGCCCCTCCTGCCCCCTGCCCAGGATATGCTTACTGACCTGGATGGCTCTGGTCTGGGGGCTCTTCTGCCACCCACGGCTCTGCTCCTTGCTCCAGCTTGATGATCGCCTCAGGTTTGGGGATGCAGTGCCCTGTAGGGGGAAATGGTGCCGGACTCTGGCCTACGGTGGGTCCTCCTCAGCATCATAGAATCTCATGTCCTGTACACAAAGCTATCTCCTGGATTTCTTTTCTCATTTTTCTTTACTCCTTAGGTGAGCTTTATAAATAATAGCTCTTGACTTTAAATTACAGCTTTAAACTATTAGTTTCCAAAGTCATATTTCCATCACTGATACACACTCTATATTATATGTTGTATTTGGAAAATCACCTCCTCAAAATTAAGCAGTCCCAAAGTAAACTATAATCTCTCTAAAACAGCTTCCTCTTGGGATCCTTCCCAAAATACACCCCACTCACTCTGCCTTATCCCAGAAAAACATTTTTGGTGGTTCTTATCTCGCAACTACATATATTTGGTTTTTCTTTCTCAAAAAAAAAAATTAAGTTCTTTAAAAGGAGATATATGTGTTTAATCACTGCTGTTATTCCCACAGCCACCAAACACTAGCATCTGTGAGTTACCTGCCTGGCAAGCACTGAAAGAACCAGTGAATGTCATGATAAATATCTGCGGGGGACAGTCCTGAAGTGTGAGGGGGAAGGGGCAACTGAGACTTTAGAGAAGCTTGCTGAGAAAAAAGCCCAGGAGCTGTGGGATGGTGGATGGACACAGGAGAGCCACCTGTGAAGACTGTAGGATGCAGGTGTCTGACTCAGGGGTAGGACCAGGGGAAATGCCTCATCCAGCTCACTCGGCACACACGGGCTGGGCTCTGCCCCTCCCACCCCCTGCCCAGGATATGCTGACTGACCTGGATGGCTCTGGTCTGGGGGCTCTTCTGCCACCCACGGCTCTGCTCCTTGTTCCAGCTTGATGATCGCATCAGGTTTGGGGATGCAGTGCCCTGTTGGAGGAAATAGTGCAGGACTTTGGCCACACTGCTACCCAGGGCCCTCTGAGGAACAACAACAGTATGGCTTCTGGAGGAGGGTAATGAAGGGGTCAATATGAACCTTTGTTAGTGGAACCCCATACCCTGACAGCAGTAAACCCTGTGGTGCTCACACTTCCTCAGAACAAACTTGCTCCTGGCATTACTGAGACCTTCACTCACCCAAGGACACCAGGCTGCTGTAGGTCTCCAGCATCACATCCTTGTACAAGGTCCTCTGAGCTTCATCCAGGTCCTGCCACTCATCCCAACTGAAGTTCACAGCCACATCCTCAAATGACACCAAGCCCTGCAATGGAACATGCTTCTAATTCAAGTCATCAGTACCAGGTCATGAGAACAAAAAGCCTGGGAGTTCATTCTGTGTGTGTGAGCATGCTCTGTAGGCCACTCCGTGGGGGGGAAGTCATAGCAGAAACATCCTGCCCATACTAAAACTGCCCCATGCAGCTTCCCTTGCAGATGTGGGATTGCCTTGTTTCCAGGGACAAAGGGATGGAAACCCCTTCCCCCACGAGATTATGATCATATGAGGACATTAAATGTAAGTGCCTACTGAACTAGGGTGTTGAGCTAATTTAAAAGCAAGTATAATGGAAATCAGGGTAACATGGAAATAGGAAAACCATGTTTTTCTGTGTTATCAGACTGCCCTTCACTGAAGAGGCAGAGCCCCAATCTTCCCCATGAATGTGTTACAAACACAGGGAAGCAATGGTCCAGTCCTGAAACAAGGCAGAACACATATCACATGAACAGAACTGCAAAAGGGCAATGTCCAGGTGAGTGACCTTCGGCTCTGAAGTGTACAAGGAGTTGGTTGTGGGTGTTCTACATTTAACACTTGACTCCAGCAATAAAAAGCCTGTGCTCACTGTTGTTAGCATGCTCATAGGCATCTTCATATTCCCTTCCTAAATCCACAAGAATTGATGCACTTGAAAGTGAACATCGCTCACCTCTTATACCAGAAGGCGTAAACAATGAGAGGCCAGCAAAAATAAGTGACATGCCCAGATTAGCACTGACTCCTGAAAGAAGAATTAGGGAAGGGCCTCAAGAGGAGAGTCGGGAAGAACCAGGGGACAGGACCACCCTCAGCAGGACCCAGAGAGATAAGAATAAAGAATAGGGAAACAATCCTGGAAAAGAGAAGAAAACAAAAGAAATGGCAGAAACAAAACTTGATACTAACTGCTGTGTAGGGGTTAAGAGGGTGTTTGCCACTAGGCTGTCTTCATGGGCAGCTCCATAGATCCTGATGCTATAAACTGAAAATGGGTAAAGGCCCAAGAATCTGATGCACAGAATGTGATGGACACATGGTGCTGAAGCTTCTGCATCATCATGGGGATGTCCTGCTGGCAGTGGACACGTGACCCAAGCACAGGGAACTCGAAACTGAAGGCAAATGTCCATGAAATAGTAAGGACTCAGAGGCAACTGAAGCCCAGGGAGTAAATGGCATGCTCAAGAGAAGCTCAGATTCAAAGCAGAAAAGGCATGAGTGCAGAACTTAAGGGGACACTCATGTTCACTGACAGAGAGAGAATGTGTAAGGCTTACTCCAGCAACAAGGAAAAAGTTCAATATTAAGAATTTTATTTCATCATATTCAGAGCTCATGGAAAAGACTATGACTCAGGAGTCTGTGGCAGGAGGATGGCTGAGCCCAGGAGTTCAAGACCAGCCCAGGCAGAGGCCCCATTTCAAAAAAGATTACTGTGATCATCACGTGGACAACACTGATTTAAAAAAAAGCTGCAGCTCTGCTGGCTTGGGACCTTGGACAGTAAAGTTCAGGCTGAGACAACAACCACAAAACTGGGGAGGGGCAAGTCCTAGGAGTGAGTGAGCTAAAGAATACAAGCCACCAAATCAGCACACAAGATCCACCAGAGTACTGGCCAACTTACCTACTTGGGAAACCACAGAGGGATCAACAAGACACTAGTTTAAAAACTATGACTAAGGTGAAGAAGGATCAGGAGAAGAGAAGGAGGGGAGCAGGGGGAAGTCTGAATTAGAACAAATTATATTCCATGCTTCAGGGGTAGAGCTCTCACCTAGCATGTGTGAGGAACTGGGTTCGAACCTCAGCACCACATAAAAATAAAATAAGGGAAAAAAATGTATCCTAATGTTTATAACTAAAAATAATCAATTTTAAAAAACCCAGCCCCTGGAAGCTGAAAGAGATGGAGAATCAGCTACTAATCCTCATAAGGAATGCGTTGTTTGGATTTTGAATCCAGTCAGTGAGCTGCCTTATAGAACAAAAATCACTTCTCCAAAGAATTCAATAGTATCCACAAACTCTAAGGTTTATAACACCCAGGATAAAACTCAGAATCACTGTTCATGTGAAGAAATTGGAAGAAGTGGGTGACTTATGTGTAGGGTGGAAAATCCCCAGACCAAACCCAGTCCACCCAGCTATGACAGGAGAACAGACTGCTCAGCCACCAAAGACCACCTTCATGTCAGGAAGAAGGAGAGGAGGGCCAGCAGTGGAAAAAGAAACCAGAAGAAAATGCAAAGTCTTTACCAGTAAAAACATTACAAAACCAGAATGGAAGTTTGCCAATTGATTTAGCAGCAGATGAGAAGACAAAAGAAAGCAATAGAACCTGAAGATGGTCAATATATATTTTCTAACCTTTATGAAAAAAAAGAAGAAAAACAGAGTCTCAGAAAACAGTGGGGAAATTTAGAAATAATTCAACATATACATTACTGGCATTTCAAAAAACAAGTACAGAACACAAAACACAAGTTCAGAAACCTTCCCAGATGTTGTGACAGCAGTTTATAGGCTCAAGACACTCAACCTCCCTTCATCAGGACAGAAACTACCTGGGAACATAACAGTGGAACTGATGAGATCCAAAGAAAAGAGAGGAGCATGAAAGCAGCCAAAGAAAGGACAGCCACCATGCCTGAGACAGCCACATGTGAGGAACGCCAACTTTCATCATGGAAAGACATCTTCACAGAGTTGACAGAAAAGACACAATCCCACACCAGAGGAACTATCCTAAAGACCATGTAAATTAAAGACATTTTCAGATAAACACAACTAAGACGATTCACCGCTAGTAGGCCCATACTGCAAGATACCAAAGAAGTTCTGCAGCTGCAACAGATTGCCCCAAGAACTGACGAAGACAAACAGAGGAGGATCAGGATCAAAGAAATGGGACACGCCGCACACAACAGATGGATTATAGATAAATTTTCCTCTTCATTTTTTATTCTTTTTTTGGTACCAGGGATTGAACTCAGGTGTTTAACCACTGAGCCACATCCCCAGCCCTTTGTATTTTTTTATTTTTAAATCAGGCCTCACTATGTTGGTCAGGGCCTCACTTAGTTGCTACAGCTGACTTTGAACTTGCAATCCTCCTGCCTCAGCCTCCCCAGCCACTGAGATCACAGATATGTGCCACCGCACCCAGCACTTTTCGTCTCTTTTAATCTCTTTAAAAGATATATGATTGTTTAAGCACAATTACTACAACACCTAGGTAACTCCTAATGTATACAGATTCAGCAGGTAACTACCCGTGTACAAAGACAAAAAAGCAGAAAAGACAGAGGTTATACAGGGAACCATTCCACTGAAAAGTACTTGCATTTTACGGGAAGCTATATGGCAGCACTATAAGTATGACAAACTGAAGATCCTCAAAGGATGGTGAACAAATACAGCACGATAGTTCCCTATGGCTGCCATAGCAAAGAACCAGCCCAGGTAACAGCAGCTTTCCTCGCCTGTGGAGGTGGGGCTGCAGGCTGGGGGCTTCTGAAGCTTCGGCTCTGCCTGAGGATGGCCTTCCTCTGCATGCAGACACCCTCATTTCTTTCTTGTGACTAAATAGACTGACAAGGTTAGTGCCCCCACATAATCTTAACAACCTTTCCAATGTATACAGGAGGCTCTCCCCGTGGGTTCTGCATCTGTGTATTCAACCAATTTCAGATAAAAAAACATTTGAAAAAAATTAACTCTGTACTGAACAAGTGGAGTTTTTTTAGATTGTCATTATTCCCTGAACAAAGCAGTATAACTATTACAACTATTTACACAGCATTTAAATTGCATTAGGTATTATAAGTAATTTAGAAATAATTAAAGTGTATGGGAAGATGTGCATGGATTATACGCAAATACTACAGCATTTTACATAAGAAACTTGAGCATCTACAGATTTTGGTATCTCTGGGGTTTCCTGGAATCTGTGCCCTACAGATGCCAAGGGAAGACTACACTAAAAATTTTAAAAGACAGGAAAGAGGAAACAGAAACAAATATTAGATGAGACAAACAGAAAACAGGTAGTAAAATGGTAGTGCTAAGTCATCATACTAATGATTTAATGTAAATAGAGTATTTAAGGCAGAGAATCTTGGACTTGACAAAAAAATAGACTCAACAATATGCTCTCCATAAAGACAATTTAAATATAAAGACACAAAACCAACTAAGTAAATATAGACACTGACTGGGGGCTGGGGATGTGGCTCAAGCGGTAGCGCGCTTGCCTGGCATGCGTGCGGCCTGGGTTCAATCCTCAGCACCACATACAAACAAAGATGTTGTGTCCGCCGAAAACTAAAAAAATAAATATTAAAATTCTCTCTCTCTCTCTCTTTAAAAAAATATAGATACTGACTGAAAGCAAAAGGATGAAAGATACACTATGCAAAAATAATAACAAAAAAGCTCAAGTAGAGCTACCAGAGGAAATAAACTTCAATATAAAACATAGAGCACAGACAAGAGACCACTCATGGTAATAACAGTTATGAATGTGTGTGCACCTAAAAACAAAGTCTTATGGGACATGAAAAAAAAGCCTCAAAACTAAAGAGGGAAATCAAACCCTCCACCATTATGGCTGGGAATCAATACTCATCTTGTAGTAACTGATGGGACAACCAGACAAAAGACATGAATGGCACCACTCTAACCTGACACCCAGAGAGAAGAGGACTCAAGGTGGAAATCATGAGCATGCTCCATGTCCACATGGAACTAAATTAGAAATCAACAACAATAACAAAAACAGAACTTTACCTAAATACTAAGTGACGTAAAAGAAGAAAGCACAGGGAAATTAAAGTGCACCTGGAACAAAATATACTTATTGTAAGACTGGCACTCATGGCAGGTCAAAGGCAGCCACAAACTCTTTCCCCTCCTTGGGGTGGGAACAACGCCCCTGCAGATAGAATCTGTGCCTGCACAGCCAGCTTAGTCAGAATGTGGCACAGCTCAAACAATAGTAAAAGTTAGAGATGAAAGACTGTCCTCAACTTGAGAGGTAGAGTTGTTAAAGTTCAGACTGAATATCAGTCTCTGAATAAAAGGATGACAATCATCTCACACATTATGTTATACTAACAAACTATAACTGTGAATTTTAAATGTTAAGAAAAAACATAGGGAAGTAACCTCATGACACTGGGTTTAACAATTCTTTCTTGGATATTATACCAAAAACACAAGTAACAAAAACCAGTAAGTTGAATTATACAAAATTGAAATCTTTTGTGCATCAAAGGACACTATTCAACAGAATGAAAAGATAATCAATGGAACGGGAATCATATATAAGACAATAACATCCAGAACATGTAAAACAAAATCCTACAACTCAAAAAAACCCAAAACCTTGTGGTTTAGTCAGCTTTTTCACTATTGTAACTAAAAGATCCAACCAGAACAACTTTAGAGGAAGAAGAGTTAATTTAGGGCACAGTTTCAGAGGTCTGAATTCAGAAGATTCCATTCCTCCGGGCTCAAGGTGAGGCTGAACAAAGTGGCAAAGGAATGTGGCAGAGGGAAGCAGTTCACATGATGATAAGTAAGCAGAGAAAGAGATTCCACTTGCCAGATAAAAAATATATACCCTAAAGCCATGTCCCCAATGTCCACCTCCACCAGCCACATCTACCACCTTCAGTTATCACTCAGTTAATCCCTAACAGGAGATTAATTCACTGATTGGGTTAAGACTCTCACAGCCCAATAATTTCTTCTCTAAACCTTCTTGCTTTGGCTCACAAGTGAGATTTTGGGGGACACCTCACAATACATACAAATGGTTGATACTGCAGTCATCAGAAAAATACAAATCAAAATCACAATGAAATAACCCTCCATACCCATTAGGTACAAATGATTCAAATCTGTGCATCTCATTCTCTATATATCTTTTAACCAACCCTTGTTCAAATGTGCCCCACTAACCCCTGAACACTGGATAATAAATAAGCATAGTTCCTGAGAGATCAAACCTGTCATTTGAGCACTCATGTCCTTCAGATTTTGCAAAGAGTAACATTTCCACTGCAACAAGATTACTACATTTGTTTGTGAGCAACAAAAGCTCCTCCCCCTATATTAGCCCTATACACATATATTAGCCTAACATGAAAAGAAAAAACCAGAGCAGCACAACTTGACATCAAAACCAGAACTGAGAGGGAAGGAGAAAGCAGTCCTGGAGAAATTCTATTTTGTTGCTTGGGTCACTGGCTGGAAGGTGTCAATTGCTAGCGTAGGGATGAGAGGATATGGATGAGAGGATTGGATTCATGAAGCCTGAGGTGCCTTTGGAATAGCAGCAAAGAAGCACTCAACAGGAAGATGAATCTATAGTCTAACAGTGGGAAAAGATCCAAGCTGGAAATAGGAATGTCAAATCGGAGGGCCACATCAGTCAAAAAACTCAAGAGTAAGAGGAATGGGGCCTCAGATGGAACACTTGAAGAAAAAAAAAAAAAAAAAGGCAAAAAAAAAAAAATCCATGGAAGAAAAAAATCACAAGAGGCCACAGAAGAAAATAAAAGATGGGATTTCTAAAAGATCATGGACAGAGGTCTTAAATATGGCAAAAGATTCAATAGTCAATGGGTCTGACTATAATTTAGGTTACCGGTAAGCGTTTGACAAAATGAACTGAGACTTCATTGACTGGACTAAAGTACAAATGAGTGGGAATATACACCAGAAAATCCAACTTTGCAGTTAGCTGCATACTTTACAGCCACACAAGCTGAGAGAGATGTGTAGACAGTTTTTTCATTACATATGGTCAATTCAATCCTCCAGGCCACCGAAAAGCTGTCTGGGATCAACTATTTTAGCAACTCCAGTAAAACCTCATTAAGGTAGCTAAATGTAACCAATGAAGACAGCATTTCCACCTTGGGTTCAGCAAGTCTTCATATCCCAGAAGTTAGCATGCCACCCTTGTGGGTTTGTTGAATTATGTAAAAATTATGCCTCCCTTTTTTTGCCACAACATCAGAAAGACCAGAGACATATATGCACTCAACTTAGATGATTCTAAAGTCTTATAATCTGCTAAAACTACATGCCAATTTTATCTTATTTGTATGCATTTCCTAGAGGCTGAATCTTACTTTTCCACTTAATTCTCAGACCCCATAAAGGTCATTAAATAAAATGTAAAACAGAATGGAGAAACAACTCACCAGAGATGTATCCATTTTTGTTTGCTCTTGGAAATGCACAGAGGGCTCTGGAAGCATAGCTAGGAAAGGTGGTGAATGGAGTGGAGTCATGGAGAATTGGTATGTCTCAGATTCTCCTGCTCAACACACTAGAGAGAAGCTGAAACAGAAATTTTAAAAAGCCTCTATATGGAAGAGAACCCTCTATGTTTCAGTATGGACACCAAAGTTCCCACTGAAGACATACCTACAATCCCACTAATTGGTAAAGATTAGAAATACAATTCATTTTGAGTTACTTAAAACAACTATTACCTACAGATTTAGCAACAAATTAACATTTCCCAAAGAAATAAAAACTTAACAAAAACTGTTACAGATATATACTTCACAAGTGAACTATTTTACTATTGAGGCAGGATACCCCAGAGGACCCCATGTGAGCATTTCCACCACACCCCTTGCTTTTGCATACTTAAGTTTCATGAAAAGTATGCATGTGCCGCGCATGATGGCACATGCCTGTGATCCCAGCAGCCTGGGAGGCTGAGGCAGGGGGATCGCAAATTCAAAACCAGCCTCAGCAAAAAGCGAGGCACTGGGGCTGAGGTTGTAGCTGAAGTGGTAGAGTGCTCACCTAGCATGTGTGAGGCACTGGGTTTGATCCTCAGCACCACATAAAAATAAAATAAAGATATTGTATCCACCTAAAATTAAAAAATAAATATTTAAAAAAAGTAAGGCACTAAGGAACTGAGACCCTGTCTCAGTTGGGGATGTGGCTCAATGGTTGAGTGCCCCTGAGTTCAATCCCTGGTACCAAAAAAAAAAAAAAGTATGCTTGCTGCAACCCATCATTTTGGACCCATAGTTATATAGGAAAAATATACATAATATATACTTCTTATAGTACACTGTTCCAGTAGTGGTTCCCAACAAGCCATCTCTCTGTATGCAAGCACTCATACAGTACCACAAACCTGGACTCTGCTATTTATGTTACTGCCTTGGCCAATGAGACAACAGGAAATGTCAAACACACACGTTTGAAAAGCACTTGCCCACTGGTGCTGGTCTCTTCGGACAAAGACATGCTGTGAAGAAGCCTGGGGCTACATTGCTCTAGCCAAGAGCTAGCGTAAATTACTAACCATGCAAGTGTTAAGGCAAGCAGCCTCAGTTGAGGCACCCGATGTCCAAAGCCTCATGTGTGATCCAGACAACACTAGCAAAAAATTTCCAGCTGAATTCCTTCCAAAATGTGGAGCCACAGAACCTCAAATAAATGAGTGCATATTTTTCTCAGTATGTATCAGTTGGTTAGGGTTAGCAAGTGCTTATATACTAATCATCCAGAATGCAATTTTTAAAAAATATTTTTAGCTGTGGATGAACACAATTTACCTATTTTTATGTGGTGCTGAGGATCAAACCTAGTGCCCCACACATGCTAGGCAAGCACTCTGCCACTGAGCCACAACCACCCAGCCCAAGAACTCAATGTTTTTGTTTGGGGTTTTTTTTTGGGGGGGGGGGGTACTTTGGACTGAATTCAGGGGCACTCGACCACTGAGCCACATCCCCAGCCCTATTTTGTATTTTATTTACAGACAGGGTCTCACTGAGTTGCTTAGCAACTCGTTTTTGCTGAGGCTGGCTTTGAACTCATGCTTTCTGACTCAGCCTCCTGAGCCACTAGGATTACAGGCATGTGCCACCAAGCTCGAAAAGAACTCAGTGTATTTTAAGGGACAGTCTTAAAATACAATCAAGTTAGCTGCATGGCCACATGTACAAGTACTGAAAATCACAAGCAATGTCAACTGCATGGACTTCAGTAAGAATGCTGGTATAAGTGGAGGCCACCTAAATCATTAAAAACAAAATATTTGCAGATCAATAGACTGTTTTAAGTTTTGCCACATCATAAAAGGTATGTTTACTTCAAAAAAATAGTTTGTTACATGTTAAGTGTCCCTTATTCCAAATGCTTGAGACCAGAATTATTTCAAATTTCAGAGTTTTCTGGATTTTGGAATATCTGCATAGATTTTTTTTAAGTTATAGGGGGACAAAATACCTTTGTTTTATTTATATGTGGTGCTGAGGATCGAACCCAGGGCCTCACAAGTGCTAGGTGAGCGCTCTACTGCTGAGCCACAACCCCAGCTCTCTGCATAGATTTTAATGGTTATATACCTAGTCCAAAATAGTTTCAAATTTCATATTTTTGGATTAAGGATGCCCAATCTATACTTAAAAGAACACACTGTGCCATATTTTATTTACATTTATGAAATTAGTTTGGAGAAGTGTGATCCAGCATAATTTTCCCATTTTAAGTTACAGGCTCATTTTATTACCAAATTTATGATTTTTAAAAATAGACAAATTACATTAGGCAAGAAACACTTGTGTTATCAACATTTTAAGGTGACAATCCACAAGAAGTACTAGGGATAAAAAAAGAGACGTGTTTAAGGCAATGTGTTTTAAAGTACAGTTTATGCTACATGGATAGTTTCCAAACAAACAAAAAACCAATCTCCAACAGTGAAAATAATACTAGTTGTTTTGATTAAACTTGTAGCAAAATTAATAATATTAGCTAAAAAGTCAGGATGCCTAACATTTACGTGATTCTCATGTGATCCTGTGTGAGGCACATCATCTTAGAACCAATTACTTCATCTTTCATATAAGACAGAAGGACCCTGGCAAGCCCTTCCTGAGCTACCAGCGAGAACCATCAGGACAGAGGGAGCACCTGCACATCTCTACAAGCCAAATTTGATGACAGACTGGCTTTGAAAGAGCTCAGATTCTGGAAACAATGGGGGCACGGATTGGAGGAACTAGAATGTGGTTAGAGAGCACTGTAGCCAGATCCTCTCTGGTGCAACAGGGTATCCCTCTACTCCAGATCACAATCCTATGCCCCCTCCAATAAGTAACATTTGCTAGGCTATGACTTATCCTTCAGCCCAGTTCATCTCTCTCTCCTGAAAGTTGGTCCATACCTTCCCAACAGCACCTTGTGGGTGAGAGCTTCAGATGAGGTAGCACTACCCAAACCTTGAGCACTCTGGGCAGGAGGACCAACTGCTTAGGTCATGCAAGGCTAGTATCCTCCCCTTCCTGGGACTCCTCTTATCTTAAGTGCTAGTGAGAGAATTCAGACCTGAGGGGTACTCTTTCAGGAGGGATTCCGATCCACAGGGCGCCCTCCTTCAAGCTTTACCACACCTACTTAATTCTTAAAAACATAGGGCCACCCCAATCTCCTGCGTATGATCTTCTGTAGACTCAAACCAAGAGCCCTAGGCGGGCTACACGGTGGCGGGGGCGGGGGATACAAATGCCACATCGCAGGATTGTCCACGTACACTTCACCACCCTCTGGGAACTGGGGGGTAGTTCATCAGGGTCGCTGCCAGCCTCATCTCACAGACCGGTAAACTGAAGGTCGCTCCGTGGCACAGCGGTCTGCACAGCCCCACCAGGCCCGCTCGCTGGGCCAGCTTCTTATACAGAAGGCATACAGGGCCTCCAGCCGCTTGGACTCCGACAAGGCTGTCACGACAGCCCACCCAAGCGCCGCGGCCCCGCGCCCGCCCCGAGGAACTCACGGAGCGTCGCCTCGGGGAGCCCTACCGCGGCTCGCACCTGCACTTCGGTGCCCCGCCTGCGACTCATTCACGGTTGGGCTCCCAGAGCCCGCCGAGGCCAGGGTGCCTCTGCCCCCATCGCACCAACCTTCTGGCTGGCCGCGTCGGAGGGCCGCAGGGA
The DNA here is from genome assembly GCF_001458135.2 of Marmota marmota marmota. Lineage (NCBI taxonomy): Eukaryota > Metazoa > Chordata > Mammalia > Rodentia > Sciuridae > Marmota > Marmota marmota. Next base: position 317,395 of record NW_026000108.1, read on the forward strand.
CCGGAACTTCCGGGCGGGAAACTCCGGGAGTGGGCGGGGCACCGCACGCGCAGGAGGAAACTGGAACGCGCTCCCGGGTCTCGCGTGGGCGGCTTCTCGCGGTGAGAGACACTTCCCACAAGCCTCTGCGCCGTGCGCGGGCGCCGCGGGAAGAAACTGTTCGCGGCGGTACCCGAGGTGGCCGGCGTCCACACCCAGAGGCGGAGGTCTGTGGCTGCGGAGGGTGTGGTCGTTGTCTGGTGCGCCCTGAAACACCGCAGTTACGAATCATAACGGCCCCTCTGGACACCTCTCCAAGGCATGTGTTTTCTGCCACTGGCCTGTGTCCGCGGACCGTGTTCCACGGGCGGACATCCTGCTCTAGCAGGTCACGGAGTCGATGCTCCGGAGCCTCTTGCAGGTTGCATTTCCGAAGTCTGCTCATTGTTTGCCCAGAAATTGCCAATTTCGGGCCAGCCATCTATCAGATCTCTAGTTTGTGAAATGGACTTGAACTTTGTCTTTCGCTTCTGGATTTCTGTCACGCACTGGGGTTTCTGGATCCGGGCCACCACCATGGCTCCTCAAGACAGGACATGCTGCTTGAGGGTCACAGTGTACTTGAGAGGAGGAGAAGGGAGTTAGGGGTGGGGTCGATGGCGCTGTGAGGCTGGCGCCCTTGCCCAAGACTCACCACTGTCTTCCCCTGTTGGAATTATCTAGTCCTATCCTACAACCCCCAGTGATTGTAGTCTACAGATCCAGAAGCTAAGCCTTGATCTTCCCAGAGCCCTCCAACATTGGAATCCCTGTCTCCCTCAGAGTCCTGGATCCCAGGCTTCTCTCTTGAACACCGTCGGTACACACGACCTTGGTGCCTGATATAAAGTCCTGTTGTATGTGGGTTGATAGTCCCTCTCTTTATGTACCTCAGTCCTTTCTCCCAGAATGGGAAGAGTAAGGCACATTTCCTTAGCTCCCACCTTAAACCCAGCTCTAATGTAATCCATTTCTTTCCCCTATAATGGCACATTACTCAGAGCCAAGGAGAGAATCCAGGACCAGCCCACCACATTTCCAACACTAGCTGTGTTGTATTGTTTCAGTGTTCAAGTTCACATTTTTTTTTGTTGAATTTATTCCTAATTATTTTTTATATTACTGTAATATAAATAGAATTGATCCCTTTTTTTATTGGTTGTTCAAAACATTACAAAGCTCTTGACATATCGTATTTCATGCATTAGATTCAAGTTGGTTTTGAACTCCCAATTTTACCCCAAATAAAAATTGCAGAATCACATCGGTTACACATCCACATTTTTACATAATGCCCTATTAGTAACTGTTGTATTCTGCTACCTTTCCTATCCTCTACTATCCCCCCTCCCCTCCCCTCCCATCTTCTCTCTCTACCCCATCTACTGTAATTCACTTCTCTCCTTGNCTGCCCATATTATTGATACCAGTGATGAGAATCAGCTGAGTCCTGTATCCCTGAAGCAGGCCAGAGACCCCCCCCCCTCCCAGAAGATCCCTGCCACAGCTAAGCTAAACAGAATTTTTGAGGGTCTCTGGAGCCTTCACAGAGGTGTTTGCATCTCAAAGGACTATAGTCAGGTCCTGCAGAGCTAGCTGGTGGGAAGACTGGGGAGAGGGACTCTCCCTTTCCCAGACATAGATTTTTAATAGTGTCCTTGGCCTGAATTGGGTCCCCAGAACAGTGGAAAAGCTGCTTTTATGTGAACTTCTACAGATTGTGAGCCTCTGAGCCCCTCCCCTTACACACTGGGTATATAAAGTTCTAAAACTTTCTAAACTCGGAATTTCAGGGGGGTGATTTGGTAGAGGCAAAAAGCCTCCCTTTGGGGCTAGGGCTATAGCTCAGTTGGCAGAGTGCTTGGCTTGCATGCACATAGACCTGGATTTGATTCCTCAGCGTACACACACACACACATACAAACACCTTTGAATCTGACTGCAGCCAATAAACCTGCTACCTCCTATTTCTTGGTGTCCTTCCTTGTTTGTCCTACTTCATCCCCAGTTTTGAAGAGTGAACACACGAGAAATACCAAGGCAACCATAGAAAAAAAGTTTTATTTAAAGGATAGAATAGAATAGAGATAGTGTAACAGGAGTCCACTTAATGCTTTGAATACAACTCTTACTGCTCTTGACACTGCAACTTATTTTTAAAATGGTCTTGTTTTTTTCTCTTCCTCTCTCCTTGCTTCTCCCTAATCTCTCTCCCACCCTAATCTCAGGGAAAATATGATTACCTTTCTTCCCCATCCTAGGCAGAGTTATTGGTCCCTGAGTACACACCCACCATAGGAAAGAAGTAATCCAAACTTTGGGGATGGTACCAGAAGATCTCAGAAACTCCCCAAAATTAACAAGTGAATTACAGCTCCAACAGAGAACACATGGAATATAGCCTTTGAGTCACCTCTTAAAAAGTTCCCTGTTCCTGCTGATGGGCAGAATCACAGCCTCTGGGACAGGACTCCTTGGTGTTTCTCCTTTGCTAGCAAAGCAATAAACCTTTTTCCTTTTTCTCAAAACTGTGTCTTTGTTATTGGATTGGCATCAAGGACAAGGACTGAGCTTTCAGCAAAACTGCCAGGTGTTTAAGACCAAGTTGGTCAAACTGACTCGTTGTTTCTATTTGCTCCTACAGTCAGCTGAGATTCCTCAGAGATCACCCTTGTGTACATGTGCAAAGCATCCTGGCTCCTTTAGCTTTTCTTTACCAGTGGTGCCGCTTGCCAGGATGGGTTGGGGTTTCCTATATGGACATTTAAAAGGAAAAACTTTTTTTTAATGTAATGTAAAATGTACACTTGTGTCCGGCCTATCAAAAGTAAGTAAAGCTGAAGGCTACAAAGGAAGGGTTCTTGAGTGAGAGTGCCTAATAATAATGATCACAAGAATCACAAATTTGTCCTGAGTTAATTTGAGCCTGATTTCATAGACTTACAAATTTCCTAATCTCCCACATTGATGAACTTGGTCTGTTTTTTATTGATAAGATTATGAGTTCCTATCCTTATGGTTTTCAGAGACTGGCTGAAATACTGTTTTTTGTGCTAATTATTTGAAAAAAAAAAAAGTAATGCTTTGCTGTCTTTATTGTTGTCTTAGGATGATCCCTGCCCTATGAATGCCTTGTCCAGTCACCTGCCATCTTCCACTGTGTACCTCAGGACTGCTCTGATGCTGAATGCCCTTAACTGTCCACACCCCACCTGATAGAGAACAAGAACTTTGGGTTACTTCCCCCAACTTTGCTCCTTTTCAGCAGGAAGCAGTTTGGAGATGTTATCACCCATTTTTCCATATAAGTGGACTATAGAAAGCTGGGCATGGTGGCACATGCCTATGTAATCCTAACAGCTCAGGAGGTTGAGACAGCAGGATCGTGAGTTCAAAGCCAGCCTCAGCAACTTGGTGACCCCTTGTCTCTAATAAAACATAAAAAAGGACTGGGGATGTGGCCTGGTGATTAAGTGCCCCTGGGTTCAATCCCTGGTATGAAAAAAGAAATTTAATATAGAAATTGACAGTGGCAACACTTCTCTGAAGAGAAGGGGCCCCAGAACTGGGTATCTGAGGAAGTGGGGGTGTCCTTCTCCTTTTATACATTTTAGATTTCCTTTGTTCTCATGCTATCCCCCATCGTGCCTAGATGGCCCAAAAAGTGGAGTGGAATGATCCACGGGTGGGGAAGGAGCCTTACAGGGGTACAGGCAGAAAGGAAGCATCCCAGGGGGCATTAATTAACAACTCTTTGTAGGGAAGAACAATTCTCTGGAAACAAGTAACCCTGGCAACAGGTAACCCTGGCAACAGGTGAGGGAAAAGGAAGTACTTTAGAGGTATTAATATTTCATTCCCTTTTGGGTAGGTTGTGGCTTAGTGGTAAAATGCTTGCCTAGCATGCCTAAGGCACTATGTTCATCCCTGGCACCACATAAAAATAAACAAATAAAATAAATAAAGGTATTGTGTCCATCTACAACCAAAAAAATATTTCATTCCTTTTTAATCAGCTTCCATCTTCATTCATTACCTACACTAACTATCCTTTCTGCCACCCCTCACCTGCCAAGATCATATGACCTTTAAAGATAATTACGCTTGTTCCTTTCAATATAAATACTTTTACTTCTGTTGCCAGAATGCCCTTGCTAGCACCCCCAGTGCGATGATGAATAAAAGTGGTGAGAGTGGATTCATTACCTTGTTCCTGGCCTTAGGACAAAAGAGTATATGCTTCCTTCACTAAGTATGATGTAGTGTTTTATATTTCCTTTATCTGTTTTAGTATGATCATTTCTCTTCCTACTTTGTAAAATTTTGTTAAACTTGTTTTCTGCATCTAGAGATGATCATGTGGTTTCACTAATTTTTTTGACATGGTTTGTATTATAATTTATTTGACTATTAAACCAACCTAGCATTCCTGGAATGAATCCCATATTATTCACTTCATATGTTGCTGGTTTATTGTATTTGTTGAAGGTTTTTGCATCAATATTTCCCTTGCCTGCCTTCACCTGATCCAGGTGAAGCAGTAGGGTGTGACTGATGCATCTGCTGTCTCCCTGTGCAGGCCTGAGTGGTGCTCCACCCCTCACTAAGAGGCTCTTCCTCCACAGCCAGGAGGCAGCTGCACCACTGTAAGACGTGGCTATTTTTTCTTGGCCCTTTTACTTCCTTAAATTTAGTATACAAGTTTAGGCCAGTTTCACCAGTCTTAAGGTAGGAGTACTGGGTTTTAAGTTTAATGTTTATAACTTTATAGTGATTTACCCTTTCATTTATCTGGGGGTCAGTAAAAGTACTAGAAGTTAGACTTACATTCTGTCTGTTCTGTAGGTAATGTCCTATCATCTCAAATTAACTCAGGTCGTTATATTAGAAATTGTACTTTTGCAAGGCACTAACAGACGATAGTTATAAAAAAATACAAGGAAAATACAAAATAAAATTAACAAAAGTAAAAACATATTGAGTTTGTATAATAACTATGAACATAATAGCTAAAGGAAATATGGCTGCAGATGTAGCCCTGCAAAGCCTGCTTTACAGGGTTTTTCAATTGCCACATTCCTATGGGAAAATTATTTTCTGTCTTCTGAACTCCCAATGGAAGAGGCTCAACAGGCTGTAGGGATACCAAGTAGACCATAGAGAATGGTGGGTTTCTCCTAATGCCACCCTATTACTCCCTGAAGCATCCCAGTGGAAGATTCTAAAGTTGATCACTTCTACTATTTGGGAAGAGATAACACTCTTACCCTAAAACAGAAAATATTTTCAGAAAAGGGCTTAAGGGACACAGTCCAACAGATCATCCAAAGCCATAAAAGCTGCCTTATGTTTTTTGCCTTTCCTTGGGCTCTTACAGCCCTGGTGCTTATTCTTCTTTTTGGTCCTTACATTATCAGTTTGCTTATTCACTTTGTTTCCTTTCGTGTAAAGGCAATAAAATGGAGTCCCAATGGCCATCCCTCCAGACTTCTACCATGGATCCATCAACAGACCCACTGATATATACCATCAGTGTTGGCCTCTGGATTGGCCTGCTGCTTCTCACTTGTCCTAGAACTTCCTCAGAAGGATATCCCCGTTACTCTGATGATGCCCCTTGTCAGCCTGAAGTAAGTAGTCACTGCCCCAACTCCCAACAGTAGCTGGGGTATCCTCTGAGAGAGGGGATTAGGGTCAATGTAGAAGAGCTTAGGTAGCCAGGGCAAGGTGATGAGTGAGGAGGTCAAGGGCAGGGCCAGAACAAAGGAGCATGGAGAGGGTCTTCTAATGAGGTCAATTTCCTGTTTGAAAAAAGGCTCCTGGACACAAGTGGGGGACCCAATCAGATAGACACTTCTATACTTGTGCTCCTAAGTGGGGGATCCAATACAAAAACAACAGATGTCTGGGCAGAGGGGGGTACCAATCAATAATAGTAACAAGAAAAAATGGGAAGAAAAATTAAAAAGAAATAAATTAAAAGGTACAAAGTTTCAATTATACTAGGTGAGTTCTGTGGTCTACTACTATATAGCATAGTGCCTATGGCAATATTGCATATTTAAAATGCACTGAATGAGTAGATCTTACAGCCAGGCGTGGTAGCGCAGTCCTGTAATCCCAATGGCTTGGGAGGCTGAGGGAGGAGGATCAGGAGTTCAAAGCCAGACTCAGCAACTATGAGGCACTAAGCAACTGAGAGAGACCCTGTCTCTAAACAAAATACAAAATAGGGATGGGGATGTGGCTCAGTGGTCACAAGTGCCCCTGAGTTCAATTCCCAGTAACCCCCCTGCCCAAAAAAGTGGATCTCACAATGTGGTTTTTTTTCCCACAAAAATGAAAAGGAAAAAGAAGAAAAAGAAAAAAGCCATAAAGCTTGGAGGAGGAATTTACAGCCTTGATGGTGGTGATGGTTTCTTAGTGTATCTTACCCCAAATTCACTGAGTTGTAAACATTATGTACAAAACCAAATAAAATATAGGACTTGCTCTACTGCCTACCAGTGCCTTCAGTCCACGTAGAACTACACAAACTCAGCTGCCATCGCAGTGGTGGTCACCACCAACACGCCCGGCTGGGTCGACCTGGGGAGAAGTAGAAGGCTACTTGCAGCGCTCATGGCCTAGGGCGACATACCTGTCGCAGGACCGTCGTCTTTAATGCCATGACACACTTCAAGCTGGCCTTGGGCCTGGTGTCCCGGAGCAGAACCACAGAAGAGGTTTTGTTCCATGTGACTTGTGGAGGGAAGGCTCTCAGAGCCTGAAGAAAGCAAGGCACCACCTAGGCGTGGGCGGCAGGTGCGTAGTCGCCTATGGAGACTGGCTTTGACCTAATTTCAGGGTGCCATGGAGCTCCGTGGCCTCAGACTCCCTCTGAGGCGAAATACCGGGCCTTCATCTGCCAGCCTCAGCCAGCACTGAGGAATGCGAGGCAAAAAAAGTGCAGGCCGAGCAGTCACCTGTCAGCCTTTGGGAGGCCCTCGCTAAGCAGCACGCACGCGGCTAAAGCCAGAATCCCGAGGGCGTTGCCAGAGGCCGGGGATATCGGGGGCGGGACTCCGGGAGTTGCCAGAGGCGGGGACTGGGAACTCTGCCGGGTAGAGGGGGACTCGTGGGGCGTTACCAGGGGGTGGGGACTTGGGGGCGTTACCAGGGACCTCGGACTCGGGGGCGTTAGCGGAGGGTGTGGTGCTTGGGGGGCGTTGCCGGGGGCGGGGATTCGCGGGGGCGTTACGGGGGAACTCCAGGCGTTGCCAGAGGCGGGGACTGGGAGCTTTGCC
>NW_026000108.1:325212-398831 GCF_001458135.2 Marmota marmota marmota
GCCGGATGGGCGGGGACTCGTGGGGCGTTACCGGGGACCTCGGACTCGGGGGCGTTAGCGGAGGATGTGGTGCTTGTGGGGGCGTTGCCAGGGGGCGGGGCTGGTGCGTTCCCAGGGACCGGGACCCGCTGGGGCTCGGGAGGACGTTGCCAGAGGACAATGACTTGGGGGCAGGTGCTGAGGGGGGAGACCCGTGGGAAAAGCGGCCCCAGAACTCGGGAGCCCCGCCCCTCGCGTATTTCCGGCGCGCGGGCGGACGTGACGCCAAGCTGGGGCGACGCCTGTCAGTCAGGCCTGCCGGTTCCTGCTCAGAAGCCGCTAGCGGACCGGGAGCGGCGGTCGCTGGGCGAGACTTCGGTGGAGTCCCGCCCGTTCCGTAGCCCAACGAGTGGACACGATGCGGTTGGGCTCCGGGGCCTTCGCTGCCAGCTGCGTAGCGATTGAAGTGCTTGGGGTCGCGATCTTCCTGCGGGGATTCTTCCCGGCTCCCGTTCGCTCCTCTTCCAGGACCGAGCACCGAGCAGAGCCCCCGGCGCCCGAGCCTGCTGCTGGTACGGATCCCTTCGCCAGTGTCCCCCGGCCCTGCTTCCTGCAGAGGACGCTCCCCCTGAGCCCGACGTTTCCCGGGGGAGGGGCTTCTCTTCCCCTGTGGTCCCCAGCCCGAGAAACCGCTTTTACCGCCCTGGTGCCTTTTTCAGTGCCGTACAACTTTGGCACCCTACCGCCACTTTCCTTGGATTACCACAGTCAGCTCCGCGTACCCAGGCTCCATCCCTCCCTCTGCCCATCCAGAGGGCCCCCCCCCCAACTTTTCCGAATAGGTCACATTGCTGCTGATCCCTCACGTTTTCTGTTTTATCCCAAGCCCGGCCCCCCTTGTTTTTAGACCACGGTAGTTAAGGCCTTTCTGCATCAGGCCCCTTCCTGTCCCTCACCTACACAACAGTACCCACTAGGTAAAAGCTCCCTGGTTCTGGACCAGGACCACAGAATACCAGCCACCAGCCATGTAAATGCAGTTTGCAAAGCCACCCATCGTTAGGTCAAGGTCAGTGTTCCTGAATGGGACACTCAGGGACTTTAATGTAGGGACTTCCCCTGCCCCAGTTACTCCTTGCCATACTAAGGGCAATCCACTGCTTATTATTGGGGCTCCCTGTGCTTACTCACTATCAACACCTTCTTCTCTCCAGCACTGCCTACCAAGAACAGCCCTTCTTTTGGGTTGCCATACACAGATAGGACAGGTTGTATGCTGGAGAAGCAGACAGAAGCAAGGTTTTGAAGGCGCTTGAATGGTAAGTTTAAATTGTAATTTCCCTTTTTTCTTTCAAACGCTTTTAGGAGCCCGTTCCAACTGGACCAAGCTACCACCTCCTCTCTTCAATAAAGTTGTCATTGTGCTGATAGACGCCTTGAGAGATGATTTTGTGTTTGGGTCAAAGGGTGTGAAGTATATGCCCTACACAAGTTATCTTGTGGAAAAAGGAGCATCTCACAGTTTTGTGGCTGAAGCAAAGCCACCCACAGTGACTATGCCTCGAATCAAGGTAAGCTTGACTTGATTTTTTTGTAAATCATGGTTTGGCTCCTTTGAAGGCTTACAGGGATTCTGTAATCCTCTGTTTGGAGTCCCAGTTTCCATTAAGTGAAAATTAGTTTGGTGCTGTCAGTTTTACTGGGGTGATAGAACATTAACGATGCTTCACAGTCAGGGTGGAGCTGAGACCTGTGATTTGTGTCCCTTGTCAAGTAGCCAGAGCTCAGGCATCATGGGAAGTAAAAAGGATTTAAAGCCAGATCAACCAGGCCAGCCCAAGAGACATCCTTCTCTGTAGCCTACTCTCTTTAATCACCAATGGGTTAGTTACAACCCTGCAAGGAAAGTTTTGAGTTGCCAAGTCTAATCTTGACTTTATGCATAAGAAGGCAAACTCAGATAATTATTTGACTTGCCCAAAATTGCAGAATACATAAGATCAAACTGTATCACCTGCCCTTACAATTCTACTACGTAAACCCATTCAGCTTGGTAAGAGTGGTTTTCAAGTACCTAGTGCTTTACCCAAGAATCATGGATAAATAAAAACATAAAACTCTATTGACTGTCTCAGGAAATTTTTTTTAATAATTATTTTTTTAAGAGAGAATTTTAATATTTATTTTTTAGTTTTCGGCGGACACAATATCTTTGTTTGTATGTGGTGCTGAGGATCGAACCCCGGGCCGCACGCATGCCAGGCGAGCACGCTACTGCTTGAGCCACATCCCCAGCCCAAGGAAATTTTTATCTATAGATTATCATATGTTGATATTGTGATGGGGATACGCTGGGGGTGGGTTAGTATCTCTGCTTTCCTGGGGCTTTTAGTCTCTGGAGAGATACATAGACATTCTATTCAACAAATAAGCATAAAATAAATGTGCAGTTATAAAGTGTTAAAGTGTGATGAGCACATGATGGAAAAGAATAGAATGTGATACCCAATGTGGGTATGGGGCTTGTATGAGGAAATGACATTCAAACAGAGACTGGTAGAATGAGTATGGGAGTGGGGGCAGAAGAAACTGAGGCATTGAGTGTGGCTGTACTGCATGCTGTGTGGTATAAAATCTGTGTCTGATTGATAATGTGAGTTCGAAGACTGGATCAGAATGAGCTGCTACTTGATTTAAGACTTGGAGGCAGTATTTGTGGGTGTTCAGTAAATCTGTCCACTTGATGGAAAAAGTTTGGACTGAAGGCAGGTAAGTGCTGTATCATTCCATGACTCTGTCTGTGAGTTTCCCATGCTGTCTGCCACCTTGGGATGTGGTATGTCTTTCACTCAGTGATACTGAGCAGCTACTACACACCTCATCATGTTCTAGACTAGAAGGATTCAGTGGAGAACAAGACAGCAACAGCCTCATGAAGCTTACTTTCTAATGGGAAAGACAGAAAATATAAGTATGCGAAAGGAATTGAAAAGGGGGACAGTGATGGAGTGATGGGTGAGGGAGGGCATCTGCATCACCATGCTCAGGAGCAGTCTCAGAAGCTGCTCTTCTGTTGAAAGCAGAACGTACTGTCGAAGCTAAAAGAAAGGTGTCAGGTTCCTGTTCACCAGGGACACTGATGTCTTTATTTCAGAGATTAAGCCCTGTCAGAACTGTGGAAGGAACCTTTTCTCCTTTATTCTTTTAATAAAAATGTCATTGAGACTCCAGTTTGAGAAAATGTGCAAGTACTCTGCAAGCTTTGGGTTCTGTCCAGACCAGCATGTTGGCTTCCCCTCAAATGAGCCCCATGAGTTGGTCCTGTGAGAAAGGTACTGTGCTCAGCTCCATTTCCAGAGGAGGGGGTAGAGACTCATGGAGGTAAAATCACAGCATCAGAACTGAGCAAGTCCCTATTTGTCTGATTCTAGAACCTCTGGTGTCCTACAACTGTACTGAAAAATAGAATAACAAAGTAAGTTCTCTTTAAAGCGTGTTTGCATAGCTTTCCCTAGTTCTGAGAAGTCAAGAGTCCACTCCTCCTAAAGCCACAGCAACACCATTAATGACAGATGGATGTCTCCTTCAGATTTCCTGGAGCTGCAACTGCAACCCAGCTGCCAGCTGCATTCTCCACAGCCAAGGGATGACCAAGTAGAACCAGCTATCCTTAATCAGTGGGAACTCAAACTAGAGTGAGAGCAAGGAATGGCTTTATAAAAGCCACAAAGGGAGGGCGAGTAGATTTGACTGCATGAAAGCAGGACACTTTTTATGTGGCAAAAAAGTTTGCTAACAGATGATAAACTGAAAAAATTATTTACAGTAGACAAAACAAATAAGGTGGTTAGTCCATGATATGTAAGGTGGGATCAGATCCAGGATGGGCAATCCAGGGGAAACCTGGGAAGGACATAAAGAAACCCATGAGGGAAGAATGTGAAGTGGTCAGTAAACATAGAAAATTCTCAACCTTACTAGTAATCAGAGCAAGGCAAATTAAAAACAATCCATAACACCAGGTCTGTCTGTCACATTGTAAAAATTAAAAGATTGGTAGTGTCTGTTCCTCACAAGGAATGAGGTGAACATATGCTATGAGGTATTGTGGGTGTGGGTGGGTGTCCCTAGCTTGGGCCATCATTTCCTCTGTTAGCACTGTGGTCCATCTGCCATGGTTTCCAGCCAGGACAACAAACGTTTCCCCCCACCTCCTTCTGCCCAAAGTATGGCTCAGTCAGATCACACTCCTGCCATTCTTAAAACCTTCTAGTGGCTTAGCCTCTGTCCTCTCTGAGCTCCAACTTTCAAGGCTCTGTGTGGTTTTGCTCCCTTTGTCCCCATCCGTATCAAGCTGCTCACCCCCTTCCATGCTTTTCCTTCATGTTGGCCATGCCTGACTCAGGTCCTTAAGTGCACTGTTCTTTTCTGCTCTGGGCCTTTGCAGTTTTCTGTTTTCTCCTAGAAAACTCTATATCACCTCTACAGTTCCTCAGCTCAAATGGCACTTCCACAGGAAATTGGAAAATAAATGTTCATTAAGATGGTCTTGGTTAAATATGTTGTGTATTCATACACTGGATCACTTTGAAACTGTTTAAATAAAGTGTCTTTAAATAAAGTGGTATATTTCCTGGGGAAAGAGGTTCATGATATGTTTCTAGAATTTGAGATTGTTTGCATATAGGAAAGAATCTGAAATGGCACTCACCTCAAGTCCCTGGTTGCCTATAAGAGTAGGATTTGGGGATGGAATTTGCATTCAGAGTTTAAAGAATAACTTTGCTGAGATGATTTTCATACAGTGCCATACACATATTTTTGTATATACAATATGATGAGATTTAGCAGATAACGTATATCCAGTCAACCCTACTTCAAATCTGAATTCTGACCCCCATGCTGGGAGCAGTAGTGGTAGTTGTTGCTCTTATTCTGTACGAATTTGTTTGAGCTAGTCTGTACAGTCTTTCTCCCCCAGAGTATGCAGCAAATGATGTCTCTGCTTAATTGTGGTTAGGGTTTTGTTTGTTTTGTTATTTTTTATCATTTTTTTCCAAGCACATCATGCAGTATGGTGTCCACCCTCTTTGTAGGTTGGAACTCACAGGCACTGTTCAGTCAAGCCTGCTCTGTCGCTGTTTTTCTAAGTAGGGCTCCCTGCTCAGGGAGAAGGAGCAGGTGACTGGGGTTCTTGCTACCACTCTGGATTCCCAGAAATATGTGGAGCTTAAAAATGTCAGCTATAACTGTCTCTTGCTCTAGATCCCCATTTTAAATGTCTGGCTGGGCTTTTGCTTGTGTCGTTGGCCTTCCCTGATTGCACAACTTCTTGGGCATGGGGCTTTTCTACAGTCACATTAGGTCAGGTTCTTCATGGTTGCCATGTCACAGAACTGGGATAGGAAGAGGCAGGAGCAGCCCTATGAGAAACCACAGGTACAGTAGTTTTTCTTGAATACATGCTTCTCAGTTGGTTGTACAGTTCTGGTCAATTTCAAAACTTCTTGAATGGTTGTTTTTGATATTTTTGCCTGTTTTCCATCGCTCTTGGGGGAGAGTATTTGCTAAGCCCCCTGGCATTCCAGATGTCTGGTTAATTCACATTTCTCTTCGGTAAGAGGTGTAGTTCAGTAGTAGGGCTCTAGCCCAGCATGTGTGAAGCTCCGAGCTTGATCTCCATTGACATGCATGCACACACATTCACATCTATTTGCTATTGAAGAAGTCTTGGCAGAATTCCTGCACTTGTTGGAATTGTCCATTTTCCTATTTTCTGTGGCACAGGTCCCTGGATGATGATGTTGAGGGTGGTTGTGTAATTCCAAACCATGGAGATCTATCACTGTGGCCTGAAGTTCTATGCTAAAAAATGGGGGTGGTTGTTGACTCAATTCTGCATTATTAGAAAGATACAAGAATATGTCACACCCACCTTCTCCTTCCAGTAAACATGACACAACATTGGGGAAGGTGGCCAAAGGGCCCTGCTCACTTTGAGAGCTCCTAGGAGTCATGTGTATAGGTGGCTTTCCTCCTGTTTATCATTCAGAGATAGTTAGACTTGCTGGATTGTCCGCGTTTGGAGTGGAACTCAAGTTTGTGACTTAAGTACACCGTACTTAGCCACATGAGGTGTTTCAACTCACTAACACATGGCTTCTCTGGCCACTGCTGTTGTCTGACTCTTCCTAGCCTCTTCCTTTATTGTCTTATCAGGGAAGGAATTGCTCTGTGCCATGCTCTTTGTTTTAGTCAGGTCTGCATTATTGGGTTGGCTGGTTTTGAGCAGTATCTTTGTGCTTGCCCTGCTTCACACAGGTGCTATCCTCACGTTGGCTCAGCCTCCAGTATTGGGCAGACATTTCACCTGTCAGGTTGTCAGGTAGTCTTTTGCCTCTGTTGCTGTGCCTTTGGATTCAGCAGTCTAACTGTAAAGTGTTTTCTCCCACAGGCATTGATGACAGGGAGCCTCCCTGGCTTTGTAGATGTCATCAGGAACCTCAATTCTCCTGCACTACTGGAAGACAGTGTGATCAGACAAGCAAAAGCAGCTGGGAAGAGAGTGATCTTTTATGGAGATGAAACATGGGTTAAGTTATTTCCAAAGCATTTTGTGGAATATGATGGAACAACCTCATTTTTTGTGTCAGATTATACAGAGGTCAGTTTTTAAAATAAGAGAAATATGCCATCCTAGATAGAGCCTGGCACCACCATCATCTAGTGTTATTTTGAATGTGACATTTATTAATTTATGGAGTAGTGTGGGAAATTGCAACCATCATTCATCCGTGTAATCAGTCACAACTGGGGACATGCACCCAGGTGTGGGTGTGAGGAGAAGTCTACGGAACCCATGTACAGAATAGCTGAACACCCACTGAGGATGGGGAAGGGCACCATGCAGATGAGCTGTCAGGGCAGACTCTGATGGGTGAGTGGGGGCTTCCTGAGCAGGCAGAACAGGGAGGCAGCAACCAGTACAGCACAGATGTAGCACCACTGCCAGGGATCCTCTAGCTTTTTGGTTCTGCAGGTGGTCCTGAGGGGCCCTGGCCTATGCTGGGGTGCAGACTCCAGCAAAGGAAGAGTAGGATTAGACTCATGTGCTAGAAGTTGGCTCCAGGAGCAGGAGCACCAGTATACCAGCATGTCTATCTTGGCAGCTGGGATCAGATGGCCTCAGATTTCAGTGTGCCACAGCTGGGGAGCATCTGTGGTCCTGCTCACACAGGTACCTTCTCCAAAGGTGTGCCCTTTCCCATCTACCAGGGCAGGCACCACATTACTTACCAGCAGTAATGCACTTCCCACAGTGTATATGCTTGTGCACAGGAACACTTCTCTCTGCAGTAGATGTATTGGGGGAGGGAAAGGGCTAGCTGAGGGGTCAGGGCTGAGCAGTCTACCAGCAAGGTCGGGAGCTGCTCAGCTGCTAATCTCTCCATCATGTGTTTGTTTTAGAAACAAGAGCCCATAAGTGCTGTCTCTTTCCTTCCAAGAATAGCCTTCTCATGGGACTGCTGGTTACTCTAACTCTGGGTACTGTCCTGTCTTAGCTGCCCGTTGCCCTTGTTACCCCATGGCAACTTGGGGACAATTTAACTTGCTCCTTTGGGTAGCTTTTAGTTAAGCCTAGCAGTGATCCCACAGAAAAATTTTTTGTCATATCAGCCCTTGCTCATTTAAATTATCTGTATGATATGTCCTGTCCACAACTTAGAGAAATAAAAACAATAGCAGTGAGACTTAATCTAATATTAATGTTCATTTACTTATTTTTAATGACATAAGGATTTTTGTTTTGTCTCGGTTTGTGTTTTGTCTTTTCAGTTCCCATGAGTCCTGTGACCTAAAGTAAAATAAACCCCTAGATTTTAAAATGGCGGCTGCTTTTTCCCTGGCAGGGAAAATTGGACAAGCCATTTACATGCACATTTCCCCTTCAAAGGTAGATGATAACGTCACAAGGCATTTGGATACAGTATTAAAAAGAGGAGATTGGGACATGCTAATCCTCCACTACCTGGGCCTGGACCACATTGGCCACATTTCTGGGCCCAACAGCCCCCTGATTGGGCGCAAGCTTAGTGAAATGGACAGCATCCTGATGAAGATTCACACCTCACTCCTGTCCAAGGTGAGACTTCTGGGGCTCATCGCATGGGGATGGGTTTAGCATTGCTGATCTTCAGAGAACAGACCTACTTAGGTGAGTGCCACACTCCTGGCTATGCTCAGTCTTCCCAGTAATCCTGAACACCTTCCATTTCACTGTTCTTTGGCAGTGGAGCTCATATTCTGTCCAGGAGAGGCAAGTAAGAAGGTAATAACCAAGAAACCAGTATGTTCAAAAGCAATTGGTGCCAAGGAGAACACAGGCGGAGGGAGCGGCACCCCTGTTCTGAGGACCTGCCATAGTTTTAAATGGCCTTCTGTGAAGACCTGCACAGTGTGAGCAGAGAATTAAAGGGAGAGAGGGGTAGACACTTTGCCTGCAGGTGGGTGCCAGCCAGAGAAGCAGCAGAGGCCCAGCGGAGCCTGGCTGCCACAACAGGAGCAGTAAAGGCCCATGGAATCTCCTTACGTGGCTCAAAGCTCTCTCTGGGTGCTGGGGTTTTATCCTCAAACAGTCCTGTAATACATCCACTGACAGATGAGGAAACTGGGAGTCTCATGCCTGGGGCATGGAAGTGGTAATGACAAATCCTTAGCTTGGGAGACCACAAACAGCCTTCCTGCACTCTCTGAGCTACATTTGGTCCAGTGTGTTTCTCCCATGCCATCGCTTGACTCGGACCCTTCAGTCTGGCTCTAGGCTCATGGAAAAAGAAATCCAGTTTGCTGAGGAGTGCCCATTGATGAAGGAGAGCTAAAATCTGCACTGCTCCTTGGCAGGATCACATGCTCTGCAGTGTGATGGCAGCTGACCCGGTCCCCTTGCCTTTCAGGAGAGAGAGACTCTCTCACCCAGTTTGCTGGTTCTTTGTGGGGACCACGGCATGTCGGAGACGGGGAGTCATGGGGCCTCTTCCACAGAGGAAGTAAGCACACCTCTGATCCTAATCAGCTCTTCATTTGAAAGGAGACCCGGTGAGAACTTAGCAGCGTTTAACATTGTGAAACTGTCTGGTTTTAATTTTTAAAAACTAAACAGGTTTCAAATATCGTAAGCCATATGGAATAAGAATTAAGGGGAGAGGGGCAGTAAGGATTTGGAATTCACACCCCTGGCTGTAATTCTTAAAATACAAATACTCTGTATAGGAATTTTGTTGTTGGAAGTTACTGCCTGGGTATCTGGAATTATTAAAAGAAAACTGCCAGCATCCAGGTGCAGTGGCACACGCCTATAATCCCAGCAGCTCGGGAGGCTAAGACAGGAAGATTTCGAGTTCCAAGCCAGCTGCAGCAATGGTGAGGTGCTAAGCAACTCAGTGAGACCCTGTCTCTAAATGAAATACAAAAGAGGACTGGGGATGTGGCTCAGTGGTTGAGTGCCCCTGAGCTCAATCCCTGGTACCCCTCGACCCACAAAAAAACCTGCCAGCAGCTTTTAGAAATTTGAACTGCATGTATGACTGAAGGAAATGTGAATATGTAAACTTTTAAAAATATGTCTGCTGTGTAAAGCCACACATTGAACAACAGTGTCGGCCAGTTGGAGACGCAGTCAGAGCAGGATTGGCTGAGGCCCATTCCTCAGTTTCTGATGTGACACCCTCTCTGACCCACAGTGCTGTAAGTTCCTCAGGGCTACCCACCCTGCCATCCTGTCAGTCCCCATGGGTCTGGCCTGTGCCTCGACAACTTGACTGACACATTCACAGTGGATGCAGCAATTATTTATATTATGCAGCTGAGTCCATTGGATAGTTTCTAACTCTGGTCTCACCCACCCTGCAGTATCAGTCATGCTGGCCCCAAAGCTCCTGGAGCTGCCCATTTTTCTGATTTTTCTCCCAGCTCTCTTTCTCAGTCCTTATTGCTAGCTCAGCCTCGTTCCTGATCTTTTTTGCAGTCTGCCTTTTTGTGTTATTCTACCCTAGCTCCTAAGGGTGTGCTTGTCCACTTCTTCATCAGTGGTTGAAAATACCACAGATAGGCCACACCTGCCAGGTTTCCTCCACTCTCTGACCTCCAAAACTATATACACCCTGCTGCTCCCCTGCCCCTGAACTTGGATCTCACAGATAGAGCCAGTGTGGCAGCTTCACACCTGAACTGTCTCCCAAGTTTGTCCTTCCTTATCCCTGCCAGCAGATGTCACCACTATCCACATGGGTCCCTCTTGCCCCACTTCTTCCTCACTCTCCACATTCCTTTCCATCAAATTTCCCTGTACATAAAACCTTTCAGTGGTTAAACTTAGGATAAAGATCCCAGAAAGGCTTCTTGCCAGCCCTACTATTTCATCCTAGCCACTTTCCCCATTGCTTATGTACCCTACCTCTGCCCTCAGCAGGCACTTCCTCACCTGCCAACACCCTTGTCCTCACCCCTGTGGTCTCCTGCCCCTTGGTCCTAGTCTAAGTTACATCACCTATCAGCTCTTCCACTGCACCCTTTGCTCCCTGCATCATTCTTCACCAGCTTTGTCATTATAGGCTTGTTTGTGGGATTCACAACAATCTGCCTTCTCTTTCCACACTGAGCCAGAGGGGGGCAGGACCACTATATGCCAAGAGCCCCAGACATTGCCTGATGTGTGACAGGTGCCAAGAATTATTTGCTAAATGAATGAATCTTCAAACTAAGGGAGGATTGGTTCGGGAAGTGCTTCCACGTGCTTCTAGCTCTTCATAGCTTTCTCCTCTTGGGTGTCTGGCCCCTAAGATGTATCACTGGCTCTTATAACCCAGCCTTTCCCGGTGACAGCTTAAAAGCCTGCCTCCTGGTTGGTGTACACACTGAGCCACAGCAACCAGTTCTGGTGCCTGATTCCACATCCACACCCTGGGCAAGGTCATTGTGCATCTCTCATATCTGAAAGAGGGCCCCTTCCTTCATCCACTGTTTGGTCACTCAAAAGGGGTTTATTGAGCACCTCTGATAGCCAGCTGCTGTGCTGGGCACCACTGGATTAACAAAAGGGAGCAGGCACAGCCTTTGCCATGGAGAAGGTGAAAAAGAGACTGTCAAGCTGACATTCTTTATGTGGGAATGTTAGAGTCATTGTGTAACAGAATGCCAACATTTCATCTCTAAGGCTTGTATTTAAGCATCAGTAGGGTTGGCGTTGTGGCTCAGTGGTAGCGTGCTCACCTAGCAAGCGTGAGGCCCTGGGTTCGATCCTCAGCACCACATAAAAACAAATAAAGGTATTGTGTCCATCTACTACTAAAAAATAAATATATATTAAAAAAAAAGAATCAGTGGCACTGTCCATGAGTGCTGTGGGTACAACGGGCTTGGGTCCTGATAGTGGCTCTGTGTGGCTTCCCAGCAGCAGGTGCTTCTTAACCGCCATTGGCCACATCTTGAGCCATATTACGTGCCCTATTGTATCTTCACAGAGATGGGCGAGTCATCACAGTCAATTTTAGGACATTTCCATCTTCTCAAAAAGAGGCCCCTTGCTTTTGGCCCCTACCCTCCATTCCCCACAGTGTGGGCAGTCACTGCTTTGCTTTTGGTGTCTGTGGATGGTCCTCCTGAATGTGTCACATGCAGGGAAGCAGTCCCATTGTAGCCTCAGTGCTGCACTTAAGGTAATGCTTCTCCAGGCTCATTGGTCTTTGTTCCTTTCTGTTGTGGAACCATATTCCGTGGTGTGGACAGACCACATTCCCATTCACTGGTGGAGGGGCCCTTGGCTGCTTCTGTTTTGCTGCTGTGAACACTGTGTGCTGTGTTTGGGAGGGCATCAGTGTTTTCCTCCTGGACAGCTCTGCCCTGCCAGACATGCTGCATTTCTGTTTGCTGGCAGCTGGCTGCTGGCAGCAGGATGGTATACATACAGTTTTATATCATTGCTTTTCTAATCAGTTCAGAGGAAGCAGAAGAAATGTGCTTCTGCACTATCTCTTAGGTCTACATGATCACCTCCACTGCTGTTCTTTCCTTTTTTTATTATTTATTTATTCTAATTTGTCATACACGATGGCAGAATGCAATTCATTTCATATTACACATATAGAACACAATATTTCAAGTCACTGATTGTACACAAAGTATTTCACACCATTCGTGTCTTCATACATGTACTTAGGGTAAGATGTCTACTCATTCCACCATCATTCCTACCCCCTTGCCTCCTCCTTTCCCCTCCCTCCCCTTTGCCTTATCTAAAGTTCCTCCATTCCTCCCATGCTCCCCCTCCATTGCCATTATGAGTCAGCATCCTCATATCAAAGAAAACATTTGGCCTTTGGTTTTTGGGGATTGGTTTGCTTCACTTAGCTTTATATTCTCCAACTTTATCCATTTACCTGCAAATGCCATGATTTTATTCTCTTTTAATTCTCAGTAATGTCCATTGTATATATGTACCAAAGTTTCCCTATCCGTTCAGCTACTGAAGAGCATCTGGGTTGGTTCCACAATTTTTTAAAAAATATTTTTAATTGTAGTTGGACACAGTATCTTTATGTTATTTATTTATTTTTATGTGGTGCTGACGATCGAACCCAGGTCCTTGCACGTACTAGGCAAGCACTCTACCACTGAGCCACAACCCCAGCCCTGGTTCCACAATTTAGCTATTATGAATTGTGCTGCTATAAACATTGATATGGCTGTGTCCCTGTAATATGCTTTTAAGTCCTTTGAGTATAAGCCAAAGAATGGAATAGCTGGGTCAAATGGTGATTCCATTCCAAGTTTTACAAGGAATCTCCGTACTGCTTTCCAGATTGGCTGCACCAATTTGCAGTCCCACCAGCAAAGTATGAGTGTGCCTTTTCCCTCACATTCTCGCCAACACTTATTGTTGTTTGTATTCTTGATAACTGACATTCTGACTGGAGTGAGGTGAAATCTTAGAGTAGTTTTGATTTTCATTTCTCTAATTGCTAGAGATGTTGAACATTTTTTCATATGTTTGTTGATTGATTGTATATCATCTTCTGAAAAGTGTCTGTTCAGTTCCTTGGCTCATTGATTGGGTTATTTGGTTTTTTGGTGTTAAGGTTTTTGAGTGCTTTTTATATCTTAGAGATTAGTGCTCTATTTGATGTGCTTGTGGTAAAAATTTTCTCCCATTCTGTAGGCTCTCTGTTCACCTCATTGATTGTTTCTTTTGTGAGAAGAAGCTTTTTAGTTTGAATCCATCTCATTTATTGATTCTTGGTTTTAATTATTGCGCCATAGGAGTCTTATTAAGGAAGTTGGAGCCTAATCCGACATGATGGAGATTTGGGCCTATTTTTTCTAATATTAGGCGCAAGGTCTCTGGTTTAATTCCTAGGTCCTTGATTCACTTTGAATTGAATACTGTGCATAGTGAGAGATAGAGGTTTGATTTCATTTTGTTACATGTGGATTTCCAGTTTTCACAACACCATTTGTTGAAGAGGCTATCTTTTCTCCAATGTACATTTTTGGCACTTTTTTTTGGCGGGGGGAGGGTACCAGGGATTGAACTCAGGGCACTTGAGCCACATTCCCAGCCCTATTTTGTATTTTATTAGCGACAGGGACTCACTGAGTTGCTTAGCACCTTGCTAAATTGCTGAGGCTGGCTTTGAACTTGCAATCCTTCTGCATCAGCCTCCTGAGCCACTGGAATTATAGGCATGCACCACCATGCCTGGCAGCATCTTTGTCTAATATAAGATAACTGTAGTTATGTGGGTTAGTCTCTGTGTCCTTTGTTCTGTACCATTGGTCTATAGGACTATTTTTGTGCCAATACCATGCTGTTTTTTTTACTATTGCTCTGAAGTATAGTTTAAGGTCTAGAATAATAATGCCACCAGCTTCACTCTTGCTAAGGATTGCATTGGGTATTCTGGGTCTCTTATTTTTGCAGATGAATTTCATGATTGCTTTTTCTATTTCTGTGAGGAATATCATTGGGATTTTGATTGAGATTACATTGAATCTGATTTAGTGCTTTTGGTAGTATGGTCATTTTGACAATATTAATTCTGCCTATCGAATGTAGATCTTTCTATCTTATAAGGGCTTCTTTAATTTCTTTTTTAGTGTGCTATAGTTTTCATTGTAAAAGTCTTTCACCTCTTTCATTAAGTTTATTCCCAAGTATTTTATTTTTTGAGGCTGTTGTAAATGGGGTGGTTTTCCTAGTTTCTCTTTCTGAGGATTGGTCACTGATGTACAGAAATGCCTTTAATTTATGGGTGTTAATTTTATATCCAGCTACTTTACTGAATTCGTTTATTAGTTCTAGGAGATTTCTGGTGAAATATTTTGGGTTTCTAGGTATAGAATCATATTGTCTGTAAATAGTGATAATTTTAGTTCTTCTTTTCCTATCTGTATCTCTTTAATTACTTTTTCTATCTGATTGCTCTGGCTAGAGTTTCAAGAACTATGTTAAATAGAAGTGGTAAAAGAGGGCAACCCTGTCTTTTCCCAGTTTTTAGAGGAAATGCTTTCAGTTTTTCTCCATTTAGAATGATGTTGGCCTGGAGCTTAGCATAAATAGCCTTTACAATGTTGAGGTATGTTCCTAATATCCCTGGTTTTTATAGCATTTTGAACATGAAGGGATGCTATATTTTATCAAATGCTTTCTCTGCATCTATTGAGATGATCATATGATTTTTATCTTTGAGTCTATTGATGTGATGAATTACATTTATTGATTTCTGTATGTTGAACCAACCTTGCATCCCTATGATGAACCCTACTTGATCATGGTGCATTATCTTTTTGATATGTTTTTGTATTCAATTTGCCAGAATTTTGTTGATAGTTTTTGCATCTATATTCATTAGAGATATTGATCTGAATTTTTCTTTCTTTGATGTGTCTTTGGTTTTGGAATCAGGGTGATATTGGCCTCATAGAATGTGTTTAGAAGTGTTCCCTCTTTTTCTATTTCATGAAATAGTTTGAGAAGTATTAGTGTTAGTTCTTTAAAGGTCTTGTAGAACTCAGCTGTGTATCCATCCAGTCCTGGGCTTTTCTTAGTTGATAGGCTTCTGATAACATCCTCTATTTCCTTGTTTGAAATTGATCTGTTTAATTCGTGTATATAATCCTAATCTAGTTTGGGCATATCGATGCCTTTGATATTTTCTATTTTATTGGAGTCCAAATTTTCAAAATAATTTCTAATTATCTTCTGTATTTCTGTAGTGTCAGTCGTAATATTTCCTTTTTCATCACGGATGTTAGTAATTTTGAGTATTCTCCCTCTTTTTGTTAGCATGGCTAATGGTTTTTCAATTTTATTTATTTTTTCAAAGAACCAACTTTTTGTTTTGTCAATGTTTTCCATTGTTTCTTTTGTTTCAATTTCATTGATTTCAGCTCTGACTTTAATTATTTCCTGTCTTCTACTGCTTTGGGGGTTGATTTGTTCTTTTCCTAGGGCTTTGAGAAGTAATGTTAGGTCATTTATTTGTTGACTTTTTCTTCTTTGAAGGAATGAACTCCATGCTATGAACGTTCCTCTTAGAACTGCCTTCATAGTGTCCCAGAGATTTTGATATGTTGTATCAGTGTCCTCATTTACCTCTAAAAATTTTTTAATCTCCTCTTTGATATCTTTTGCAACTATTGTTCATTCAATAGCATATTATTTGGTCTCCAGGTGTTGGAGTATCTTTTATTTTTTATTTTATCATTGATTTCTAATTTCATTCCATTGTGGTCTGATAGAATGCCGATCTCTACTTTTTTATTTACTAAGATTTGCTTTGTGGCATACTATATGGTCTATTTTAGAAAAGGATCCATATGCTGCTGAGAAAAAAGTGTATTTGCTCATTGATGGATTATATACTCTATATATGTGAGTTAAGTCTAAGTTATTGATTGTATTATTGATTTCTATAGTTTCTTTTTTTAGCTTTGTTTGGAAGATCTATTCAGTGGGTGAAAGAAGTGTGTGAAAGTCACCCAGAATTATTGTGTTGTGGTCTATTTGACTCTTGAGCTTGAGAAGAGTTTGATTGATGAATATAGATGCTCCATTATTTAGGGCATATATATTTATAACTGTTATGTCTTGTTGATTAATGGTTCCCTTAAGCAGTATGAAATGTCCATCTTTATCCCTTTTGATTAACTTTGAATTGAAGTCTACTTTATTTGTTTTGAAGATGGAAACCCCTGCTTGTTTACGTAGGCCACGTGAATGGTACATTTTATCTCAACCTTTCACCTTCAGTCTGTGGGTGTCTTTTCCTATGAGATGATTCTCTTGAAGGCAGCATATTGTTGGGTCTTTTTTTTTATAATCCAATCTACCAGCCTATGTCTTTTTATTTGTGAGTTTAGGCCATTAACATTTAGGCTTATTATTGAGACATGATTTGTATCACCAGTCATTTTTGTTATTTTTGGTATTTAGCTTAACTTGATTTCTCCTTTGGTTGTTTTTTCCTTTACTGTAGTTCTTTCCTTTGCAGATTTTCATTATTGTTTTTCATTTCCCCCTCCTGGAATATTTTGCCAAGAATGTTCTGAAGTGCAGAGTTTCTTGCTGTAAATTCTTTTAGCTTTTGTTTATCATGGAAGGTTTTTATTTCATTGTCAAATTTGAAGCTTAATTTTTCTGGATATAAGATTCTTGGTTGGCATCGATTATCTTTTAGAGCTTGGTATATGTTGTTCCAGGATCTCCTGGTTTTGACAGTCTGGGTTAAAAAAATCTGCTGAGATCGAAATTGGTCTTCCCTTATAGGTAATCTGATTTTTCTTTCTTGTAGCATTTAAAAATCTATTCTTATTCTGTATGCTAGGCATTTTCATTATAATGTGTCTTTGTGTAGATCTGTTGTAATTTTATACATTTGATGTCCTGTAGGCTGCTTATATTTGATTTTCCAGTTCATTCTTTATGCTTGGGAAATTTTCTGATATTATTTCATTGAAGAGATTGTGCATTCCTTTGGTTTGAATCTCTGAACCTTTCTCTATTCCAATAAATCTTAAATTTGGTCTTTTGATGGTATCTCATAATTCTTGGATATTCTGTTCATGGTTTCTTACCATCTTCACTGTGAGGTCAACTTTATTTTCAGGATTGTATATTTTGTCTTTATTATCAGAGGTCCTCTCTTCCAAGTGATCTAGTCTGTTGGTGATGCTATCTGTTGAGTTTTTTAATTGTCTTATTGTTTCTTTCATTTCAAAGATTTCTGTTTGGTTTTTTTATTTTTTTCAGTATCTCTCTCTCTTTCTTGAAATAATATCTTGCAACCTCTGTATTTGCTCTATCTCTTTGTTGGTGTGATTGATGGTTGCCTGTATTTGGTCTCTTATGTCTTTGTTGGAGTGATCGGTTTTTGCTTTTATCTGCTCACTTAGGTCGTTCTTTAATTCCCAAATCATTTTAGTTATGTATATTCTGAATGCCTTCTCTGATATTTCACCTATTGTGCTATCTATGGATTCTATTGTTGTAGTATCTTGGTTTGTTGGGGGCACTTTCCTCCCTTATTTTTTCATGATGTCTATGTATCTTTCTCTCTTGCAGTGTTATCTGAAGTATCATAGCTTCTGCCCTATTGTCTTATAGTGTCCCTATAGGTTATCTATACCTCACTATTAAGGAAGAAATCAATATTACAGCACTCAGTGTACCCAACGTGCAGCCATATATCAGTTAGCTTCTATTTTTACATTTATAGTTTTGTCACTATAATCAGAAATGATGAGTCCGGTTATCTTCTACCATATAGTCAATAGGTTTGCTTAATGGTTTACAGTTTCTAGTGGAAGAAGGGGGCCTGGGGGGTTGGCTGAGATGTTTATGAGGTAGGATGTGAGAATATGGAGGTATTAGGTTATATGACTAGTGAGAGGGTAATCATAAGAAATTAGCTGTTAGTAGGAGAAACAAGAGATAAGCAACCCCATGCAAGACTCCGTTACCTCAGCGACAGGATAACTGTTAGCACCCCTAGTAGAGAAACCTCTGGTGCAGCAGGCCCACAGGGACCTTGGTGACTTCTTACCAGGTCCTTATTGTTATCCCTTGATAGAAGCAGCAATATCTTGAAATTATATTTTACCACAACTTACTGTTGAAGAAGCCGGTTATTTGTCCCACGGAGTCTCCTGCAATGGATTTTGCTGCTTGTTCTCTTCACTGTTAACTGAGACTTTCTCTGTCCATCCTATGGGTTTCCTCTGACCCAGACACCAAGCAGATTCAGGCAGTGGGTTTGTTCAGTTCTGTCTGTTCTGGTATGCTTTGGTCTGGTCTGTTTGTTCTGGTTCGTTTTTTATTCTGATTTATTCTTTTCTGGTCTGGTCTGGTTTGTTCTGGTCAGGTCTACTTTGTTCTGGTTTATTCTGGTCTGGTCTCATTTGCTCTGGTTGGTTTGTTCTGGTTTGTCCTTTTCTGGTCTGTTTGGTCTGTCCTGTCTGGTCTGAGCAGGGCTGCTTGCCCCAGGAAGGATATAGTCTCTGGCTATCTGCTGTTTTGTGATTCTGGCAGCCATTGAATGTCAACTAGGTCCAGTAGTTCAGTGGAGTTTGCAAACCATGTTGTTTTAACTATTATAGGTATTTCCTATAGGTATTATATTATAGGTAATTATAGGTAATATATTATAGGTATTTCGTAGCCAGTGCCTTAGTCCATGAGAGCTGCTATAATAGAATGCCACAGATAGATAACTTAAAAGAAAATGAGTTTATTTCTCAGTTCTAGAGCCTGGAAAAGCCAAGGCCAAGACATGAAATATGGAGCACTCCATCTCCACATTGGAGCTTAAATGCTGCCTCTTACCAAGGGGAGGGGTGCTGATATTCACATGGCAGAAAGCAGAAGGGCAAGAAGGACTCACTCCTTCTGCCAAGCCCTTTAATAACAGCATTGGCCTCATAAGCTGACGCCTGCCCAGAGGACCCAGGCCTAGCACTGTGCATTGGAGATGATGCTTCCATCACACAATTCTGGGAGATGCCTTCAAACCAAAGCAGCCAGAATAATGCTATAAAGAAAGCTCCCCCGTGTGCCTGCTTTTCTGTTGCCCAATGTTATCACTTATATAAGAGAGACAAGCGGGCTGCGGTTGTGGCTCAGCGGTAGAGCACTCGCCTAGCATGTGCGAGGCCCTGGGTTCCATCTACAGCACCACATAAAAATAAATAAATAAAGATATTGTGTCCAACTAAAAAATAAATATTAAAAAAAAGAATTTTAAATTTAAAAAAAAGAGACAAGAAATGGGGGTTATTCCTCACCAATTTCATTTTGATGAATGAGTTCACAACTAAGTTTGCTCTTCTTTTTAGTATCGTTGTGAACTTATGGAGTTAGGCATGTTGATTTGATTCCACTCATCAGTTATTTTTAGTATTCAATTGCCACATCTTTGGCCAGTGGGAATATCTTTGTATCAGCTCCTGAGTCCTTTAGACAAGGCCTTGGTGGTAGTTGTCCACTCTCCTGGCCCTCTGGTCTATGCAGTGTTGCTAGTCCATTGTGCGGTGTCCTTGAGACCTGATCAGCTTCCACCTTTTCCTTTGAGTGGAAGTACTGTTTGAGGGCCACCCTCTCAGAGAGGGAGGTGCCTGCTGATGCTGGCCCCTCTGTTCTCTGGGCAGAGTAAGGAAATCTAAGATAAAACAGGCTTGAGTTTGTATTCTTCCAGTTCATATTCAGGATGATGCAATGAACTGCTTAGACCTTACTCTGTCCTTTCATTACCCTCTAGGAGTACTGGGTTCATTGTCTCCACTCAGCAAAGAATTGAAGAACAGGACACAGAGAGAGCAAGCAAGCAGCAGGTTTATTCTAAAAGTGACAGAGATAGACTTTCTAAAGAGAAGGGGCCCCAGAGCTGGGTGTCTGGTGGGGGAGTTTTGGCTTGTTCTTTTTATGGTCTCTGGAATTTCCTCCTTTCCTCCCCTGTCCACACTCTTCTCACTATTATCGATGGGTGCTCCTTCTGTCTACCTGTCTACTTCAGTTTTTCTATCAGATCCCCTGCTTACGAGCACAAGTACAGAAGTGTCTGTCTGGAATTTTAAATTTAAAAAAAAAGAGAGTGCTTCTGTTCACAAGCACTTTTGTTAACCAGGATATTGACCACATCAGAAAACCCTCTCCATGCTGTTTTGTTCTGGTCCTGCCTCTGACCTCCTCATTCACCATCTTGCCCTGGCTGCTTAAGCCCTTCTACATCTCCCTCACTTTCAACCTCCCAACCTGGTTATCAGCACCCAAAGTTGATAGTTAGGGGCGTATGACTCACCTGTGCCATCTCTGGCAGATATATGATCTCAGGAGTGTGTGAGACCTGGGCAGGTGGGGGTGGATCTGTGTTGTGCTTTTGTTTTGTTTTAGCTTATTGTTAAATACACACACACACACACACACACACACACTGGAAGTAAACAAATAATAAAATCATAGTGGAAAGTTCCTTCTAAGCACAACCCAGAAGCCATTGTTAAAGGATCAGTCGAGAAAATAAATTTGACCAAATGAAAAAGTCTGCACAGCCACAAATTACTACAATTAAAGTAAAATCTGCACAGAGTCACACTTGAGTATCCAAGAGACCAACACCTTGCTGGGCTGCCGCAGTCTGGCTGGGCACAATCAGGAGCCACTTGTCAAAAGAAACTAACTTTATTTTTAGAACCACACACGCCAAACAAAACAGCCTCTCAGGAAAAATCCTCAGAGCCTCAACTGCCACCACCGGCTTTCCACAAGCCTCTCTCTCCCACACAAGCCTCTCTCCACCTCCCACAATCCTCCTGCTCTTGAGGCCGATTGGCTGGGTCACGTGGGCGGAGCCAAAAAAAGTCCCCCAATGAGCAGCTCCGTGGTCTGAAAGGGCAGGGAAACAGTCCAATGAGCATCACCGCAGAGGAGCCAATCAGCTAGATGTTGCTGGGGCCGAGGAGCCAATCAGCTAGATGTTGCTGGGGCCGCTGTGAGCCAATCATCAGCCGGCAGCTGGAAGTTTGCTGGCAGCTGGAAGTTTGCTGGGGCCCCTTTGGCTGTGGCTCTCAACATCTCCCCCTCTCTGTTTAAACAACAAGCATGTGGCTTAGGGACCGTGTCTGTTAGGCAGTCCAATTCAACATATGGTCCTTACCCGTCATCGGATGAACTGACCTCTAGGCGTCAGCCTCCTGTCTTAGGTTGGTACCACTGCAATTGGATCATACCCGTCACTGACTACCGGTCCAGCATACAGCTATACTTGTGGATAGGCCTTTGCACCAGTGGGGGGGTGAGGTTCTTTGCCTCACCTCTGTTGGCCCCCAAATTTTAGACCATCACTAGTAGAGGAGGATGCAAAATGCCATGACATTAAGCCAATTGAGGGCTCCTTTGAAAAATTGTACCACCGGTGACATCATCAGCAAAAATACCCCAACACTACCACAAGTCGCTGCACCAACAGATAGTTCACAATGCATACAGGTGAGCTCACAATGTGTCCAGGCAAGTTCTGCAAGCAGTTCAGTGATGGCTATTGTAGAAGCTGTAGATTGGTTTTATCTTTGACTTCACCAGCACTGGGATGAAGATAGGAATTCTGGCAATAATGGCTAAAGAAAAAATTATGTAACATTACAGAAGGCACTAAAAGAAAACAATTTTCTTAACAATTTACATTGTCTTTAAGAGAATTATTAAATATAATGAAAAGGAAAGGTGAAAGTAAACAAACAGATCTGTTAACCTTCTTTTGTGTTCACATATTAAAACAATCTTTAACAGCTGTTTACCCAATTAAATTAAACCATTTAAATCACGTGAATTAAAAAAAAATATTTGGATCCATTTTATCATGAGCGCTCATCATATATGATATATGGACATACATACATTCAAACATATAACACAAAACACAAGTGTGCACACATAATATAATACATACAACACATAACATTATAGTAAAGGCCTTATAACTTTTTACAGGTGAAATCTCCATTGCAATGTTTAAAAACTCTATAGTCAAAAAATAGAACTGATCAGCAAAACATTAACCTAGGTCTGTATGAGCTCAAAAAACAAAATAGAACTTCATGATATGGCAAAGGGCAATAATAAAATAGATATTGAAAAAAGCATCCTGGTTCTGTTGCAGATGTAAGAATAGCCAAACTGGAGTTTTGGATATCAGTTGTTATGGATTTGAGCCAAATCATCTTCTTTTTGGTCTGTAGAAATCGCTTTAGTTAATCTTTCTGGAATCCAAATCGGCTGCTGTTCTCCCTGTGGAAACACATAAACAGACCCCCGACTCCAGACAATCACTGGGTCAGGACCTTGGTTAATCTCTCTGGAATCCAAATCGGCTGCTGTTCTCCCTGTGGAAACACACAAACAGACCCCCGACTCCAGACAATTACTGGGTCAGGACCTTTCCATTGTCCTGTTAGAATATCCTTCCAAAGTACCTTGGGCTTATGTACATTTTTTGGACACATATGCCTTTCCGCAGCACTAAGTCCTGATGAATCCAAATTTAAAAAGTTTAGAGTAAAAAGGGTTATTTTAAGTTTATCTTTGGGGAATATATACCCCTTCCCAATTCCTTCTTTTTGCTTTAATAAGTACATTTTAATAGTTTGATGAGCTCTTTCAACTATGCCTTGTCCCTGTGGATTGTATGGGATTCCTGTTATATGAGTAATGCCAAATGTTGAGCAAAATTGTTTAAAAGAGGTAGAAGTATAACCAGGGGCATTATCTGTTTTTAACTGTTTTGGAACACCCACAGTGGCAAAATTTTGTAAGCAATGAGCTATAACATCTTTAGTTTTTTCTCCGGCATGAAGGGAGCCCATCAAAAATCCAGAAGAAGTATCAACTGTAACATGCAAATATTTTAATTTTCCAAATTCTGGCAAGTGTGTGACGTCCATCTGCCAAATATGGTTAGGTATCAATCCTCTAGGATTGACTCCAAGATTAACTTGTGGTAAAAAGGTCACACAATTTTGACATTGTTTTATTATTTGTCTAGCTTGTTCCTTAGTTATTTTAAAACGCTTTTGTAAAGTATTAGCATTGACATGGAACTTTTTATGAAAATTTATAGCTTCTTCTAGTGTAGAGAAAATATGTATGTCATGTGTAGTTTTATCTGCTAAATCATTGCCCAAACTAAGGGCTCCAGGCAATCCTGTATGTGCCCTGATATGTCCTATAAAGAATGGATCTTTTCTGTCCCAGATTAGACTTTGTATAGTGGAAAGCAAAGAGAAAACAGTAGAAGAAGGGGAAATCCTACCAGCATCTTCAAGAGATACTATAGCATTAACTACATACTGACTATCAGAAAATAAATTAAATACAGAATCTTTAAACATCACAAAAGCTTGTAAAACTGCATTAAGCTCTACCTTTTGAGCTGATTGTTTGGGTACTAAAAATGTAAAAGTTTGATCAGGGGTAACTACTGCTGCTGTACCATTATTTGACCCATCAGTGAATATATTTGGAGCATTCATGATAGGTGTTTTTCTTGTCATTTTTGGAAAAATTACAGGATGCAATGACCAAAAAGACAATAAAGGATTAGATGGTAAGTGGTTATCAAATGAAACATTAGATTTGCACATGATTATTGCCCAAGTATTTAACTCATTAGCTAACTCATCAATTTGATTCATAGTATATGGAGTAATAATTTTATTGGGAGAAATTCCAAACACTCCCTTTGCTGCTTTTATTCCTTTGAGTATTAATTGTCCTACAGCCTCAGGATACCTAGTAAGAATAGTGTTAGGAGAATAAGATAAATGTATCCATAATAATGGACCTTCTTGCCAAAATACTCCTGTAGGAATATTTTTTGTTGGTAGTACAATAAATAATAAAGGCAAACTTATATCAATTCTATCCAAATGCATATTTTCCATATATGTTTCAATGATTTTTAATGCCTTTCTTGCTTCAGGCGTTAACATTCGGGGTGAATTTGGATCTGATGGACCTTTTAGGATATCAAATAAAGGTCCCAACTCTCCTGTTGGTATACCTAAATAAGGCCTTATCCAATTTATGTCTCCTAATAACTTTTGAAAGTCATTAAGTGATTTGAGTTGATCTACTCGTATTTGAATTTTTGGTGGACGGACCATGGTTGAGGATAATAGAACTCCTAAATAATTAATTGGAAAATTTAATTGTACTTTATCTATTGCTATCTCTAGATTATAATTTTTTAATAAGTTTGTAAGTGTGGCATAACATTCTAGCAATGTGTTTTTATCTTTGTGTGCTAATAATACATCATCCATATAGTGAAATATTTGTAGTTCAGGATTTTGATTTCTAAGTGGCTGGATTACTTTGTTAACATAAATTTGACACATAGTTGGGCTGTTAGCCATCCCTTGAGGGAGTACTTTCCATTCATATCTCTGATCAGGACCTTCATGATTCAGTGCAGGGATAGTAAATGCAAAACGTGGACTATCCTCAGGATGAATTGGAATTGAAAAAAAACAATCTTTAATATCTATAACTAAAACATACCAGGTTTTTGGCAAAGCAGACAATTGAGGAATCCCTGATTGAGCAGGTCCCATAATAACCATCTCATTATTAATGGCTCTTAAATCTTGCAATAATCTCCATTTACCAGATTTCTTTTTGATGACAAAAATGGGAGTATTATGGGGAGATACAGAAGGTTGTATATGTCCTTCTGCTAATTGTTGTTTGACCAGGTCATGGGCTGCTTGTATCTTTTCTTTAGTCAGGGGCCACTGAGGAACCCATACTGGTCTTTCTGATTTCCAAGTAATTTTTATTGTCTCAGTGGCCCTTTCTGAAAATCCAACCCATGTCTGTCTGTTCCTTGATCTATTTGTATTGGTGCTGCTATACCTTGTTCTTGTTTTTCTAATCTTTTTCCTTTCCTAAAACCTTGTCTAGTCATAATAGTGGGTGCATTTTGGTTGATGTTATTTGTTAATGTCAAACCTAATTGATCTAGGACATCTCGTCCCCATAAATTTACGGGAAGATGATCCAATACATATGGCTGTATAGTTCCTTCACATCCTTCAGGATCCTTCCAATCTAATACCATTGCACTTCTATGGGGATTAGTCGCCACTCCTAGGCCTCGAAGCGTTTGAGTGGCTTGTTGTAATGGCCAATGTTTTGGCCATTCTTGACGAGAGATGATGCTAAGGTCTGCACCTGTATCCAGTAGCCCATTAAATTCATGTCCTTGAATATTTAGTTTTAGCATGGGGCGAGAATCTAAATTTAAAGAAAGCATAGCCCAATCTACACCTGTGGAGCCTAATCCCTTGGAACCTCTTTCTACAGTACGACTGGAAAATTTA
This sequence comes from Marmota marmota marmota, assembly GCF_001458135.2. NCBI lineage: Eukaryota > Metazoa > Chordata > Mammalia > Rodentia > Sciuridae > Marmota > Marmota marmota. The sequence goes on from NW_026000108.1 coordinate 350,617, forward strand.
TCATGTAGGCTGGGTATTATTAGTAACTGTGCTATTCTATCTCCTGGTGAAATTACTGATATACCCTTTGGAGAACTGGCTATAATTTTTATTTCACCTTCATAATCGGGATCAATTACCCCAGGACTTATCATAAGTCCTTTTAGAGTAGAAGAGCTGCGTCCCAATAATAAGCCTACTGTTCCTTTGGGAAGAGGTCCTTTCACCCCTGTGGGAATGATTTGAACTCCCATCTCTGGAGTTAGTACTGCTCTGGCGGAGGCGCAGATGTCCAACCCTGCGCTCCCTCTGGTTTGTCTGATGAGGGATCTGATGGACAATGTGTCCTGGGCACTACCCTGATGGGGTTGCTGGGTTCCTCCAGTGCTCCGTATATTTGTGGTTTTGGGCCCCGGAGCATTGGGCCCCCCTGTCCATTTTTTGGCAATGGAGCCCGATGCCTTTCTCCACGATATCGTGGATAAACACCTGGTCCTTGTTCGTTTTTTGATAATGGAGTACCCTCTATGGTGGTTTGAGAACGGCATTCATTAGCCCAATGTCTCCCTCTACGGCATCGTGGGCAAATACCTGGTATTCTACTCCTTTGATACCTAGTTTTGTTAAACCCTCCTCCAATGGGGCAATTCCTTTTAAAATGTCCTGTTTGTTCACAATTGTAGCATGTTCTTGGCCTGGCATCTAAAGCCTGTTTTACTGCAGCTGCCACAATTTGCCCTTGTTCATTAATGTCTCTGGCATCTAAAGCCTGTTTTACTGCAGCTGCCACGACTTGCTCTTGTTCATTAATGTCTCTACATAATTTAATATATGTGTTTAAATCTTCATGTTTCCATGGTCTAATGATATCTCTGCACCAACGATTCGCTTGCTCATAAGCCAGGTGTTTTAGTAATGGCATTGCTTGTTCTGTATTCCCAAAAACTCTGGTAGCTGTTTGAATAAGCCTATCTACAAATTCAGCATAAGGTTCATTAGCTCCTTGTATTACCTTAGATAATTGACCTTGTAAACCTCCATGTCCTTGTAAAGTCTTCCATGCCTTAATTGCATCTACAGCAATTTGTGCATATACACCAGGATCATATGCAATTTGTTGCTGCTGATCCTCATAAGGTCCCTTTCCTAACAACATATCTAGATTTCTCTGAGGATAACCAGCTGCTGCATTTCGCCTAGCCGTCTCCTTGCAAAATTCCTCATTGGCAACCTTCCATAACAGGTATTGTCCTCCATTTAGCACAGCTTTACACATATTAGCCCAATCTGCTGGCGTCATGTTCAAGTTGTTAATGGATTCGACCATGCTTACAGTGAAGGGTGCTTGAGGACCATAGGTTGTTACAGCCTCTTTTAGCTGCTTCACTGTTTTGAAATTTAAAACTTGGTAAAATCGCTGCCCTCCTGCCTCAAATACAGGGCATGTTAATATTTGAGATCTTGTCTCAGGATCCCAACTATCAACTGCGGGGGTTGGGGACCTCCCAGCATATGGAGGTGGCCTTGTTAGTTGGACACTTACGTCCTCTGGTGATAGAAAGGTGTTAGTAGCAGTCTCCTGTTGTAACTTTCCCCCTGATGGCTTTTTCTGTTTTACACTTTCTTTCTCTGTCTGACTAGCTTGAGAGGCCTTCTCTTTTACTTGAATCTTTTCCTCTGTCTGACTAACTTGAGAGACCTTCTCTTTTACTTGAATCATTATGTCTTCTTCTTCCTCTACCATTGTCTGAACTGAAGGCTTTGGACTAAGCAAACAAGATATGAACGTCCACAATGGCAATGTGCCAACTGGCAGAGTCCCTGGGCTTTTCTTTTCTATTCTTTTTAAATCTTCACCATGATGGTTCCATTGTGATATATTTAACAACTCCTCCTTAAAAAGCCATGGGCTACATTTTTGTATTGTATCAACGTATGCCCTGATTGTTCTTGATTTTACTGAGATGCCTCCTTCCTCTAACAATTTACTTAACACTCTTTCAGTTTGTTTTTTACTAATTTCTGATCCCGTATTTCTACTATAATACAACCCAACAAGATAACGCCTAACAAAACTGAAACTGAGTGAAACAAAATTGGAACAACACAAAATCATTATAATAGCCTCCTGAAATGTCCATCCGTCCTTTCTCCCTATCTGTTCCTCAGATGTGAGCGGTTTTTCTTCCATCTTACACATCTCCAGGGACAGGCAACTTAAAACAAAAGTGAAACAAAATAACAAAAGAAGAATCTTAAAATGGCTACCCATCCTCTTGCCCTGCCCTCAGGGGCGAGCAGTTCACTTACCCTCAGTCGCTCCCCGTGCGAGCCACCAAATGCCGCAGTCTGGCTGGGCACAATCAGGAGCCACTTGTCAAAAGAAACTAACTTTATTTTTAGAACCACACACGCCAAACAAAACAGCCTCTCAGGAAAAACCCTCAGAGCCTCAACTGCCACCACCGGCTTTCCACAAGCCTCTCTCTCCCACACAAGCTTCTCTCCACCTCCCACAATCCTCCTGCTCTTGAGGCCGATTGGCTGGGTCACGTGGGCGGAGCCAAAAAAAGTCCCCCAATGAGCAGCTCCGTGGTCTGAAAGGGCAGGGAAACAGTCCAATGAGCATCACCGCAGAGGAGCCAATCAGCTAGATGTTGCTGGGGCCGAGGAGCCAATCAGCTAGATGTTGCTGGGGCCGCTGTGAGCCAATCATCAGCCGGCAGCTGGAAGTTTGCTGGCAGCTGGAAGTTTGCTGGGGCCCCTTTGGCTGTGGCTCTCAACACTGGGCCATCTGGGTAGACTTCCTAGTGACAGAGGAAGACCTGCAGGCCTGTTCACAGCCTCTGGCGGGGATGGGGCTGCTGGCTCTCCTTACAGATGAGAAAACTCAACCAGGCTGAATTTCTTCAAGTTTGTGCCGGACAGTGGCAGAGCAGGACCTGAACGGACCTATTGCCTGACACCACACCCACCACCCTTGCAAGGAGCCAGCAGGATGGCCAGCTACAATGTCCCGACATGACACCCACCACCCTTGCAAGGAACCAGCAGGATAGCCAGCTGCAGTGTCCTGACACCACACCCACCATCCTTGCAAGGGGCTAGCAGCCTGGCCTGCTGCTGTTGGACTTGAAGACCTTTCATTACAGGCGGACATCTTGCAGCTCCAAGTCAAGGGTGACACCTGCTCAGTAAATTCAGCCTCATTCTGATCTCCCCAGGAGAAGCATCTGCTCAGGGGCCACAGAGAGCTGAGCCAGGGGGCCTAGAGAGAACCCAGAGTGTTCTGAAACTAATATAGTCAGGTTTAGTGTGGACTGTTGACATCACTGAAGTGACCACTCTTGGCCTCTGCAGGACTGCCTGCCACCTCCATGCTCAGCCCTGCTCAGCAACTCATGCAGTACTGAATTGTTTGTTAGTCTCTCCCAGGAAAGTGTCATTCAGTAAATTTTTTTGACACACAAAGCAAGGATGTGGTTTCTATGTGAGTCTATGGTGAATGTTTTGAAGAGATTTGTAGAAGGCCAAATTCAAGAATGCATACCATCTCCCTGTCATTTAGAATGTTCTCTCTTCTCTAGGGGACATCCGACACCCAAAGCGTGTCCAGCAGACTGATTTGGCTGCAACACTGGCAATTGGACTTGGTTTGCCAATTCCTAAAGACAGTGTGGGGAGTCTCTTATTCCCAGTTGTAGAAGGGAAACCAGTGAGGGAACAACTGAGATTCTTACACCTGAACACAGTGCAGCTCAGCAAGTTGCTGCAGGAGAACATGCCATCTTATGAGAAAGGTAAGCTAACTGGCAGTTCCCAGCCTCTGAGGTCACCATCTGTGCCCCGTGTTCCCATGTGCTTTGTGCTATGCATTGTGGTTGTCATGGGCTACTTTGTGTCTCACGCTCTTCCACCATGTCCCTGCCTTCCTGACCCTCAGAACCTCACCTGTCAGCCTCAGCACCCACAGATGCCTCATCTAGGTGTGGTTCCTTCATAACCGTATTCATTCTGCTAACATTCACCATGTTCTTCTTATGAGCCAAGGAGTGTTAAAGGTAAGCACACATGGCACAAGGTTTCTGTCCTCACAAAACCTTCCAGAGGGAGGAAAGAAAAGTACGATGGTGGATGCCAGATGGCCACCTTGAAAAAGAATGCACAGGGAAGGGGAGTGCAGGAGTGGGTGCTGGCGACAGGACTTACCTTTGAGTAGATGCCCAAGAGGGAGCCCCACAGGCTGAGGAGACCAGGTGCTGCAGCAGGGACATCAGAGAGATATGGGGGCCCACTGGGCATCGGAGGGCTTTGACTTTTACTCTGGGTAAGGTGGGGGGCACTGCAGGGTTTTGCACCAAACCCAGAATCTTGGGCATGTGTTTTCCAAGGCTCTCAGGAGAAAATGAGTCAGAAAGCAATTGCAGTGCTCTGGGGAAAGAGGAGGCTGCCGGTGGCAGTGGAATCTGGGAGAAACAGTAGAATCTGGGAGAGGCAGTTACACTGTGGATGTTTTGAAGGGAGTGAAACAGGATCTGCTGGAGCACTGGGATACAAGGTCATAGAAGACCCATGGGAAGGATGGGCCTCTGTGTTCTCAGCGTGGCAGTGAAAGGGGGCTATCATACACTGCTGTGGGCAAGACTTTGACAGGAGCAAGTTTGCAAGGCAGGGTCGTGGGGCACAGTGACCAGGAAGCCATGAACAGAGTTTCATGAGGAAGCAGTGTTGCCCACGAGCATCTGGGCTGGTTCCATAATTTGGCTTTTGTGAATTGCACTGCTATACACATTGATGTGGCTATGTGTCAACTACTGGGAACTGACTGCTGACCTGGCAGTACAGGCTCATCAGGACCTGCAGACCAGCTCAATGGGATACTGGGGAAGCCTGATTGGGGTGGTACAGGTGAGGACAACAGAAGGTGAGCAGGGAAATGGACTGGGTTGATGTGGGGCTGAGAGCAAGTGTTTTCAGTTTAAGCCAGAGCTACAAAGGATGTTTATGTGCCAATAGGAATGGTCCTGGGAGGAACAAAAAATTTTAAATTAATTTTAAAAAATGGTCCCTAAATAAGACTATGCCTTCCTGGGGCCCTCTGTAGATATTTGAGTTTTGTTTTGTTTGATTTTAGAGCATTAGAGTTATACACAGTAGTTGGATTCATTTTGACAAAATCACATATGCATGGAATTTAATTTATTCCATTTCAGTCCCGGGTGCCCCCTTTTCTACCTCCTTCTGTTCCACTGATCATCCTTCCTCTCATTTACTTATTTTTGGTTGGTGTTTTCTACCTACACATACAGGTAGAATCCCCTGTGGTATACTGACATATGCATATAGCATGATTTTGTTAAATTCATTCCCCATTTTCTCCCTTTTCCCTTCCCTCCTCCCTCCCTCTCAATCTCCCTCTTCTACTCCATTGGTCTTCCTGTATATTTTTATGATATCCAATCCCCACCCCACCTTTTCCCCTTATTTTTCTTTAGCTTAAGCATATGAGAGAAAATATTTGACCCTTGATCTTCGGAGTCTGACTTCTTTCACTTAGCATCATGTTCTCCAGTTCTGTCCATTTGCTGAAAAAAGTAAGATTTCATTATGTGTATGTACCACATTTTCTTAATCCACTAATCTATTGACGAGCATCTGGGCTGGTTCCATAATTTGGCTTTTGTGAATTGCACTGCTATACACATTGATGTGGCTATGTCACTGTAGTATGCTGATTTTAGACTTTTTGGATAAATACCAAAGAGTCAGGTAGCTGGGTCATATGGTAGTTCCATTCCTAGCCCTTTGAGGAATCTCCATACTGCTTTCCAGAATGGTTGTATGAGTTTGCAGTCCTATCAACAGTGTATGAGTGTACTTTTCCCCCTAATCCTCACCAGCATTTATTATTATTTGTATTCTTGATCATTGCCATTCTGACTGAAATGAGATGAAATCTTAGTGTAGTTTTGATTTACATTTCCCTGTTTTCCAGGGATGTTGAACATTTTTTTTATAATTTGTTGAATTGTATTTTCAAATACTTTACTCTGCCACGTCCAAGCACATCAAATACCAACTCACCTGACCCCAGGCCCCATCTGAAGTCTAGAGAAGGTGCCTCCGGTTTGAGGCAGCACTTGACCTGATGTTAGCAGGTCTTCCTCTTGGAGGTTGTGGGGTGCTGCCAGCAGCAGGTGACACTGTGAGTGTCACATGTAGAAGACAGGCCTTGCAACTGGGGACTGGCCAGGAGCCACGGGGCAACAGGGCGGGAGGACCTGCTGAGCCAGAGCATAGCCCTGAGGTGTCTAGGGAGGAGCTTCTTGCAGGTGAGGCCTAGGCAGCACACATTTCAGACCAGACCAGACCCAACTATTACTTTTGGTTGTTTGTTTTTATTTTTTCCAAAAATAGTTTTTATTAGCATGATAGTTTTTCATATTTATTGTTGTTAATATGTACCCTTTCTCTTGCACTAGAAAAAACACCAATGAAAGCAAGAGACAATGGAAGCATTGTTTGCCTATTTCAGAAATATCAGGGTAGGAGAAATGGAGAGCCAAAGTGAGTAGGGGAAGAGATGACCCTGCCAGACAAACTCAGGACGGCCCCTGGAATGAGGAAACATCCCTGGGGTCCTACACCCCCAAGAAGCCTGTGTCCACACTGTCCGTACATGTGCTAACACAGAAATGGTATAGCTCTCAGAAAAGCCTATAGAGACCCACTTTACCCATCCTGTCCTTGGGCAGTCTTTCTACTCTTGTGGGACTGGCTGTTCCTTGCCTCAGGATCTTTGCACATGCCTGGGATCCTTAACTTTCAGCTTACAAGTCAGACTATCCTTTTCCCACCCCACTTACAATCTTAAATCAGTTCCTCCCCATTACCAGAGGTCTTGCATTATACCATCTGCTTTTCCTTTGCAGCATTCTTCTCAGTATATAAGGGTGTGTGTGTGTGTGTGTGTGTGTGTGTGTGTGAGTGACCCCTACAGAATCCTGCCAAGGAAGCAGGAATTGTACCTATTCACTCACCATGTGTCTTACCCAACATACCACCCTTGGCCTATAGTCAGGGCTCAGGAAGTGTTTGTTTGGATAAATGAACAGGTGGCCCCATGTCTCTGTGATTCCTAGATGGGGACGTTGTGGGGTATAGACACAGGTGCCTGTGTTTCTCTCTCTTAGAGGAACTGTGGACACAAGTGGCCCACTTCAGGGTGGGAGGTGCAGCATCTTGTTGCCAGCTTTGGAGTTTCACCCTTAGTTCAGATGTCTACTCCCACCGCTCTGTGAGTAGCAGGTGATTTGCCCTCTGTCTTAGATGCTGCCTCTGGAAACAGGCATGATGCTCACATGACACTCCCAGCTCATTGCTATGGAAAACAAGGAATAAGTTGCTTGGCGTGGTGCTGGCCATTGCCTCTTCCAGGTCACATCCTCCAGTTCTCCCAGATTGGCTTGCAGGCCTCGGGGTACACGTCTGGGGCTTGTGCCACAGGCTCTAGACTTCAGCAGCTAATGTCACTTGCTGGGCAAGGCCCGAGGTGTGCTCACAGAATCCCCCAAGCTCAGTGTCTGTTTGGGGAGCCTGCTGATAGGCACACTAAGACTGCCCTCCAGTGGCCCTTCTGGAGCATGAAGACTCAGAGAGGAAGTTCTTGGTTTACAGACCCATCTGGTCACTAGTAAGTGTGATCCAGCAAAGACTTAGCCCAGCCAGCTCTAGAAAAGGGCCATGTCAGCCTTGGTCTCCAGCAGACATGAGGCTGGGTTCTTTTGGGAGCTGGCATTCCATGTAGGCTGCACCACTGGCCATCCTGAGCAGGGACAGGCCTCAGTGGTGCTAGTGCAAGGACAGAGGGCCAGCCTTTGCTGGGCAGGTAGGCATGGTGGGCAAGGTCCCCACACACACTGCCAAGACAAGCATTCTGCAAAACAGGGCCTGTCAGTAATGCACTTCAGGGTAGTTTTAATACTGCACGAGAAGAGTGGAAAGAGACAACAGGGAGGAAGGGGAAAGGCAAGTGAGGGAGGTGAAGAAGGAATCCAGGCGGAGCAGCAGCAGACATTTCTGTCACTGTGTGTGCTGATGACCCAGGCCTGACATTGCTGATAATGGACACACACATTTCCTCAGCTTCCTCAGCCCCTCCCCTAAAGAGACAGAGAGGTATCTGTTCTAAAAATGTGCCAAGAAAAACCGAATACTCTGGAATTGTGTCTGTTCTGACATGCGTGTGATCTTTTGGTTCTCTTGCTAGATCCCGGATTTGAACAGTTTAAAATGGCCGAAAGGTTGCATGGGAACTGGGTCAAACTACACTTGGAGGAAAACCGTTCAGACGTCCTGTTCAGCCTTGGAACCAAGGTGCTCAGGCAGTACCTGGGTGCACTGAAGACCCTGAGTCTGTCTCTGAGCACACAAGTGGCCCAGTACGATATCTACTCGATGGCAGTGGGGACTGTCGTGGTTTTGGAGGTACGGATGTTCATGGAGCCATGGCTCAGGTGCTAAATTTGTTTGGTAACTCAGCCAAAATAGGACAGTTCAAAATATATATAATAAGGTTGTTGCTAAACAAGAAAACTGAATTTTTCAACCCTTTTGTTTTGTGCCTTGACTTGGACACAAAGCAGTGCATGCAACAGGTGTCTACCCTCAGCATTGCCATGGGAAGAGAAATAATAAGGCATGTGGTTTGGGTAGACAGTTAAAAGTAATCCTTCAATGGGCTCTTCTGACCTCGCTGTATGAGCAGCTGATGAGCTCAGAGGGATGCCACCTGCTCACAGAAACCACTGGTGTTTTTCTGTTCCAGGTTCTCACCCTGCTCCTCCTCAGCACCCCACAGGCGCTGTGCAGAGGGGCTGACCTGGAAGTTCCTCTGCGGTCTCCTGTGTTTTCCCTGCTCTTTTATTTGGTATTCCTCGTTCTTTCGGCCATTCACGTCATAGTGTGCACCTCAGCCACAAGTTCCTGCTACCTCTGTAGCATCCCGTGGCTGGTGGCAGGAGGGCTGATGGTTCTGGTTTCCGCACTGCTCTGTGCAATTGTCTCCACTCTCACCCGGACTGTCATCGAGAGCACTCTCCTGAGGAAGGTAGGCTGTATCCACGTACGCTCTTGTTATGTCGGCCAGACTTCCAGTCATCAGACATTGGTTGAACACCTGGCATGTTCCAGTATAATTCTGGTAGGGCAGTTCCCTGGGATAGCCACATACCAAAGGGGTTAGTTGGGAAGGACCTCAGCAGCCACCCAGACCTCTGGCATCTTGACTGCAAGGTTATGGTTGTAGTCAGGTCCCAGCCCTTTATTCTCAGTTGAGAAAAAGGGTTTCCTGAACTGGGGAGGAAGTAGAAGCAGAGCTGCTACACAAGGATGGGGAGTGTGAGTCTGAGTCCTAGTAGGCCCTTGCCCTGTGACTGAGGGACAGTCTCAGGTAGACACACAGGATGGCCCTGCTCATCTGGTCAGCTTCACCAAGTGCAGTTTTCTTTTCAAGGCTGACATTTTCTTTTGCAATTCTTAGTCTCTGGTTTGGCACCTTTGTTTGTGAGCTTAGAGGTGGTGACAGGAAGAATGGATAGTTGCAGTTGGGTCCAGAGTGCCCTGTGCAGAGACTCCAGCCCCATCCCTCCTTGCAGGGGTTTCGGAGGCCCTCTGCTGTGTCTGGGCCCAGGCACTCATGTGTCCCTAGGGCATGATGCTCTTCATCCACAGCTGCATCTCTAGGGCCTGGCTGGGCTCGTGGTGACTCTCCCTGGGTACCTCACAAGCAATGGTTTCAAAAGAATGCGAACAGTTGCGCCCTCATCTTGAACGGTCTTTGGCCAGCCTGCTTCATGGATAGTACTGTGTGCCACCCTTGTCATCTTTTTTTTTTTTTTTAATTTTAATATTTATTTAGTTTTTTTTTTTTGGCGGACACAACATCTTTGTTTGTATGTGGTGCTGAGGATCGAACCCGGGCCGCACGCATGCCAGGCGAGCGCGCTACCGCTTGAGCCACATCCCCAGCCCCCCTTGTCATCTTAACAGAAACCATTGTAGTGGGGATCATGGAGTTCTGGAAATTCATGGAGAAATTAGATGTGTGGTTTAAGGAATTTATCAGGGTCCTTTGGTTTTGAACAGGAACTGGCATGGAAGCGGGAGCAGGAGGGCTGGGTCAGGAGCCACTGGCCAGTGCCCCAAGCTCTATCACTGTCCAGAGAGCCCAGGTGCTTTCAGTCTCTGCCACCGAGCTTATGACTTGCAGTCCAGGGTGAGGACAACTGGCTGGCCATGTGGTGTCAATGTCCCAGAAGCAGGGGAGGGGTCTTCCAGAATGGGCAGCAGGCACTGGGCTGAGGACCAGCAGGTGTCTGTCACAGGGGGTTCTTCACTGTGAGTGAGGATTTTAGCACATGCAAAGAGACACACGTCATTTTCAGATTACTACGGAAAATGCATTTCCTCCTCACAGAATGCAGCTCTCCCCAGCTCCAGGTGGTCAGAGATGGACCTTCTCCTGATGCTGGGCACAGCAGGACACGTCCTGAGCCTGGGTGCCAGCAGCTTTGTGGAAGAGGAGCATCAGACCTGGTACTTCCTGGTCAATACCCTGTGTCTGGCTCTGAGCCAAGAAGCCTGCCGTAGCTGCTTTCCAGGAGATGACAGCAAGCCTCAGCACAGTGTCCACATGCTGCAGGACAGTGCAGTCTACAGAGCCCCCATACTCCACAGAGCAGGCCACACCTCCCCCTCCTCAGAAGCACTTGGGGGCCACGCACGGTGGGCTATCCTGGCAAGCCCCTGGCTGGTGCTGGCCTGTTGCCGACTGCTGCGGTCCCTGAACCAGACGGGAGTGCAGGGAGCCCACAGGCCTGACCTCGGCCTCTGGCTCACCAGGTAAGCATGAGCCTCAGCTATGGGCTAGACCCTCTGTAGGTGATGGTCACACACTAGGTCTTTTACATTTAGGCCTGTTTTATCTTATGAATAGGATAATGTAAGGAATCTAAAGAAATGAGCAAATGTAACTCAGGAACGAGTGTTGAAAGGTGGCCTGATAGGTTTTCGGTGCTGAATTACAGATAACTGATCATGATTAAGACCCTGAATTCTAGAGGGACTGCTCCTAAGATATGACTCTAGGTTGAGCTCATAGTGGCTAAATCTGCACTGCTGCCTGGGACGGGAAGGATGAGGTCAGCTGGGCAGGGGGCTGGGGCCTCTGCTGCAGCTCTGCCCTTTGTAGCTCCTTCTTCCTCTTGTCATCTCTCTTTCTCCATCCGGGAGGACAGAGCGTGTGACGATGGTCAGCACTATGAGCCTCTTACTGTGGCTGGAGAGCACAGAGAAAGTGAACTATAGCGGACAGGAGCATTTAAAGTAAGGATGGTACACACGAAGGAAACTGAGGCAGAAGTCAAGATGGCTCTTTTACTGGGGTGCTAAAATGGACAAGAACAGCAAGAGGAGCAGACGGTGACCATCTGCTCAATTCATGGACCTCATAACTGCAAAACACAGCAGCAGTGCTGCTCCTCTGGGGCCCAGGGAGTTTCAGGTTCACATCGCAGGTTATCTTGTACCTGTGATGATGAAGCCCAGCTTGAGCACAGGTGAGCCGAAGAACCCTGGCCCCACATGGCCTCTCCTTTGGGATTCCCTAGTGCTGAGTCAGCAAGTTGCATGTTCCAGCAGACCGCTGGTGTCTGCCGTGTGTCCCAGAGCAGCCCTGGAAGTGAATTCCCAAGCTGGAGATTAAGGAGCAGGGCTAGAGAGAGGCCAGGCCGCTGAGCCCGACTGTGTGAAGTTCCTGCCCCAGAAGAGCACAGTGACACCCCCACTTCATATTTTCTTGGGAAATTGAAGCATTGGAACAGTCCTGGCATGTTGTTGGCCTGTCATCTCAGGCATGGACATGCTGCCGCTTGCCTCCTGAGCTGTCCTTGCACTGTCTGAGCATTCCTGTTGATGGTAAAGAGGCAGCAGCATCCTGTTGGAAGGGCCCCTGCCTTTTCTGTGGTGGTGTGCCGCAGTGCAGAAGAACACCCGAGATGGTGGCGCAGTTCAAACCAGGCAACCCCAGGAAGGTCCACAGTGCTGACCATCCTCCTGACTTGACACTGCCACATCACTCCTCAGATTTCTGAAGTCTTTTCCCCTTTCTGTGTGTGCCTTGGAAGAAAGTTACTCATCCATTTTACCACTGCTGCCAGTCTGAGCTGTGTGAGTATGAGCTGTGTACCATGTACTCTGTGTACCATGTGCTCTGCCCACTCCTCCTCATCCAGGAGACTGTGGGGTGGCAGCCTCTGAGTTCATCTGTGTGAGTGAGCGGCACAGGCCAGGAGAGGAGGGTCCAGGGGACTGGGACCGTGTGCACCTCTGAGTCCATCTGTGAGGGGAAGGGAGACTTCAACTTGGCAGTCTTATTTGTAATGTTTGAAGAACCTTTGTTTTAACTTAACCATGCCCTTTTTTTTTTTTTTTTTTCCCTTATCAGGAAAATTAGCTGTTTTTACGTAGCTATCATTACTATGAGACTCAGAGGTCACTAGTTTGGTAATGATTCTGCATTTTCTGTTTCATTTCAGCTCTGACCATAAGGTGGAGCTCTCTGGTCTGGCCGCTCTCTCCCTGCTGGTGATCTTCTTGTTGGTTCAGAGAGGGTGCTCCCTAGTGTCCAGAGCAGCTTTGGCACTGGGGCTGCTGGGTGTTTTCTGCTACAGGGCAGCCATTGGGAATGTGCTGTTTCCATGGCAACCAGGCGACAAAGGCTTTTCAAAGTAAGTGCACTGGACACATGAGAACTTGATTTTAGAAGTATCTTTGTATTTTATGGTAATTTATGTCCTAAAAAATGCCATGCCAATCTTACAGCACTAGGGCTTGGTTTTTGTGAATGGTGATTTCATCGATAGCTACTAGAGCTTACCAAACCTTAATGAACTACTCTGTTAATTCTTTTAGGAGAGAAAGAAAACTTGGAAATAAGGTCATTGAGATATGACTGTAGAGATGAGAAGGTGACAGTGAGTGCTGCTCCCCAGCAGGTGGGAGAGGAAGCAGAGAGCCTCGTAATTTACAGTGTGCTCCCAGAGGGCCAGGAGCTCGTGCCATGCCTATCAGGAGCACTCAGTCAGCACTGTTTCTACCTGCTGGTGGCCACTCTTCTGCTTGGGGGTATGGTGGTACAGGCTCTGCCTACTCCTGAGAGGTGGCAACCATAGCTACCCCTTTGACAGGCTGTCTTTCTCCTTAAGCAGCTCTTGAGGTAAGGCAGAGGGCAGGAGGGATGGAGACGCAGGCATGCTCCCTGAGGCATCCCTTACAGCTGCGAGAGTCAGGACAAGGCAGCTGTCTGATGAGAGTGGTGACCCTCACAGTTCTATGGAAGCTCTCAGGCAGGACACTGTGGACCAGCAGTCTGTAAAACTGTCATATGACCCCAACAAGTGTGTTTCACTTTTCATATTTATATAAAAGACTGAAATAAAATATTGGTAATTATATTTAGAACCTGAGGTCATAGGTGGATTGTAATCTTCCTTTTTACGTATTATTAAAACTTATGTGTGTCTAGAATTCACAAGTATTGCTTCTCTAATTAAGCAAAAGGTCCAGCTCTGAGCAGGGGTCGTGGCGGGGCTATGCAGGTGGTTGTGGGATTCGGAGGCATTCCAGAAGCACGTGCTGACAGAAATGGTGTTGAGGCAGTGCCTGCTGGCGGGGGGCAGCAGCATGGTAGGGCTTCCTGCCCCAGAGGCTGGGGAGGTCAGTGCCAGAGAAATCCATGGAGACACCTCAAAAGCTGTTGGCTTCCCAGTCTGAGACCTGGCAGACTTCCAGGCTGAACACTGTCACACAGTGCAGTATGTGAATGAGTTCCTCGTTTCTTCCCAGGTTTATGTGCCTGATGTCAGCATCTCTCACTTCAAGACTTCAACCACCTTGCCTTGTCTTGCCTGCTATCTGCAGCATGTCCTTTGCTGGTGTCCAGAACATAGCCTTTCTTTTCTTTATTTTTTAGTTGTAAACAGACACAATACCTTTATTTTATTATTTATTTTTACGTGGTGCTGAGGATTGAACCCAGTACCTCACACATGCCAGGCAAGCGCTCTACCACTGAGCCACAACCCCAGCCTGCCAGTGTGCTTCCTATAAAATGCGTCCATCCCTCTGCTCATCTGTCCTGCTTCTGAATACTTCCTGGTTCCAGATCCACCTGGTTCTGGATCTGCTGTGGTTCTAGATTTATCCAGTATTTTAAGATCCCTTGCTTTTGGTACCTCACTCTCTTCTCCACTCAGAAGCCAGGCTTGGCTGGAGTGTGAGGTCAAGCAGGGTATTCCTGGGGGTGCCAGAAGCACTGATTATCAGAGTGAGGCAGGTCCATGGGAGATGTCCAGTGACACCTCCCTCCTGTTCACCACCAGCAGCTCTGTCATCTTGTCCTCAGGCAGGCCCTCTTCTAGACCCTCTTTCTCTTTGAAACGTCTTCAGTGGTTCTGACCTCAGAACCCACCTGGACTGTTCTCACTTTCGTCTTGGCCGGGGCATGGCAGGACACCTAAACTCAGCTGTCCAACCAGGGCCATGTAACAGGCACATGGCACACAGTGCCCACACTGTTTGGATTAAACCAATCAAATTAAAAAATGAATATTTTTTAAGGCATAAACATTTCTAAGAAAACCTAATATAGGAACTCATTTTTCAAAACTGATATTATGTTGGTATTCACTTAAAATTTACTTAGTTAGCATTATTTTAAATGATCAGCTTTTTTAGTTTATATAAAATATATATGTTTTAGGAATATATGTGGCATGGTGGCACGTGCCTATACTCCCAGAAATTCAGGAGGCTGAGGCACAAGAGTCACGAGTCTAAGACCAGCCTGGGCAACTTAATGAGACCCCAACTCAAAATAAAAAAGGGCTAGGGTAGAGCTCAGTGGTAAAGCATCCCTAGATTCCATCCCCAGTTCCTCAAAAAAAAGTAATATATGTTTCATAAGATGAAGTTCTCAAGTATGGTATCATAAATTATGTCCTTTATAGATTTAAATGAAGCTCTCAAGTACTTTGTTCATCATAGCACTTAGTATGTATCAAGTGTTTACTATCTGCCAAACACTTTATATGCTCTCTGTTGCTAATTGCTAGGACAGGCATGTGAGTTGTTGATGCTGCTCTGTTCTTTCCACAAATGGCAGAGCTGAGTGTCGAAGTCAAAAATAGAGCTAGTAAGCAGCAGAGACAGGACTGAGTGGCTTGGACCATGGTCCATTTTCCACATGTGTACATATAATTGTGCAGATCCTTGTTTAGATTTGCCTTACAGTGACACGCTCAGTCGCACACTGAACATTTGTGAACTTGTAGACATTCCTGACAGCTGGGCTAGCACAGAGGATTTCCGTTAACGATGCAAAGCAGGTAGGTGGCTTTTCTGGTATGCTGCAGGGGTGTGGCTGTGGTCTTGCAACCAGGTGATCCTGGGACCACATGAGCAAGACTTCACCAACTCCATAAGGAAGGCACACATCAGGCTGCCCCTTGCAGGAAGATGGTGGAGGTGACACTCCTTCCACAAGGGTGTCACAGCCCCCTTAGCTGGCTGGGCACATTCAGGCACTCCCCAGTTATATATGTTTTTCATGAGAAAATATGTATTTGAATTTTTCTAGCTGGTATGAATGAATTAACTTGTTTTGCTCTTTTTTTAGGGGTATTATTGAAGCTCGTTTTGTTTATGTCTTTGTCCTTGGCATTCTGTTCACGGGCACCAAAGACTTGCTTAAATCCCAAGTCATTGCTGCAGACTTCAAAATCAAGACTGTAGGTTTGTGGGAGATATATAGTGGATTAGTTCTTCTGGCAGCATTGCTCTTGAGACCACATAATCTTCCGGTATTAGCCTTTAGTCTCTTGATTCAGACTGTAATGACTAAATTCATCTGGAAGCCTCTGAGACACGATGCAGCTGAGATTACTGTAATGCATTATTGGTTCGGTCAAGCATTCTTCTATTTTCAGGTAGGTTGTTGTTATCTGGGTAGAAGACTATTAACTTTCAACGTCATTTAATCTTTTAGTTTTCTTTGAGAAAATTTTACAAGTTGTAGAGTGATATTTGTTCAGTGGAAGAATTGTCAGTATGCATGATGAATTATGCTTCAATTTCATGTGAAATTTTAAGAGTAGAGTACAGCTCCAAGGTGTGGATGAATGGGTGTAAGACAAGATTGCTGCTTTGCAGGGTCAGGGGGTCACCTAGTACCGACAGTCTAGGAGGCGGGTCTGCCCTTCACTGGCTTCAACAGTTAGTCACTGTGCTTCCTCATCCCTTTACCCTTGGTATTGGAGCTGTCCACCCTGGGGCCTGAAGGATGGTCAGGGCATCTCTCCAGTGTTCAAAGACCCATCAGCAGCAGGCCAAGCCCACTTTGGGTATGCAGGTGTAGGACAACTCCTGGACAGGGGGCAAGCCTAGGAGGGATCCAGTTCCACCAGCCTCCTGGGATCCCCAGAGCAGGTGCCACCTCTCCTCTGATCCCCTCCCAACTCAGCTCCCTGACTGATCAGCTACGGGACATCTCTCTGTCTCCTCCATCAGCCTTCCTATGCCAAACAGACCCAAAGGCTCCCAGAGGCTTGTCTGGCTGTGTGTCCCAACAGGTCAGTCTCTTCCCCAGCCTCCTCTGCTCTTGGTTTCCTAAGCTCCCAGCATTACCTGTGGAGCAGTCCACAACTAAATGGCTTGTCTCTGTTTGACCTCAAAGCCCAAGGGTGGTAGGTGAAATTAGAGAACTCTCTTAAGTCCTTGTGTAGCATGACCAGGTGGAGACCATCATGCTGTAGAGTTCCCTGGCCTCCCAACTATCGCAGCCCCTGGTCACTCACTCCATATGCCAGCTAAGCTTCCCCACTGTAGACTGTGCTCCTGTGGAAGGCAGGGGCCCCTGGATGCCAGCATAGGGGTCCTTAATAGAATGCAGAGAGCCACAGGCACAGATGCTAATATCCAGGACTTCCCACCTGGTAACCTCTGGCAAGCACCTGCTTCACCTTAGTTTCCTTATCTATAAGCTGGGAACAGTACATAGTGCCCTTATCCCAGGTTGTAGTGCGGCCAGGAGCTCAGCCGTGCCTGGCCCTGGTACTGAACATTTTTGATGCTGGTCGAAGAGACAGCTTCTGGAGCACACTTTGCTCCAGGTTTGGCCCAGCTTCCACAGTGTGGCAGGAGGCAGCATGGGCAGCAAGCCGTGCCCTCTGAGCTCTGCAGGCCACACCACTAGTGTTTCTGCACCAGGTACCCCCCTGTGCTGGACTCCAGGCCTCACACTGACAGCCAGAGGAGTCCCTAGCTACCCTCCTGCTGTCTTCTTGTCCTTCTGTTCTCTGCCCCTCACTTCCCTCCCTGACCTTCAGGTTGAGCTTCTTTCCCTTCACTGTCAGGTTTCCTGGGAGAAGAGTCAGAAGCTTTGCTTCTCCTGCATCCTTCTCTGAGCCCTTCGTTTCCTCCACAGCATGAGGATGGGAACATGGGTGTCCACTTGTGCCGGGTCCTGGTCTCTGTCTCAGTTTCCTCCCTGTGCACCGCATCAGCATGGTTGAGGGTTATGAATTCATACAAGTAGAGCTTCAGCACGTGCAGCCTAGCTGCTGAACCACGAGGTCAGCCCTCTCTGCAGACTGATGCTGTTTTGGGGCTGCCATCAGTCTCCCAGAGCCAGACCTGCTCCTGTCCAACCAGGCCTTCTGCCCCTCATCCTCCCTCGTGCTTCTTTCCCATGGAAGCCCCTCCCCACTGCCCCCACCAGGAGTTAGGGAACAGCTCACTGTGAGCAGAATGAGTTTCAGAGGAAGATGTACAGTGGCGTCTGCAACAGGTATGACCTCACACAGGTGAGCAGGGAGTGAGCAGTGCATACCTCTGCCACAGGTGTTCCTGGAACCACACCTGCCAAAGGATGAGGGAGTGGGTTTGGGACACCCAGTTAGGGCTCAGGTAGGCAGTTCCAAGAGGGGCCCTGGCTGCGCCTTGTGGACGCAAGTGTGCCACAGACCATATGCTTCCTCAGCGTCTGAAGAGGGTCCTCATGACACAGAGATAGAGGGTCATCACTGCCAGCAGACTGACAGTAAAGTAGCAGAATCTTGGCAGATCCACTTTTTGATCCAAAATCCCATAGCAGGATGAGCTATGTGTTATTGTCCCCCATGTCCCATATCTTATGGCCCACCAGAGCTGGGCTACAACCAGCCAGAATGTGGGCAGCAGTCAGAAAAGCCACCCTCAGTAGCAGAATGTTCCCTCCCAGAGCAGTTGGCCCACCCTGCCACATGATTCAGCAGTATCCATCAGGACCCACTGTATAGACAGCACTTGACCTCCAGCCCAGTGTCCCCTCAGACACGCTGGGCAGCTGTGCCTCACAGGGCCACATGTATCACCTTGGAAGGCCCTTGTAGGACATGCACACGTGTATCAAGGTCAGCCTCTGGGTCTGCCAGAGGTGTGGGTATGCTTCAATAGCCAGCAGACTGGCCTATGCCAGTGGCACAAGACCTAGTACTCCACTCCTTCCTCCTGGGCCTATATCATGTGGCAGGCAGATGGACAGGTCACCCACAGCCAGCCTAGTAACCTGAAGAAATGGCAGGCAGTTGGCGCTCACCAGAGCCTCTGGCTCTTCTGACTGTGTGTCCGCATTGGTGTGCTCATCTGAGCCATATGTGTGTGTGTTTCACGTTAACATAGTGGTGGTTGGTGTCTGTATTGCTAAACCAGTGTCAACCCTGTTCTCCTGTGTTCCAGGGAAACTCCAACAACATTGCCACCATTGACATCTCAGCAGGCTTCGTGGGCTTAGATACCTATATGGAAATTCCAGCCACATTCCTGACAGTGTTTGGGACATATGTGGGGCCTGTGCTGTGGGCCAGCCACTTGGCACACTTCCTGAGCTCAGAAGCAAGCAGGTGAGGTGCTTTCTCCGTCTTCTAGCATAAATCTAATGGCAGGTTGCCTGTTCTTAAAAGTGAAACTTATTCTGGATAAGGGCATCAAAACCCCAAGGGTTAGACCATTTTTTTCACAGATTTTCTTTTCCTTAAATAAGCACAGTTTGTAGCTCAGAGGCCTGGGTGGGTCTGAGGCTCTGTGGGCCAAGTTCAGGTCTCCCAGTTCAAACCACACAGTGGAAATTTCTCTTGCTTGTTGGTATTGGGAGGGAAGCTAGTTCTTCCCCTTGGGGGCAAGAAGACAAAAGATGCTGGTTCTTGGCTTCCAAAAGCCCTGCCACAAGGGAAAGGCCCCAGAAGGGGTTGCCGCCCATACAAGAGGCTGAAGCCAAGCAGGGAGAGTTCAGAGACAATCGCACACCAGCAAGGCCCTCCTGGGGGATTTGCACACATGTGCCTCCCACCTGCACAGCATGCCCTCACCCTTCCTTGCCTGTTCTCTCGGCTGCAGCCCTACCTCCTTAGGATTTGCTGTTTCCTCCTTACCTGTGGATTTGTGCTCAGTTCCTCCCTGACAGGAGGCTCCATGGATCTGGCCTTCGCCAGCTTGTTCACCAGGCAGCCTCAGTGCTGGGTAGCCCGCCTGATGGAGTCAGCCACAGCAGAGTGTGGGCAGCTTGTTTCTGAGTCCCCCAGGGTAGCCAGAGAGCCGCCCATAAAGCCGTTAGACTCGTCTGTGCCTGGTTTCCCCATCCGTAGAACAGAGGTTGCTTGGGGCAGGAGAGGGAGTGTGGCATCACTGGGAAGTGCCCCCGTCCCTGGTCTGCAGACGCACAACTTGCTCCATCTGCAACCCTGGTCCCAGGTGCTTGTCCACTCACTAAGCCATATAGCCAGCAGCACTGCACTTGCCTCCCACACACTCTGGTGGACACACCAGGTCAGCCAAAGCCTCACAGGCATACCACTTTGACCAGTGCCCCAACCCTAGGAGCTGTGACACTCATGTGCCCTGCCAGTCTTTCTGGTGGGGCTTCCACATCAGCCATGACTGGAAGAGCAGCTCTGGCTGCGGCTGCTGTACTGTTGACTGTGGGCTGACCCTCAGGAGATTCTCAGGCTCCACTGACCACCCAGTGACCCTACAAACTCCACATCCCTACCTCTGCCAGCAGTGTCTGTGGGTCTGCTCTGCCCTCTGGCTTTGCTGTGTGGCCACCTTTGTGGGTTTGCATTCGTTCCACCCCAGGTTCTCGTCCTTCCTCAACCCCAGAACCACTCTGAGATCCCCAGGTTATGCATGGCTCAGACTGCCCCGAGGCTCCAGCCCAAGCATCTAGCCTCCTCTCAGCATCTCCATGGAGGTACCCTGCAGGCCTGGAGTTGTGTTCATACTCAGCCTGTTTCCATCAGGGCAAAGGTGGGCATTAGTGTCATCCACTAGAGAGCCATGAGATGGCCTCAGCCCTGGAGAGAGCTTCCCACCCCAAGCTCTAGGTGCACATCAGGGTGCAGGTGAGAGCCAAGTGCCTTCCAGCCAGCTGACCCACAGCCCTCTGAGGGTGAGAACTTCATCTCCAGCCAGACCCTAGCTTTCTGCAGATAAGGGACACCTAAAACAGTCAGCTGCACTCAGGGCAGTGTGTGGACAGACCCCACAGTGAGGCTCACCCAACCCACAATCAGGGCCAAAACTGAGCTCTGGGGCAGAGCTCCTGCTCACAAATCTGGAAGTTGCCTCTCTGCAGCTGTCTAGGATGCTGTGTGGGTGGGTTGGAGACAGGCTGCAAGTGGACACTGGACTTAGAGAAACAGAAGCCCCTTCCTTGGCAGTAAACACCAAGAGGGCCAGGAGTTGTGGGGTCTGTCCACCTCTGTCTGCAGGGACTGGCACATGGCTGAGCACACTTTGGGTGGAACCCAATTGCACAGGTGCAAAGGATGCGGCTCATCCTCCGTCTGCCTGGCAGGCCTTCTGTAAAGAGCAGCAGTCTTGGCGCCTTGGAGCTGATGACCAGCATGCACAGCAGGCACATCTGTGTTTTGGAGAAGAGACAGCATCTTCCAAAAAGAGTTTTAATCGATTTGATGGCTTCTCTAATTAAGGAGTTATCTTGCACTTTAGAACTGGTTTCTTCCTTCATGTTCAAAAGCTTAAAACATCAAGCTGAATCCGCCTCCCTTTTGTCCCAGTGATGTAAGAAAGCTGTGAGCAGATCTAAATGGTGCACAGAGCAATACTTCCAATAGGTCAAAGCTGCTTCCACGTGCTCCCTGCAGCACAGGTGTCCCGTGCCAGGTGATAAGAGAGTAGTAAGAAATGTGTTACCATTCAGGGGCTGAGGTGTGGCTTCTGAAGGGATGGTGTTTTGGACTGTCAGCTGGAGGACGAGGCAGAGTAGGGCTGTGTGGCAGCTCACCTTACATGAGCCCTTGGGTAGGAAGGAAGCTGTGGGTCCTGTACACTCCCCTGGGGGCGAGCCAGAGCCCACATACCATGAAGCTTGTACAGAGTGTGCACCTTTTAGAGGTGTTGGTGCCGTTGCCTAGGATGTGACGAGGCAGCCCCTGTTGGGTCCAGCAGGGCACCCCAGTGCCACAGTTGGGGGGGAGCAATGAGGGGACATAAACTGACCATAATGTGAAGGCTACGACCACTGGGTTGTGTTAGTGGCTCTGAAGGGGGTCAGAGTTGCGGCCCACCCAAACAACAGGTCCAGTTTCCTTGGGGGCAGGTCCTGAGTGGCAAGGAAGGTCTGCAAGCAGTCAAGCTTGGCCTCTCCAAGAACTGGAGACACAACCCTCACGTGCCTTCTTCCCTCTCAGAGCTTATTGTTAGTGATGCACCCTGCCCTCAGTGGGTACATCTTCTCTGGTACACCTGCAGGAAATCAGCACAGGTTCTGGAAATGGGTGAGCACAGGGAGGTGCTCAGTGCTCTCCAGTACAGGAGAAGAGTCTTCTTCATGTCTGGTCCCGAGTTGGGGGCAGGAGCTAACCCACTTCTCTTGTTGACAGTGGTCCTGCACTGAGCCGTGCTTGCTTCTGCTACGCGCTAATCTGTTCCGTGCCAGTCGCCACGTATCTCATCCTGGTGACGTCCCTGCGCTACCACTTATTCATATGGAGTGTGTTTTCTCCAAAGCTCCTCTATGAGGGTATGCATCTGCTCATCACAGCGGCCCTCTGTGCGCTCTTCACAGCTGCAGATCAGAACAGCCGTGCAGGGCCAATACAGAGGTGGACACTGGAAATGGGTGGCTCTTAAAGTCTGCTGTCTGCCCTGTGGGTTTGAGTACTGAACAATCTATTAGATTCAAGTTCCATCTAAAAAAAAAGATGTAAACTTATGAAGTTGGTAACCAGCTTCAGCTGTACTTGAAATTAGATTAAGGAGTAAGTACTTTAATAAAAGGTGACTTTAAAATACTTCAGTGTGTATTGTGGTTTCCCTATTGCCAATCACTCCAGAAACTTGTGCACTTTTAAGTTCCTCTGATGTTATACATGTTATGATGTGTGTTTAAACTGATGAACAAAGATCCTGGAGTGTCCTCAGAGTGCCTGGGGCCCCTGGGCAGGGGGTTACCTGCTCCAGGAGCCACATTATGGCACCCAGGCCCCTGAACACTCCAAAGCCATGGACACCCAGGGGCACTGGCTTATGTGGGAGGAGCCCATCACTGCTGATAGCATTTAAATGAACACTCTTCACAGAAATTGCTCCTTTAAAAATAATCTATTTTTGTTAATATAAGGATTTTTTTCTGGGGTTTTTGTACATATACCCACAAGGGAGTTTCATTATAAGTTACATCTTTGCCTAATTAGAGAAAAGTAGAGCTGCTTGTTAAATATCTGAAGCATTCTAAAAGAAATTAAATATAACATTTTCAAGAAAAATAATTATATTTTCCAAAAAAAAATTTTTTTAAATTAGCAAGTATTTCAGTCAGCTTTTTTGCTGCAGTAACTAAGCACCCAACCAGAACAATAGTAGATGAAGAAAGTTTAAGAGGTCTCAGTCCATAGACAACAGAATCCAGCAGGAGGCAGCTCACATAATCAGTAAGCAGGGATACAAGATACACCAGATACACCACTCACCAGATACAAATATCCACCCCAAAGCCATACGCACGCCCACCTCCTCCAGCCACACCATAGCTGCCTTCAGTCACCAATCAATCCCACCAGAGTAGTAATTCACTCTTTGGGTTAACTCTCCAAATCCAATCACTTCATAAACCTTGCTGTTTTCTCTCACATGAGATAATGGGAGATACCTCACATCCAAACAATAACAGTAAGAATGACATTTTAAATTTTTAAAAATCTGTCTTATATCTGATTCAGTTGAAGATACACCTCTTGTGAGGTGTTTACAGAGTAAGAAGCAAGAGAACTGCACAGACCTAGGGATAGAGAGGAATGAGAGCCCCAATGTCCTCCTCACACAGACCTGTGGATGGACAGCAGGGGAGCTCAGTGTCTTCCTCAACAGACCTGTGGATGGACAGCAGTGGGAGTCAGTGTCCTCCTCACACAGACCTGTGGATGGACAGCAGTGGAGTCAGTATTTTCCTCACAAGACCTGTGGATGGACAGGAGTATAGTCTCTTCAATTTTTTCCTTTCCTTTTATTTGAACTACTTTCAAATACACATTATTCTTAAAGAGGGATATTTAATTGCAGAGTGGAGCCTGCTACAGTGTGCAGGATCTTTCATGCCCTGTGCATTGCAGCCAATTGATTGTTCCTTGACCCTGAGTTGGTGCCTGCCCAGGTGGTTTAGGGCCAGGTACCTTTCTGTTTAAGGAATGGCCTGTGCATATGCTGCACATGCTTGGATCGTCTTCAGTCAATGCCTAAGCACTTCTCAGCTCCCCACCCAACTCATCAGTTAAGTCCTGAGGGTTTGCATCTCCACGTTTTTCCAGACTTTAGTTCGTGATGAAATCTCAGTGGTGGTGATCGTCAGCACGCTTGACCATCAAGATTCCAACATCCAGAGACCGCTCTTTCTATGAAATTAGTCTGTGTGTTTAATGGGTCCAGTCCCCCTTGACACCCACAGGGTGCTGGTGCTGGGCACTGGCCAGTGGTCCTTGCACAGCATTCATGACCTCCCCTCCTGGACCTGCAGATCCAGTGAGATATCCCTGCTGCCGCTCAGGGGTGTTCTTGGGCACCCGTCGTGGGAGCCCAGGACATGTGGGGCCGGCCTTCCTCTGTGCCAGGCCAGCAGCTTCCGCACTGCTGCCTTGGCCTCC
The DNA here is from genome assembly GCF_001458135.2 of Marmota marmota marmota. Lineage (NCBI taxonomy): Eukaryota > Metazoa > Chordata > Mammalia > Rodentia > Sciuridae > Marmota > Marmota marmota. The sequence continues at coordinate 374,850 of NW_026000108.1, forward strand.
AAAGCTCTACTGATTCAGAAGAAGAAGGCAGCCTGAGAAGAGCTAGGCAAGAGGACTAAGGCAAGGGAGCTTCGTCACCCAGGAGCGGCAGTCAGTGACATTCAGTGACTAGATTCACAGCTCTGGGTGGGAGGTCGTGAGGGTATGTGGGGGGACACTCTCAAACTCTACCGCCTCATCTGGACCTTGGTGAGAGCCACAACTTCTCCCTAAAACCCTCTCCTCACTGGTCATCCACTCCACACCAGGAAAAGCCTGCCTTGGTTCCGGACCTGATCACCATGGTCTAAGTGACTGTGCATCTGCTGGACATAAAGCCTAAGGCTTAAGACTTTTGAACTTAGCATGCAGAGGAAATGTCTGTCATTAACCTGTCATGATTAAATGTGTTTTGCAGTGCTTAGAATTAATCTAGAATTGTTTGCTGTGAATTGATTAGTAATCTATTGCAGTGCCTAGCATTAAGGATTGTGGTTTTCTTGATCAAGAACCTGTAGAGTGAAATTGTATGGAGTAATTTGAGTGAATAAAGCATTAAAAGGGGCAGAAGCGTGTGGACATTCTTTATTTCTCCCCTCGACTGCATACATGGCAATTTTGCCCCCTCATGACAACTTTCCCGTCATTTTTTTTTTAGATATAGCTATCTTTTTTTTTCTTACATACATGACTATAGTGGAGTGCATTATGATCATAATTATCCATTCACAGCACAATTTTTCGTAACTCTGTAATATGTTCATGCCAAATTATGCCATTATACATACGCTCTCTCATTATCATTATTATTGCATTACAATTCTTAATACAGCTTTATAGCACAGTTTATCATATCTCTGTTTGTATATAAGATGAAGATTACCCTAGATAGGGAAGCGGGGTGGGAGAGAAATAGAGGGAGAGGGGGAATAGCATGGATGTTGGAAGGAGACCCTCATTACACAAAGTACATGTATGAAGATGTGAATTTGGTGTCAACTTTCCAGGCATTTGCTGACAGAACCTACAGTCGGGCTGCCCTTGCTTCCTGAGGCCTTCATGAAGGATGCAGTTTCACTTGCAGTTGTGGCAATTCCTTGGCCTTTCTCCACTAGCAACTGCGTCCTGTGAGTTGGAACAGTTTCGCCCCTCCCCTTCCTCTCTCTGCCTCTTATTTATTTTCCTTGACGTGTTGTACTGCACAGAACCCCCAGTGTGGTGTTGAGCAGCAGTACTGGGAAGAAGTCCCTGCCCTGCTCCCAGGGGTGGGACGCTGTTCTGTGTCCACGTCAAGTGTGACTCAGCTTGTGCCAGAGTTGCCTGTGCCAGAATAAGGAAGCTCCCTTCTCCTTTGCTGAGTTTCTATTTGTTCTTACCATGAGTTAATCTTGGATTCTATGAACTGATTTTCTTTTCTTTTTTTAGCTGCAGAGGGACACAATATCTTTATTTTATTTATTTATTTTTATGTGGTGCTGAGGATCAAACCCAGAGCGTTACACATGCTAGGCCAGTGCTCTACCACCGATCCCCAACCCCAGCCCCTTGTCAGCTGCTTTTCTGCATGTATTATGTTAGTCATATATTTCTTCTTTATTCTGTTAAATTGTTAAACCAAGAATTCTTGATACCAATGGATTTCTAATCTAATAGGGTTTATTTGGATTCTAACAGCTCCTAGCCAGGAAAAGGAACAGGTTCCTGTAATTACCAGCAGCAGGACTACGTTCACCAGACCAGAGCTAAGATAATTTTTTAGATGATGAACATCTGGAGAAGGCAGGCACAGTTGTTTGCCTGGACCCTCTGTAGGCTGCAGACAAGCAAGGCAGACTACATGCACTAGAGAAAGCTCCAAGGCAGGGGGCAGTTGGTCAAGGCTGCTCTCGGTGCTTCTGGGCTGGTTGGGGATCTAGCAGGATGGAGAGGTGTGGAGAGCCATCAGGGGCTTCGGGGAAGGTTTGCACACACATTCTGGATGTGAAGCAGCCTTGCTTTCACCCCTGGCTTGATTAACCTCCTCCATCTCTCCTTCCTTCCGGTTTTTTTGTTTTTAACTATGAGTGAAATTCTGAGTCTGTTTAGCAAGGCTCAGGAGGCAAGGTCAATGCGTCTGCATGTTCTATTAAGTGCCTGCATGTTAAATGGTGCTCAACCAGTGAACCGCAATCCCCAGCCATTTTTTAAAATTTTTGTATTTTATTTAGAGACAGGGTCTTGCTAAGTTGCTGAGGCTGATTTGAACTTGTGATGCTCCTGCCTCAGCCTCCCAAGCCTCTGAGATTATAGGTGTGCACCACCATGCCCAGCTGCCCTCTAGTCTTAATTAAATTCAAAACATGCCAGAATTTTTAATTTATCAATATGGTAGATCACTTTATTTTTAAAAAAATTATCATGGCCTTAAATTGCTGGGATAAACCCCATGTGGTGGTGATATGTGGTTTACATGTCGATGGACTTGATTCACTATTGTTTAGTGAAGACTTCTGCATGTTCATGAGGGCTATTGGCAGGCTGCATTCTTTCCTAGTATTATAGCTTAGATCTTAAATGACCCCCAAAAGCCATGTGGTAAAGGCTTGGCTGCCAACCTGGGGTCTGTTGGGAGGAAGGCAGATCTTGCCCTTGAAGGGGACACTGGGACATCCACCCTTGTGCTCATGCGTGCACTAGTTTCTCTCTCTCTCTCTCTCTCTCTCTCTCTCTCTCTCTCTCTCTCTCTCTCTCTCTCTCCTGACAGGAGGTAAGCCACTTCCTTTGTCTTGTGCTCACCAAGATGTGCTGGGCCACCATGGGCTCCAAAACAACACAGTAAAGCATAAACTAAAAGCTGGGAAACTGAGCCAAATTAACCTTTACTCTTTGATGTTAATTTTCTCAAGTATTTTGTCATAGCAACAGAAACCTGACTGACACATTTGCAATGTCTTCTATTATTACAAGGTTCGACGTGAGGGTTATTCTGGCCTCATAAAGTAAGTGGGAAAACATCCCCTCCCCCTCTATTTTCTCAAAGGGTTTTCAATAAAATTCTTCCTTAAATACTTTGTAGAATTTACTTGTGAAACTATCTGAACCTGAAGTTTTCTTTGTGGAGATATTTTTGGTATTTGGTAACTGCTGTTGTTATGCTCGAATTCGGGACCCCCAAAGACCACCAGAGACCCAAGATCGATGTAAGCAGCAAAGAGGTATTTATTGCGAGCTAGCTCAGTCCTCCGCGCCCACACACAGCAACTGGTGACGCTGAGAGGCCCCAGCCCAGGGTTTGCAGCAGTTTTATACATTCTTTGGAGAGGGCAGGGACTTCACATACATCATAGCAAATCATCACACACCGCAGGAAAATCAAATAACAACTCTAAAACATGATTAGCACATTCACTGGCGGGAACAAGTTAGGTAGGGGTGATTGGTCAGTACAAAAGGGGTATTTGTTTGAACTGATTGGTTTAAGCCAAGAGGGGAGGACGTGCTGAACTACATGGTTTCCCAACATGTTATCAGCCACCATAAACTACTGGGAGGGTCATCTGGCATCCCAGGTATTTCCCTGTCTCATGCTGATTGGTGGCTGCTAGGGGGCTGCTATGGGTCCCCACCTAGCCTGACTGAGTCAGGGACACCTGGCGCAGCAGATCTCTCCTGTTATTTCTAGCTAAACAACTTAGCAGGGTGGGAATGTGCCTAGGAGTGCTCTGTGGGTCTTTCCAAGGACAAAGGTGATGTCCCTTCCTTGGACAGGCTTTGCTCTGAGATAGAGGCTGGTTTTTCACTGTATTAAGATTTTCTACTTGATCTTGTGTCAATTTTGGTAAATTGGTTTTTTGGGGTTTTGTTGGGGGTTTTTTTGGTTACCAAGGATTGAACTCAGGAGCACTTGATCACTGAGCCACATCCCCAGCCCAGTTGCTTAGTGCTTCTCCATTGCTGAGACTGGCTTTGAACTCGGGATCCTCCTGCCTCAGCCTTCCTAGCCACTGGCATTACAGGCATGCACCACTGTACCTGGTGGTGTAAATTGTATTTGTGTGTGTGTGTGTGTGTGTGTGAATTGTATTTTTAACATTTTATCCAAATTGACATGTTTTTTTCATAATATCTCCATATCTTTTTTTTTTTTTTTGAGAGAGAGAGAGTGAGAGAGTGAATTTTAATATTTCTCTTTTTTTAGTTGTTTTTTTTTTTTTCAGCGGACACAACATCTTTGTTTGTATGCAGTGCTGAGGATCCAACCCGGGCCGCATGCATGCCAGGCAAGCGCACTACCACTTGAGCCACATCCCCAGCCCCAATCTCCATATCTTTTTGATGCTGCCTGTAGGATTTGTTTGGGTCTCTTGTTCATTCTAATTCTGGTATTTTCTCTGTCTGTTCCCCTACTCATCTTCATTGATTTTTCTGGGGGCTAATCTTTTCAAAGAATCAACTTTTCTCTTATCTATCTTATTCACTATTTTATTTATTTTTACTATTAACCTTATTCCTATTTTCTCCTTACTTTGATTTGTTTTTTCTGCCTTCTTAAACTTAGTCCCCCTTTCCAATAAGATCATTTAAAACTGCCCACTTCCCCATCTATGGGGTGGGAGGACACCTGTATCTCCTCTTACTGCACTCTCACGACACAGCACATATCTTCACCACTCCTTGAGATTTTCACACATTCAGTGATTCTCCAGTGGACACCAACTGAATACTTCATAGCCCCATTCAATTCTGACACTGCCCTGGAAGTCAAAAAAATACCTATGAAAGCACCTTTGAAAGAGCTTTCAGAATGGGAAGAAGGTACTCAGGACTCAGCTGCCAGCAGGAGCCAGGTCACCTCTGCTTGGATCACAGGCTTTAGAGCAACCAGGAAAAGCAGACAGGTAAGGCCCGAAAGGTCACGGGCTGCTGTTTCTGGTCATTTCCATTCTGTCTGTACTTTCTTTATTTTCGGTTGGTGGGCTGCACAGCCCTGTCCTTCTCGGCCTTCAGTAGCCCATGTAAGCTCCCACCCAGAAGGTTGCCCTCCTCAGAATGACGGCTCAGAGTCTCCCAAGACCCCACATAAGGTCTGTTTTAATTCCACAGTACCTGAATTCAGAGCCGTGTTGCCTCCCTGGGACAATCCAGTCCCACAGTGGAGGGCTCCCTCCCATAGGACTGCACCCACTCAGATACCAGGCAGCCCCACTGTGACTGTGCTTCCCCCTGGCTCTGGATCCAGGCTCCCATGGCCTCCTCCTGGTGTGTGATAATTAGCTAGGGTGGCTCACAGTCCACCTACACTCTGGTTTGTTATAAAGGTCATTATTAAGAATGCAAACGAACAGTAGATGAAGTGAAGGCAAGGGGAAGAGGGCACAGAGCCCCATGCCTATTCTGGTGGTCAGGTACTCAGACCTCATCCTTGTCTCTCCAGAGCTCTTGCAGAGCTGGACCTCCAGCCCCTCTTACCTGAGGCCAGTGGGTAAGGTTGAAAGTTCCAACCCTCTAAACTCTTGGTCTTCTGACCAGACCCATCCTGAAACTATCTAGTGGCCCTACCCTAAGTCACCTTGTTAGTGAACAAAGAGCTTAGAACAAGGCAATCACATCATAAGGATGTCCCTTGGGTTTAGGATCACAAGGGCTTAGAACAAGACAATCATATCAATAAGGATATTTCTTGGTTTAGGATCAGAGGGGATTAGGACAAAGATAATCACATTGATAAGGACATCTCATGGATTTAGGATCAGAAAGGCTAAGAACAAGACAATCACATTCATAAGAACATTCCTAGAGTTTTAAGGAATAGGTAAAAGGAACTTAGACTAAATATATCTCATATTTCACATTTTTCATTATGCAGTTAAAAATACTTCCTGATGTCCTTTATGACCTGGCACTTGATCTCTCTTAATGGACATTCTCTGTGCGGTCATTGTTTGCTGTAATGTCACGTAATTCCCAATTAGGCAAAAGGTATCCATCCCAAACTCATTCACCATCTCCACACAATACGTAATCACTACTCCATCTCATACACACTGACAATCTCCATCCCCCACACACACACCTCCAACCATTCTTGCACCAAATCCATCCTATCCTATACACATTCATCATCTTCATCTCATACACACTGAACATCTCCATCCAGTGGGAGACCAACCTCGCACGTGACTGAGTGAACTCCTCTGCTGGGCCATGTGGTGTCAGGCACCCATGCTGCTGGACTGCCCCGCTCTTCTAGGGTTCCAGTGACTGTCTTCTTTGTGCCTGGGCGTGGCTTCCTACAGCCCCATGGGTGGAACTATGCTCACCTGTTCCTTTGTGATATAACCCCTTGTCCTGTTTAGGACAGAATGTTCCATGGAAGTGCCTTGTGTATGACCCCTTCTCTTGCTTTGCCCTTGGGTGTGGCCTACCTAGGTGTCAGTCAGCCTGCTGACAGTGGACATCATGAAGATAGACTCAGCCCCTGAAACCTGACACCTTGCCTCATTTGAATAGCTTCTCCTCAATAAAAGGGGTCAGCACATGCCGGCTCTCTCTCTGTCTTCCTGCCGATGCTTAAGATCAGAGGAGCCTTCACAGCGACCCCAAAGAAAAAGGAATTTGTGTCTTGTGTGGTTATTTTGCACAGCCCAATTAGCTCAGTTTACTGGAGTGACCCTTGAGCCTTTTAGTCTCGAACAGAAACCCGGCACCATCCCACACACATAACATCACACTCTCACACATACTGATCATCTTCATGCAATACACACTCACCATCTCCATCTCCACCCCACACACACACAAGTTCTCTACCCTATACAAACTCATGATCTCCATTCCATACACACTCACCACCTCCATCCCATACATACTCATCTCCATCAAATACACACTATCTCCAGCCCATCTGTGCACACACACACACACACACAGCTTCTCTCCATCCAAGCACATGATCCATCACCCTCCACATTCTTCTCCAGGCTGCATGCAGTTGTGCACACCAGGTAGGCTGAGGCAGAAAGATCACAATTTCAAAATCAGCTTCTGCAATTTAGGAAAGCCCCAAGCAACTTGGTAAGATCCTCTGTCAGACTATAAATAACAAGGTCTATGGCTGTAGCTCAGTGGTAAAGTGCTCCTGGTTTCTATCTCAGCACCCGCACATGCACACCCACACCCACACATATGCTAATCTTCTCCAAGCGGTTTCTCCTATTTCTGCTCACTTCTGTCAGCCACAGCCTACAGCCCCCCAGATAACTCATTCCCCCATGAACAAGGCTCACTCTTCCCTGGGTTTTCCATGCTGAGACTTGACAGTAGTTTATTTTGCTGGCAGAGTTCCATCTTTCTTGGGTCTGCAAGGCTTCCAGTCAGGGGCTGGTGTCTCCAGAAAGGGGCATGAGTTCTCCCAGCTCAGGCTTCAGACACAGGGCACCCCCTCCTTCCTCCTCATGGCCTGATGCTGGAGTAGGTTCACCAAGGCTGAGACTCACACCTGTGCCATCCACAGCCTCCACCAAGTCCTCAGCGCAGCCCACTCATGACCAGGGGTGAGGTCCTTGGCTGCTGCCAGAGAGATGCTCCTAGACCAGCTGTTTCCCCAGGAAGCTCCAGAGGAGGAGCAGGAGCCTGCAGGCTGGGAGTGAGGAGGGTGCACTAGAAGGCCAGGAAAGGAACACTAGCCTGAGTCACTCACCTCCCTGTGCAGCGCCCTCTCCAGCAGCAGAAGAGGGGGGCAATGCTTTTGGAAAGACTGGCCTGCTGCCCTGGAGGCAGATGCCCTGAAGAGCTGCTGTGGGGCTGAAAGGCTGTGTGCTGGTTCAGAAAGGGGCCAAGAGGCCAGAGCACAGGCAGCAAGGCGGCCCCAGCTGAGGTTGAGTGCTCCCTGGGGGCAGCCACTGCCTGGTTGGCCTGGGCAGCTATAGCCCAATGTGTGCTGAGTCACTACTGGTAGAAGCCCTTCCTTTTTCACAGTGTCAGAGGATAAATCATGTACTGATTGTCCTCAATTTCCAATCGACAACATCCCAACGGACTCATTCAGTGAACCTACCTACACCTGGTTCCCTGAACTTCATACTGTGTTGGTTCCCTTTCTCTGTGTTCACCGAAGGCTGGAAAGAGAATGGCACCCCGTGTCACCAGCCTGAGAAGAGATTGAAATTCAAAGTGTGTGTTTCTACCAAAGGAGTGTCTGTTCTGTACAATCATAAAGTTAAAACTTGCTAAGTCCAACCAGTGTTTAAGTAGAGACCATCTGTAGTTACCCCACTGAAGAGAAAAGGACCTCCATCATAGAGGGCTCCCTGCCCAGCATCCATAGGAAAACCCAAGGGAGCAGCCTAGCCAGCACCACGGCTCTCAGGGATCCGCTTAACTCTAAACCAACATCCAGGCAGAGGTGGGGAATGGAAGGAACCCGGAAGAAACTGAGAAAATGAAGACAAAAGAAACTTTCTAGAAACCTGTAGTGAATACCCTCAGAGACACCAGAAGGGTAAGGTTGCTTATAAAAGGGCCATTTAGAAAGCAAAACAGAATTTTTTTAATATGTATTTTTTAGTTGTAGTTGGACACAATACCTTTATATTATTTCTTTATTTTTATGTGGCGTTGAGGATCGAACCCAGGGCCTCGCACGTGCTAGGCAAGCGCTCTACCGCTGAGCCACAACCCCAGCCCCGCAAAACAGAATTTGTTGTTAATCCAAAATATAACCCGGCATGGTAGTGCATGCCTGTAATCCCAGCTACTAGGAGGCTGAGGCAGGAGGCCAGCCTCAGCAATTTAGCTATACCCTATCTCAAAATAAAAGTTAAAAAGAACTGGAGTGTAGCTCAGTGATAGAGCACTTGCCTGGCATGTGCAAGGCCCTGGGTTCCATCCCTAGCACCACACACACCTAACAGTTAACAAAAGGATTGGAATATAAAGGTGTAAAATGTCCTATAGTGTTCAGCAACTTTCTGTTACTATAATAAATAACTAAAATAATCAACTTATCCAGAGAAAAAAATTCCTTTTATTTTAGCTCACAGTTTTGGAAGTTTCAGTCCATGATCAGTTGACCCATATCTTTGGGTCTGTGACCCGGCTCCACGTCCTGGAGCAGGAGTGACTGCCAAGCAAAACCCCCACCTCATGGCAGGAATAAGAAGAGCAAGGAGGGGGCTGGGGTTCTAGAGTCCTCATCCACGACACATCCCCATGACCTGAAGACATTTCACGAGGTCCACTTCTTAAAGGCTCCTCCACTTCCAGCAGAACTCCTTGGGGATCAAGCCTCTAACACTTGGACTTTTGGGGACATTCATGATCCAAACTGTAGCACTCTGCCCCGGCCCCCAAAGTCTGGTGTCCATCTCACCATGCAAACTCACCCAGCTCGCGCTCTGGGGCCCCCAAAGTCTCGACTGTTCCAGCACTGTCCAAAGTCCCAAGTTCACAGTCTCCCCTGAGACTCAAGACACACTCAGCTGTGAGCTCTGTAAAGGTCAAAAAAGAAAGTGACAAATTTACAGGACAGGATGGCAGGACAGGCACAGGTGAACATTTCCACCCCACAGGGAGGAGCTGGGGAGAAAAGAGGACTGCAGCACAGCAAGGTGGCAGCCCAGGAGGCTCTCTTCACACTCTGTACAACTGGTCTGTGTGTCTGGTTTTTATGCAGTTTTGTTACTCTATCTCTGTGGTCTAATTTGAAATCAGGTATTGTGATGTCTCCAACATTGCTTTTTTGGCTTAGAATTGCTTTGACTGTTCTGGGTCTTCTCTTCTTCCAAATATATTTAAAAATTTTTTAAGAATACATTTTTAGTCGTAGATGGACACAATACCTTTATTTTATTTATTTATTTTTATGTGGTACTGAGGACAGAATCCAGTGCCTCACCCGTAGGAGGCAAGTGCTCTACCACTGAACCACAACCCCAGCCAAGGACTGCTTTTTCTAGTTCTGTGAAGAATGTCATTGATACTTTGATGGAGATTGCATTGAATCTGTCTATTGCTTTTGATTGTTTGGCCATTTTAACAATATTAACTCTTCCTATCCATGAACATGGGAGGTCTTTCCATCTTCTTGTGTCTTCTTCAATTTCTTTCATGTTCTATAGTTTCCACGGTAGATGTCTTTTCACCTCTATAAAAATCTGAATAATCAGAATAAATTTGGTTAGATTTATTAGTAGGTATTTTATTTATTTCAGACTATTGTGAATGGGATTGATTTCCTGATTTCTTTCTCAGTAGATTCATTATTGGTGAATCTATTTGGCTATTGAGTTTTTAACATGGATTTTTTAATCTGATACTTTGCTGAAGTTATTTATTAGCTCTAGCAGTCTTTGGTGGAGCCTTTTGGATTTTGTAAGAATAGAATCATATCATCTGCAAACAGCAATAATTTGATTTCTAACCTTTCCTATCTTCATCATTATTATTTCCTTTTCTTGAATAATTTCTCTGGCTAGAATTTCTACCACTATATTGAATAGGAGTAGTAAGAGCAGATATTCTTGTCTTGTTCCTGCTTTTATTTTTTATTTATTTACATAATTAATATATTTATTTATGTATTTATTTATTTATTGGTACTGTGATTTGGACCCAGGGGTGCTTAACCACTGAGCCACATCCTATGTCCATTTTTTGAAGTTTTTGATACAGAATTGATTAGAACCTTGCTAAGTTGCTGAGGCTGGCTTTAATCTTACGCTCCTCCTGCCTCAGCCTCCCAAGCTCCTGGAATTACAGGCATGTGCCATTGTGCCTGGCTGTTGCAGATTTTTAAAAAATCCTCTCAGATTTTCCCCATGCACTGTAATGTTGGCTTTGAGTTTTTCATATATAGCCTTTATGATATTAAGAAATATTAATATCTTAATACATATTAATATTAAGATATATCATTTATTCAGTAGGGCAGGCTGAACAAATGTTAGCTTCAGGGTGGGCTGAATACCAGACCCTCACCTGTCTGGTTCCTAATTACTTGTTTGCCTCAAGGCTGAACACTCAACCCCACTCAAGGCTGAACACTGGATCCCCACCCGTCTAGTGAAACAGAAACCCACATCTGATCCCTGCCCAGTCTGCCTAAAGGCAGAAGACACACCCTTAGCAACTACTGTGTGATCCAATCACTGTATGCCAACAAGGCAGCTTTCAGACCCAGAGACCCCATTAGATTTTGGCTATAAAAACTCTCTCCTGCTGCACCCCCACACACTTTCTCTCCCTCCCCCCCCCCAGTTTGCTCGCTCTCTCTCTCTCTCTCTGTCTCTCTCTCTTTCTCTCTTTCTCTCTCTCTCTTTTCTCTTTCTTCCCTGTTAATCAGACACCACCACAATAAAGACCTCTTGGTTGCTCCGAGTGTCGTGGTCACTTTCCTTTCACCTTCTACTCCTAGATTCTTCAGTGTTTTTATCATTAATAGGTGCTGAATTTTTGTCAAGGCTTTCTCTGCTTCTATTGAGATCACTAAGTGATTTTTGTCTTTAAGTCTAGTTGTGTGATGTTGGGAGCTGCCCTGGATGCAAATGCCCTTAAGTCCTGAAGCACCAGGTTCTGACCAATAATTGCCTGGTCTGGCACAGCAGTGCCAGGTAGTAGTAACTTGGGCATTACCCCACTCAGATAATGAAGCATGACTTCAGATATAGGTGTCACCCGCGGGGGGGCGTTGAGTTCCACTCACCCAATAAAAGGGTTCAGCACATGCTCCTTGTTCTCTTTCTTGCCTGTCTTCCCCCATTTGTGGGAGCTATAGCTGAGGAGCCATCACTGAACCCAAAGAAAAGGTACTTTCTGGTTCTGTGTCTTTATTTATTCCCCAAATTCACTTGGAGTTGCCCTGACTGGTTTAGTCCTGAGATGCGACAGTGTAGTAAATTACATTTATTGATTTGCATGTGTTAAACCATTATTGCATCCCCGGGATAAAAAGAATTTGGTCATGATGTACAATCTTCTTAATATGCTATTGAATACAATTTGCTAATTTTATTAAGGATTTTTGCATCTAAGTTCTTCAGTGATATTGGTCTGTGATTTTCTTTCCTTGATATGTCCTTATCTGTTTTTGGTATGAGCATGATACTGGCTTCATAGAATGAATTTGGAAATGTTCCATCCCTCTTTCATGGAATAATTTGAGGAGTATTGGTGTTAATTCTTCTTTAAAGGTCTGATAGAATTCAGGTAGGAATGCATCTGGTTCTGGGCTTTACTTGTTGGAAGACTTTTTATTAGAGCTTCTATCTCATTGTTAGTTGTTGATCTATTTAGATTTCCTAAATTTTGATTCAAATTTGGCAGGTCACATGTTTCTAAAAATGTGTCCATTTATTCTAGATTTTCCTATTTATTGGATTATAAGTCTTCAAAATAGTCAATGATGATCCTCTGAATTTCTGTAATGTCTGTGGTGATTTCTCCTTTTTCATCTCTAATTTTATTAATTTGTGTTTTCTATTTATTTTGATTTGTTTGACTAAGCTTATCAATTTTGTTTATCTTTTCAAAGAACCAACTCTTCATTTCATTGATTCTTTGTATTTTTTTATTCTCTATTTCATGGATTTTGGCTCTGATCTCAATTTTTTTCCTTTCTTTTACTGGTTTTGGAATAGGTTTGTCATTGTTATTCAAATATTTTGAGATTCATAATTAGATTGTTTATTTTGTCTCTTTCTGATTTTATTATGTAGGCACTCATAACTATAAACTTTCCTCTTAGAACAACCATCTTAGTGTCCCAGAAGTTCTGCTATGTTGTATCACTATTTTTATTTGATTCTAAGAATCTTTTCATTTCTCTCCTTATTTATTCTGTCATCTGTATTTTTCAATCTCCATGTTTTTATATAATTTCTTTGGGGGTTTTTGGTGTTCATTTCTAATTTTGTTCCATTATAATATGATAAGATGCAATGAATTATATAATTTTTTTGTATTTGCTAAGAGTTGCTTTGTGTCCTGAAACATAGTCTATTTTTGAGAATGTTTTATGAGCCACTGAGAAAACAGTATATTCAGCTGTTTTGGGATGAACTATTCTATAGATACCTGTTAAATCCATTTGATTTATATGGAATTATATTTATATTTTTCAGGTCCAAAGAACCTTTACTGAATTTATGACTGGATGACCTATCTACTGGTGAAAGAGGTGTGTTTAAATCACCCAGTATTTTTTTTACTGTACTGGGAATCATTTGAGTCTTTAATTCAAGTTGTGTCTGTTCTATGCAATTAAGTGCACCAACATTTGGGGCATAAATATTTACTATCATTATACCTGAATTTTCCCTTCACTGGCATTAAGTGACCTTCTTTGTCTCTTCTGAATAACTTTGGCTTGAAGTATGCTTTGTCAGTGTTCTAATTTAGATGTGAGGTGTCCCCCAAAAGCTCCTGTGAGACAATGCAAGAAGGTTTGGAGGAGAAATTATTGTGTTACAAGAGCTTTACACACCCTGGGTTCAATCTCCAGCGAAAGAAAGAAAGAAAGAGAGAGAGAGAGAGAGAGAGAAAGGAAGGAAGGAAGGAAGGAAGGAAGGAAGGAAGGAAGGAAGGAAGGAAGGAAGGAAGGAAGGAAGGCGGCCTGGGGATGTGGCTCAAGTGGTAGAGCGCTCGCCTGGCATGTGCGGGGCACTGGGTTCGATCCTCAGCACCACATAAAAATAAAATAAAGATGTTGTGTCCACTGAAAAAAATGAAAAATAATTATTAAAAAATTCTCTCTCTCTCTCCTCTCTCTCTCTCTCTCTCTCTCTCTCTTAAAAAAAAGAAAGAGAGAAAGAAAGAAAGAAGGCTGGGGATATAGCTCAGTTGGTAGAGTGCTTGCCTTGCCTTAATAAGGCCCTGGGTTCAATCCCCAGCACCATAAAAACAAACAAGAGCCTTGCCTTACCTAAACTGAATTAATGCCCTGACAGGATTAATTGAGTGGTAACTGATGGTAGTTAGGGTATGGCTGGAGGAGGTAGGTCAAAGGGTGTGCCTTTGGAGTATATATTTTGCATCTGGTAAGTAGAGTCAGTCCACTGAAAAAAAATGAAAAATAATTATTAAAAAATTCTCTCTCTCTCTCTCTCTCTCTCTCTCTCTCTCTCCTTTCTGCTCAGCATGTGAGCTGCTTCCCTCTACCACATTCTTCCACAATGATGTTCTGCCTTACCTCGACCCCTAAGAAATGGAGCCAGCCGTCTATGGACTGAGACCTCTGAAACCATGAGCCCCCAAATAAACTTTTCCTCCTGTGAAATTGTTCCTGTCAGGTCTTTTGGTCATGGCAGTGAAAAAGATGACCAAAATAGTAAAATATGAGCGTAACAACTCCTGCTTGTTTGCAGGGTTCATTTGCAAGATATATCAATTTCCACCCTCTCACTTTCAGCCCGAGGCTCTCTTTGCCTATAAGGTAACAATATATAGTTGTTGTATTCCATTCTTCCAGCCTATGTTGATTAATTGAAGAGTTCAGACCATCATGGCACACCATCTCAGGTGTGGTGTGGGGTCACAGGCACAGTAAGAGAAATGGCATATTTGCATTACACCGCCCAATCAGTGTGCAACGCCACACAGTCCCCTCATATGCTCAGATGTACATAGCTCACACCACAGCCCATGGACGGCTCGCAACACTCAAGGTTTGGAAATTTTCCAAAAGAGGTTATTTATGCCATTTGCCTACATCTCACACTCCTCTTCAATTCCAATGATTTTTAAATTTGGTCTCTTAATATTGTCCTAGAGTTCTTCTGGTCATGGTTCTTATTTTCTTTTCTTCAGTACTGTCTGAATGTTCAAGGCCAGCCACTTTGTCCTCCAGCTCTGAGATTCTGTTGATCTACTCTATTAGACTTTCAACTGAACTTTTTGTTTGATTTACTGTGTCTTTAATTTCTAAGAATTCTGTTTGGTTATTTTCAATATCTCTATCTCCTTATTAAATTTCTCATTCATATTCTGTACTAACTTCCTTAATTCATTCAGTTGTTCTGTGTTCTCTTGGAGTTCCTTGATAATTTTTACAATCATTCTTTCAAATTCTTTCTCTGATATTTTTTCCACTTCAATATCTTTAGTCAGTTTCTGGTCAATTATAAACTTTAGGAGGCACCATTTTACCTTGGTTTTTCATCTTTTACATTCCTGTGTTGGGTTTTATATATATCTGTTAGGATGGATTTCTCCTTCATTCTTGGGGGGATACTTTTTTGGGCACAGCTTTCTTTTGCCAAAGTGTCCTGAGTAATCTAGATTGAGATCCCTTGTACGTATTATATCCATGGTCTTTGTGTTGATTCTCTCATTTTGCTATAGGAGTGGATGTCTGTGAGTGGGACCTGGAGTGCCCCAGAAACATTCCTACTTGAGGCTTAGTCATTAGATTGGGAGGGTTGTCTCTTATGTTCTTTGCATTAAAGTATAGCTGATGTTTGAGTGTGGTTAATTTGTGTGTGGAGTAAGATTACTGTCTTTTGGCTAGATTTGGTTTAGCAGAAGAATATCTATCCTGGGAACTTGTATCATCCCTGTAGATTCTCACCACCTCACAGAAAAGGGGGAAACAAATAGTAACAACTGAAGCAAACAATATACAGCATTAAGATAAATGCCTGGTGACTGCTATGACATCTACAACACTGATCATCACAAAAATAGGAATGGTGGTGTCAGCAGTTGACAACAACAAAAGCAACAAGTAGTCATGAACTAAATCTGGCACACAAAGTAAACAGCAGGTGTCAACGACGTCATCCACAGAACTAATAAGTGCAACAACATAAATGGTGAGGGCAGGAATTACAAAAAGCAAATAGAAATAATGGTAAAAATACAGTTCATTAAGAGAAACAATGTGAAGGAGGGTAGAAGAAAGTTTAGAGTGTTCAAAATGTGAACGGAAATAATGCAGAAGAGATGTACAAGTGATGGCTGTAAAGAAGGAGAGGGAGATTAAAAAAAAAAAGTAAAGGGAGCAAGAAAGAGAAAACAACAGAATGGATGTTAGTGAGAGAAGACCGGAGAGGAAGAGAAATGGTAGAAACAAACAAAAACAAAAGTAAAAAACCCCCAAAAGCCCTATTCTTGAAAGACAAGGAAAAATACCTATTGTAAAAAGTGCTAAAAATTAGAAAAAAAGAAGCAAATATGTATATATATGCATGTCTGAAAACCAATCAGCATGGCAAGAACACCAAAAAATAAATAAATGAATAAATAAAATAAAAAAGGAAAAAAATTCTTTATGAAAAATGAAAGACTTGTTTCTACTGAGGTGGACACAATTGGATGGTCCCTGCCTATGCCTGACTGCCCTTCTTTCTGTTTCTTATTTGCTATGGAGAGAAAGGGAGAGGAGAGCGCAGGCAAGGGTCTGGACATTGTTAACCCCTACCTCTTTTTGTGTTGCTCACTGAGCTGCCAGTTGGAGTGGCCTAAGAGTGAAGCTCTTAGCTTCTCTTCTCCTGAGTATGAGGTAGGATGGGATGAGAAGTATTGTCAGTTGAAGTTTTCTCCAAAGAGACCAGATCAGTGCACTCCCAGGGTGCAGCTGCTGCAAGTCCCAAGAGGGAAGTTCTGGTGATAGGGATCAGGACTAATCAGCCTTTGGGACCTTTGGGTGGTATCTGTTCTGGAGAGGTTAGACCAACCCACCTTAGGCCTTCACAGATGCCGGGCTCTGCTGGGAGTCTGGATCTCAGGAGCTCCTGCGGGTTCTACCTGAGGGACAGGTGAGCCACTCCTCTCAGGTCCCACACGGTACTGCCCAAGACGCAGTCTTCCCAGGCTTAGTCCCTGAGCGTATGTCCCATCAACAGGTCTGGGTTCCCGGCCCTCTTCAGCTGGTCACCTGAGCCCCCAGGCTCCAAGGGAAAGTGAGCTGCACTCTCCTCCTTTCTGACTCGCGCTCCCCTGGGTACAGTCTTCTCTGTGCCGCGTCACTTGTGTTCTGCTAGGTACACCCGAGGCCACATTGTAGGCGCTTGCCAGGACAACAGGGCAGTGTTGGCTACGCGCTTCCAGCTCCCGCAGCAAGCTGCAGCGAGGCTCCTGGCTCCACTCTCTGCAGCAGGTTGGGAAACAGGGCGCGTGGCCAACCAGTTTACTGTGCCGCCTCTGGATCCCGCGTCCAGGCTGCTGTGGGATCTGTAGGTTTTCCTGTGCCAGATCTGTCCATTGTGCTTCTCTCCGTGGTCCCCTCACCTTGGTGAACCAGCCTTGCTGCTGCTGCAACCAGCTCGGCCCCAATGTGCTCTTTCTTACTTGAGGGGGTGGGGTACTGGGGATCGAACTCAGGGGCACTAACCACTGAGCCACATCCCCAGCCCTTTTCTGTATTTTATCTAGAGACAGGGTCTCTCTTTTGCTGCGGCTGGCTTTGAACTCATGATCCTCCTGCCTCAGCCTCCTGAACCTCTGAGATTACAGACATGTGCCACTGCCCCCAACGTGCTCTTTCTTGTTCTTGGTTTAATGCACCGAATTTCTGAGTCTCTAAGAGACTGACTGTCTGATATTGAATTTGAGTGAATTCCCTCTTTCACCCACCTCACTGAGAGCAACACTCCCCCTGCTTGGATCCCCAGCCATGGAGCCACTGGAAACGCAGCCTCCCTCTAGCCTGCCATCTTGAATCCCCTCAAAACCTGTCACTCAAAAGCTTAGCCTCCCATGAAGTCTCAGGACATGGACAAATACAGTCAAGTTCTTTGCCATGGTGCAATGCAGGTGGCCTTCCCAATCCAGCTCCCAATGGAATCCTCACTTCCATCTGAAATCTCAGGAATGTGGCCTCTGCTGTTCATATTACTATCAGCATTCTGGTCTTATGAGCCCTCCACCAGAATCTTGATAAAGCTCTGATAGCAGCATTCCAGGCTTTCTCTAGTTCACGCCTTCCAACTTTTCTAAATTCCTCCTGAAAACCAGTTCCAAAGGCTCTTCCACAGCATCAGGCGTATAGTAATCACAAGGCCCCACTTCCTGGTATGAGTTTTCTGCTTTAGTCAGCTCTCCATCACTATACTGCAATGCCTAAGATAATTAGCTGGTAAGAGAAAAGGTCTATTCTGACTCACAATTTTAGTGGTTTTGATTTTAGAGGTTTCTGTTGGATCCATGGCTTTGGTCCTTTGGAGAGTTGGCCCATCACAGCAGGAGCCCAGGGGGGAACAAAGCTTCTTGCCTCATGGCTGGCACATACAGGAGCCTACGAGGGAGCCAGGGCCCCATGGTCCTTTCAAGAGTAGCCCTAGTGACCACAGACCACCCATCAGTTCCCACCTCCTCTTAGCACTGCCACCCTGGGTACAAAGCCTTCAGAGCATAGGCTTCTGGGGAACATTAGGCAGAAAAAAGATAGATGCAGGAAAATAACAAAGAGAATGGAGGGTTGAGACCCAGAGTCCAGGCTTCCAGTAGCAGGAGTCCAACCGTGCAGAACAGAGAAAACAAGAAGAGAATCACTGGAGAAATAAAATAAGATAGCCCTCCCAGAACCGACCCTGCAGTTCCAGAGTGAAGGGTTCCCTTGAAAGCCAGCTGAGGGAATCAGACACTCACTGAAACACTGAGAGCACGGCTCACATTCCAAGGTGGGATGGAAAGACCAGAATCCACAGCCACAGTCCCACCTCTGACGCACAGGATGGCATCCTCGACTCCGAGGCAGCCTCTCCAGCACTGCTGGCAGAGGGAGGAATGGGGCGTAGGTGGCAACAGGGAACAGAGGTGACTGGCCCACAGAGGTAGGTCCTCTGGCAAGTGCAGGACAGTGGCCTCAGGGAGGACACACTGGGGCAGACCCAGGGCAGCTGTGTGCAGGGACTTGAGAGGAGAGAAAGGAGGCCCAGGACTGACTGCAGAGGTCACATCCAGAGACACAAGGATATGGTGGCACGAGGAAGAAACCCTGAACCTCCCAGCACCCTGGAGCTCAGTGAAAAAATGGTTTCCCTCTGTCAAAACCTGGGATGACATCCTGTCCGTTAGCTGCTCATGTTGAGGGAAAGGGGAAGAAAACCATAGTGGGAAGCAATTCAGAGCTGCTGGGGAGAACATTCAGACTCACCAATAGGGACAGTGACGACACTCTCCACAGACACCCCAGCTCCAGGAGAGGCCATACTGGAGCCCTGGGAAGACAGCTAGCCTGGCTGAGGGAGCCAGAGGCAGGCAGGCACAGGGGCGCCTTCCCACCACTGCTGTGGGCCTAAGTGCAGGGCAGCAGGCAGAAGCTGGGACAGTTTCAAACCCATACACCCCACAGTATGAGTTTGACTTAGGATTGTGGGGAGGATCTTCAGGAGAAAGGACTTCAGGTTAAGGACCTTCAGGAGGAAGCCCTTCTGGAGGGAGGATCTTCAGGAAGCAGGATTTATGGAAGGAGGATATTCAGGAGGCAGGAACTTCAGGAGGGAGGACTTCCTCAGCAATGGTTGGAACACACAGGCCTCGCAGGACAGCTTAATGAATGCGAATGCCTTCTTGCCAAATGAGGACACTTGCTGTGGGGCAAGTGGTGCTATAGCAGAACATGAAGCTTCATCCCAAACAGCAGTGCTGGGAAGCAGGACCTCCTGGAGGTGATGGATCAGTGCCATTACTGCAGGTCCATGCATGGTGGCATGGGACCCAGGAAGAGACAGCACAGCTTTAATGGTCAATTTGAATTGTCAACTTGATTGGATTAAGATTACCAATGATTAAGAGGTTTATGGGTGTGTCAATGAGGGTGTGTCTAGGAATGATTGGCATGTGGGATAACCAACTGAAATGGAGACCCTCCCTGGTGGGCAGCACCAACCAATGGAATAATGGTGTGGATGGAACAAAGATTGGAAGAACAAGGAAACAGCAATAAATGCAAGCTCCATTCTTCTTGAATGCATTCTTGATTGCTGCTGCAATCGTCTGAGGATATCAGACTCTCCCTCCTTCACTCTTTCAAAGTGGGCCCTGCCAGTGATTGTCCAAAAGCCTTTGGTCTCAGACTAGGGTAGCACCGTGGATCCCTCTTGTTCTGGGGCTTCAGCCTCTTGGACTGCGCAGCTACTGGTTCTCCCAGCTCTCCAGCCTGCAGACGGCCATTGTAGACTATGCAGCTTCTGGTCGTGTAAGCCAACCTAATAAGTCCTCCTTTTATAATCACACTTCCTGTTGATTCTGTTCCTCTAGAGAACCCTAGTACAATGGCCTTCCTTGCTCTCTTGTTCTTCTGCCTTCTGTCCAGGGTGGCTCAGCTCCACAGCTCTGGCCAGCAACCTGGGACTTCCCAGCCTTCAGAATCAGGAGCCCATGTAACCTCTCTAGTGTATAAGTTTCCCAGCCTCAGCTGTTCTGTTGTGGCAACAGAAAATGGACAGAGACAGGACTGGGGATGTGGCTCAAGCGGTAATGCGCTCGCCTGGCATGCGCGGGGCGCTGGGTTCGATCCTCAACACCACATAAAAATAAAATAAAGATGTTGTGTCCACTGAAAACTAAAAAATAAATATTAAAAAAATTCTCTCTCTCTCTTTAAAAAAAAGAAAAAAAGAAAATGGACAGAGACAGTGATGTCTAGAGCCTGGGTAATGAACTCCTAAAAATCAATCCAAAATTTTAAAAAGCAATTTTTTTAAAAGCTAGAGGATAGGAGCACAAAATATGCTGAATAGTCAGGAAAGGCACTTATTAGCAATCGTGGGGATGCAAATTAGGGATGAGACAACACCTCACAGCACTGAGAGCAGCACAGCACTGGGAGGCAGGGGGTGGCACCCTATGCCCATGGGTATAAGCAGCATACACCTGCACTGTTGAACCTTCACTGTGCACTGCAACTCTGCAGTGCCCACAGAGCCCAGTATATATACCCCAGCCACATCTAGGCCTAGGGCCCAGGTGAGCTAGAAGGCAGATGCTTACTGTTTTCTTTGGCTGTAACACATTGCCTGAAGCTGGGTGCTTTGTACAAAAAGGCAGGTTACTTGGCTCACAATTTGGGAGGTGATATGGGGTAGCATCTGCTGGGTTCTTGTGCCTCATACCAACATAGCAGATGGCATCATGGTGGGGTGTGAGAGGGAGAGCCCTCTTGGCCAGACAGGAGCAAGAGACAGGGAGACCAGGCTTGATATTCTTATAGAGGCCAGCTCCCATCTGAGGGTAAGGAGCCCCCGTGACCTCAGGACCTTTCACTAACCCCAGCTCTTAAAGTTCCCACACCTCTTTCTACTGCCACCCTGGGGACAGAGCTTCCCATACAGGAACCTTTGGGGGACATGGATTTTCACTGCAGTACCAATTATGATAGTGAAAAAGGAAATGTGTTGAAAGCCCCTCCACAGGGGACACCCAACAATGGGAGGCACTACATCAGAAGGAGTGAGCCAGTGACCAGTGTCGGTCACACGTACCACACAAGACTCGAAAATGCATGTCAAGTACAAAAAGCATATTCAAAAGATTAAATGTGGTGTACTGCACTCTCATGTGTTTGATGGGCAAAAAAATGCCAGGTACCATGTGTGGGCACACTCAATTACACAGAGCCCAGAAACAGGCCTGGGACGGTGCACACCACCACATCAAGTGTGCGGTAACTGCAGGTGGGGAAAGAGTGCAGGGAAGCTCAGGCTATTTACATCTTTAAAGATAGAAGACACATGGACCAAGTGAGGGAAAGAAAATCAAACTTTGAATTTTAAATGTCTGAATTTTAATGACAGTGCCAACAGGTGGCTGCAGGCACCTATGTCACATCATCATGCACTACATGCTCAACATCCGTCCTAACTCAAAACCAGGAAGCCTGTGTGCAAGAGGCTGTTCTAGGCTGGTGGTCAGCAGCCACTGGCCCCACGTGGTTTGCATTGTGCAAAATATAGCTGGTTCACAGGCAGTGTGCTCTGCATGCATCATAGGACCGCATTTCCAGGGTCTGAATGAGACAAAGAAGGTGAAGGCTCTCTGCTTCCTCCAGGTACCCCAGGTCAGGGCCTGAGCCAGGAGAGGCAGTGCAGACAGGCACGCTGGCATTCCTGGCACCGGGCAGTGCTGGCTATGACTGACAGCCTCTGGTGAATACAGTGAGTGAGATCATTCTGCAGACAGTGCTGAGATGAAGGGCTTGGTGATATATGTGGGCAGAACTCCACGGTGGGTGGGCTAGGGCCAACCAGTCATCTGAGAAGGACCATGTCGAGTTTAGAGAAGGCTGCATTTGGGACCCTGAGCACAGAAGGGTGGACAGTCAGCAGGCAGCAGCAGCAGGATGTGTCTGGAGGGAGATCAAGTCTGTCCCACTGCCCACCTGCTGTCTGGGTTATGAACTCCCGCACACACCACCCAGGGCAGAGCGTCACTCCTGCCTTGTCTCAGACTCCAGGAGAGCAACTGAGCTCCTGGTGCATGCAGCAAGACTCAGGCCAGCACCACAGAGCACAGAGGCAGGCCCTAAGCCCAATCTTCCTCCAGGAAGTGACTGCTTTTAGGATAAGGTTTGGCACACAGGGCCCCAGTGGTATGCCCTCCTGACCATTAGCTGTGAGGAGCTGATGTCCAGGGCACACGTGCCACATAGGAAGATCCCAGGGGCTCCTGCCGGGTCCTCTGTAAGAGGTACCCTCACCTTTATCTGGTGACAAGCACCTAAGGGCACTGCTGCTTGGGCCTAGAGAGGCTTCAGAGCCTTCCCATTCCCAGCCCAGCCTTGAGGAATGGAAAGGGATGGCAGGGAAGGAGAGTGGGCGCCAGCAGGAGCAGCAGCATGTGTGGGTGGGCGCGCAGTGGCGGGTGAGCTTCAGTGTGGGAGAGCGCGAAGTCACGCACTTAAGGAAAAAATAACCTGAGTTATGCTTACCAAAGCAAGAGGACTGTCACCAGCAAGTGTCCAAGACCCTCCCCCAGGGTCGTTCCTATTCCCCTGGGGTGGGGGACAAATATGTGGCCTTGTGGCAAAGGGATCTGGAGACTGGGAATCTGAGTGACAGTGACCTCCCCTGGGCGCTCCTACCATGAACAGGTGGGGCTGCCTCTGAGCTTCTGCTCTGCCGGAGGCTGGTGGGTGTGAGAGGGGGGCCCGGGCCCCAGGCATCCCGGCCTAGGGGAGCAGCCCTTCCAGAGCAGCTCTGGCCCAAGCCTTCTGCCCAGTGGAGCCTGCCTAGATGGAATGGCAGTCCCTGGAAGGCCTGAGGGGTCCTTCTGGAGAGGCGAGGGATGGACACTCTGATCTGCAGAATATTCCATTTATTTGTGGCCATCTGGAAAACATGGCGATTAAGCCAAACATAATTTATTTTCAGAAAGGTTTCCCCCTCATATGACTGCTTTTAATATTTCTTCCTTTTTAGACCCCTCATCTGGCATGTCTATTCAGGTCTGTGGACGACCATTGTCTGACATGCACTGGACTCATCAGCCTGCACCTCTGGTCTCAGGAGTCCTTCCAGCACCCCGGCCAGAGGGAGGGTTCTTCCTGGGGGAGAGGCACTTTGCCCATTCCTACACTGGTGGGAGCAGAAGTCTGACTCTCCTGCTCAGGACGGGGGACAGCTGCGGTGAGCGCTCAGGTAAATGAACACATTATGTGCTGCCAGAACAAAGATATTTCGGACCACGAATAAATTGGTGTGCTCTCAGAAAGCCTGTGCCTTGTCAGGGTAGGCCCATTCGCCCCAGGCATCCCATCAACCACCTCCTGCTGCAAGCATCCTGCAGGATCCCCATGTGCATCCCACCCCCCGCCACTCATCTCCTGATTCCCACCTCCACATCCCAGCACCTGAATCCCACTTCCTGCTTATCATCTCCTGCATTCTACCTCCTGCATCCCACTCCCTGCCTCCAACCTTTTGCCTCCAACCTTTTGCCTCCCTCCTCCTGCCTCCCACCTTCTGCATCCCTCCTCCTGCATCCCACCTCCTGCCTCCCTCCTCCTGCATCCCACCTCCTGCCTCCCTCCTCCTGCATCCCTCCTCCTGCTCCCCACTCCTCCCGCTCCTCCTGCCCTCCTCATCCCTC
>NW_026000108.1:402923-410398 GCF_001458135.2 Marmota marmota marmota
CCTCCTGCATCCCTCCTCCTGCATCCCACCTCCTGCCTCCCTCCTCCTGCCTCCCTCCTCCTGCATCCCTCCTCCTGCATCCCTCCTCCTGCCTCCCTCCTCCTGCCTCCCTCCTCCTGCATCCCACCTCCTGCCTCCCTCCTCCTGCCTCCCACCTCCTGCATCCCTCCTCCTGCATTCCCCATCTTTTCTGCCATCTCCTGCCTCCCACCTCCTGCCTCCCTCCTCTTGCCTCTCATCTCCTGTCTGCCATCTTCTGCATCCCAGCTCCTGCCTCCCTACTCCTGCATCTCACCTCCTGCATCCCAGCTCCTGCATCCTGCCTCCTGCCCCCCACCTCCTGCCTCCCACCACCTGCATTCTACCTCCTGCATCCTACCTCCTGCATCCCAACTCATGCTCCCTACTTCTGCATCCTACCTCCTGCATCCCACCTCCCTCTTCCTGCATCTCACCTCCTGCATCCCAATTCCCACATCCCACCCCCAACATCCCAACTCATGCATCTCTGTGTGCATTCCACCTCCTGCCTCCCACCTTCTACACTCTACCACCTTCGTTCCACCACCTGCTCCCCACCTCCTAAACCCCACCTCCTGCATCCCACTTCCTGCCTCTCACCACTTGAACCCCACCACCTGCCTCCCTGTCTACCTCCCACATCCTGCATCCCACATGCTACACCCCACCACCTACATAGAACCGCCTGCATGCCACCACCTGCATCCCACCGCCTGCACGCCCCCACTTGCATCCTATCTCTTTCCTCCCAGCACCCACCTCCCACCTCCTGCATCCCACCTTCTGCATCCCACCTCCTACCTCCCACCTCCTGCCTCCCACCTCCTACCTCCCACCTCCTGCCTCCTACCTCCTGCTTCCTACCTCCTTCATCCTACTGCCTCCATGTCCCCACCTGCATCCCACCTCTTACATCCAAGCACCTGCCTCCCACCTCCTGCCTTTCACCTCCTGCCTCCTACCTCCTGCCTCCCACCATGTATATTATACCTGGATATCTACCTCTGCATCTCACCCATGACATTCCACAATGTACAGCATTCTCCTCTTATATATAGGATATGTTCCAAGGATACCAAACCATAAATATGTGGTTTTCACATTTTCATATATATACATATGATGAATTTAAATCTATAATTAAATGCAGTAAGAGGTTAACAAAAGTAACTAATTTCCAGCTCAAACCTGGACATCCCTTACTTTCAGTAAATGGTCAGCTGTCACTCCTCCCAGGGGACTCCTTCCTGAAGTACTGATGCAGCTCAATGCTTTCTGGAACAGAACACCTCGCTGCTGGTTGGAGTTGTTTTCTGTCCATGTCTCTATCCCCACGTTTAATGCCTTTTCCATCTAAATTAAGCTCTTACCATATATCATCACCATAACTTTAGCAGTTTGAAGTGCAACATCAAAACCAGCAGGAATTTATTTCCTTCTTCATAATTTTATGAATAGATTTATTCTTACTGTGGATCTTAGAATATGTTTTTCTTTTCTGCAATCAAGAACTCTCACCTTTTCACTTCAAGAAAGCATTATACATCTTGTCTTTGGCATGTCCCAGTTGTCAGCTTCACTACTCTTACATTTTGAGGCCATTATTAAGTAAAATATTAATCCTGGAACACAAGCACTGCGATGCAGACAGTTCATCTGAAAACTGAGACGGCTACTGAGTGATGAATGGATGGGTAGGGTGGACATGGGGATATGCTGGACAAAGGAATGATTCATGTCTCAGGCAGGAAAGAGTGGGATGGTGCAAGGTTTCATCATGCTACTCAGAAAGAAGCATAATTTGAAACTTATGGGCTGCATCACTCTGGAATTTTCCATTTAATACTTTCAGACTGAAGTTGACCATGGATAACTGAAATTGGAGGGAAAAAAAACATGGGTACAGTACACACTACAATGTTCACTCTACCCTGTGGATCCCACCTTCTGTACCCAAATCCAGCATCCAACACCTGCATCCAGCACCTGCATCCTAACTCCTGTATCCCACCTCCCAGCACCTGCCTCCCACAACCTGCATCCCACCTCCCAGCACCTGCCTCCCACAACCTGCATCCCACCTCCTACTTCCTATTTCCTGCATCCCACCACTTGCATCCTACCTCCTGCCTCCTACCTCCTGCTTCCTACATCCTGCCTCCACCTCCTGCATCCCACCCTCTGCCTCCCACCACCTGTATCCCACCACCTGCCTCCCACCTCCTACTTCCTACCTCCTGCCCCCACTTCCTGCATCCCACCTCCTGCATCCCACCTGCTGCCTCCACCTCCTGCCTCCCACCTCTTACATCCCACCTCCTGCTTCCTACCTCCTGCTTCCACCTCCTGCATCCCACCCTCTGCCTCCCACCTCCTGCTTCCTTCCTCCTGCCTCCCACCTCCTGCATCCCAGCACCTGCATTCCAACTCCTGCCTCCCACCTCTTCCTACCACAGGGTAGCCTTTGTTGGCTCCTCCCCATTCCTAGATCATTTGCATAAAAGCTGGAAGGTTGGTTCCTCTCCTTCTTGAATGCTTCTGAGTAAGGTCACATGACTTGATATGTTTCAGGTAATGTTGCATCAAGTGGCCTGGCAAGTGACAATAAGTGAGATCAGCAGGGAATGAGCATCACATCAAAGGGAAAGGCAAAGCCTGCTCCATGGCAGTCAGCAGGTGCTGCAAGGCCTGGAGGGTGAGAGGACAGCTGCCAGTGGTCCAGGGCAGGGCAACCAGGTGCCCAGCACCACTGAGGGAGAACCAGAAAAGGCCCAAAGAAGCCTGCTCCCCTTCCACATCCCGCCTTCAGCACGCTGGGCAGTTGGCCACTTTCTGCCACACAGTCAGTCACAAACAGGACAGTAGCCAGAAAAGCACGAATCTTGTGGAGTATACTATGTTTTCAAAACATTTTATTGGTCTGACAGTGACGTTCCATTGAGGACCAAAGGCTGACAAAAAGGCGAAATGTGCATCAATCAGGGCCTCTCCAGGGAAGCTGCATGTAAGAGGGCTCCTCCAGTGCCTCAAAATGCAGAGGCTCACAGACCACTGTCAGGAGCAAGTCTGCTGCAGGACCACCAGGCTCCTCCTGTCACCCAAGGACTGCTCAGGAGGGTTCGAGCAGAGGCACAAGATTGGTGTGCTCTATTTTGCTAATTTAAATTTTGTTTTCCATTTTGTTGGTGTTTTTTTTTTTTTTCCCTGTTGGTTACAGTACTACAAGACAGCAAATTAGGCCAAGACATTGAGTCAACAGGAAATTAAACCTGCTCACATCAGGTTGCTGTGTCTATCTCAGACAAGAGGAAGGGACACAGGTCTACACGTGGTTGGTGCCTGTTCAGCTGCAGAGCTCACTTTCTCAGGTCTCTACCATTCCCTACTTTCCTATCTCAGTGAGAAAACATACATTGGGGTGATCATGACCTGGAGGGCACTGCAGGACCGTCACCTTTGCCCACTTGCATAGGTGCCAGGCCCTTGGAGGATGGAAGTAGGTGCAGAGTGGGTCAGCACCAGAGTCCTAGCAATGTCCCAGTGGCACACCTGCACAGAGTCTGGGATGCAGCCTGGCAGCCTTCTTCTTACCTGGACCCCAACATACCCGCTGCCATGAATCACTGAGCTGTACTGACACAGATGGGAGTTTTCCACCTGCCTGCCCCCACCTCCCACCCTCCCTGCCCAGCTCCACCTGCCCGCCCCTCCAGATATGGCCAGTAGCTCAACAACTGCTGGGGCCCTGGAGTGGCTCCCCTTAGGCTCATCCTGCATGTGATGCCACAGCAAGAGAGCAGCAAGGTCAGCTTACATGCCCTGAGTGGGTTCCATTTGGGTTCCCCTGGCAGAGCTGCTGGCCTGGCTCTCAAACACTGCCCAGAAGACCATGTGTGTGCACACACATGTGCTCATTCTTTGTGCCTGTGTGTCTATGTGCATGTGTCTTTGTGTGCATCTGTGCTGCGCACGAGGATGTGCGCGAGCGCATGTGCTGGTGGTGGTAGGCACACGCGTGCATGTGTGTGCATGTTTGCTCGCAGTTGCTCCTGCACTGCATCGAAATCCTGGCCAGGGGTCCAGCCTCAGTCGTAAGTCCTTGAAATTCACAACAATCAACCATCTGACTAATTTTTCAAATTAAATGATTGTTTAATTGAATTTTCAGTCAAAAGGCCAGTTTTGTGGCTCAGGTTAAAGGCACCCAGGGAAGAAAAACCCACCTGCCTGCCTCCTCTGACCATGGAAGGGCATGAAAACCCAGATATCTGAAGGTTTGTTGAGCCTAAGAAAAACACAACTTGTCAGGCGACTTCACTGCCCAACTTCGCACACAGCATCATGAAGAATCCCTTTAAAACTAAACCCCAGCCATATTCACAGTGAACTCCTGCTGAACCAAATCACATCTTTACCATAAAATAATAACTTACAAACTCCACCTTCAGCCTCCTAAAATATGCTAGAATGTGTTTGTTTAATTTTGGCATCTCATCATCCTAATAAACTCCTGGCAGGAAGCAGAATAAGACTCAATAGAAGAAAGGTCAAAAGCTGCCCTTATTTTCTAGGTAGCACAATTCAGTTCTGAGTGGCTAACTGAACATTCCAGAAAAGCAGAATGAACATGTGCAAAACCTACAGCCAGGAGTCGAGTGTGGAGGGGCAACAGGAAGTTGATTTAATCAGGAGACAAGGTGGCTTCCATACCCTCTACTCCTTCCCTGAGAGCTCATCTTTGTGACAATCTGAGTTTACAGAGAGTGGGATTCTGTTTTCTCTAGTTAACCTTAAAAATGAAACCTCGATACTTCACATCTCCTATCCAACTCTGTAAAAGTGAAACTTACTGCATCTGGAATTGGGAAGCTCAGTCTTAAACCGCCACCTGGTGTGCTGGTGGTTGGGAAGAGGCTAGCTCACCTGAGGCTGGGGAAATCCCCTCCCTCCTGCACCCCAGGTTCCCCTGCTACCCCAGGACACAGCTGATTCCCTTCTGTGTCAGCCCCTGGCTGCAGGCCCTGCCTTCCCCACCCTTGGCCTTCTGTTTTACCCCAAGGAAAGCCTGAAGCCTTAGAGACCGAACTGATAGCAAACTTAAAAGATCCATAAGGCATTTGTCATTTTGAGCTGTATAAAGTGTGTAAAACGAAACAGCTCAGAAAACAAAGGGTGGGGGCTGATTTCACATCCACTGGTTTGCCCAGGAACACCCAGTGCTCACCCAGCAGGGGGAGGGGCCTGGCTGCCTCAGGAAGCCTCTGTTCCCAGAGGAAAATACCTGCCCTGTGGATTTGAATTAAGTAGATATGAGGTGGTTTAGGTCACTTTGTGCTGCACTTGTGACATTTCTGCTTAGGCCAATGGTCAGAAGGCTGCTTATCCTGGGGCAGGAGGGACCAAATAGACCAGCAGTAGGACCAGCAAGTCAGACTGAACCCTCTTGCTCCCACTGCCCCCAAGACAGCAAAGGCCTGATATGGGCAGTGCCCTGTAGGTGGGACCCCAGTAAGCTGGCCATAAGTCATTTCTACCCCTGGGGCAGCTTCAATACAGCAAGGTGAGTGCTGCACTTGTTGCCTCTTGGGAAGAACCCCACGTCTCACAGGAACTGTCTGAGCATTAGTGGGACAGGCTTGCACTCCATAATAAGCCCACTGAGTGGGAACAGGTCAGGGCAGCCCAGCAAGCTCCCAGATGGGACAGGGGGCTGGGTCACCAGGAGTTCAGGGGAGCTCTGGGCAGGGCACCTGAGGACTGAGGAGAGGTTCAACCCCAGAGCCTGCACCAAGTAACTGCACACCATCCTTAAATTTCAACTTTTTTCACCGAGTGGACTACTGAACCATGAAGATATTACACAATCTCCCTGACTCCCCTCACCCCACGTGCTTTGTGCTGGTGCCCACACAGCAAAGTACACTGTCCTCCACTCCCATCTGCAGAGGACACACACCTTTGGGGATCAGGGTGGGACTCTGCTCCCAGCTGATCAGTCAACTCCCTGGCTCGGCCCTAGGATTCCAGGCACAAGGAAGTCGGATAACCTTTTTCCAAGACTAGGAACCAGCCCCCCAGAAGGATGGACACACATTCCGCCATCATATGAAGCTCATTCCACAGTGTGCAAACATGCACACACACACACACACATACACACACACACCCTAGTTGTTTAAAAGTATGACCTTCACATTCATTAAGGCTATTTAAGGGGTATATTTTAGATGAAATGCTATAATATTCAAAATTACCAGAGTAATGAGTTTACAGGAAAATTATCTTTGCAGAAAAATTATGACTGATTCTCCAAAATAGGATTAGATTGTTCATATGTATTAACCAAAAATAAATTCTACTGCTTTGCAGTAGAAACCACACAGCCAGTTTCCAAAAACAGAAATGAAAGGGTCTGGTGTCAGTGTCTGCACACTCAGCGAGTTAGCTCAGAGACAGGGCTGACAGAGAGGACCAGCTGGCAGAACACAGGTTCAAACTTAACGAATCCGACCCAATTCTGCCCTTCCTCCCCATGCTCATTTACGTGTAGACACCCTCTAATTCCAAGTTGATGAACATTCTCCAATAACATAGCAATTAATTTAATAAAGGAACTCACCAACTTCAAATTGCAATAAATATACCAAACATAGTCACTGTTTATGGAGAGCTTTACAGTAAGAAAGTGTCGGCTGAAGCAGGCACGTGGGGTCGCAGTGTTGCTGCCGGATGGCACTCCTCCCTGAGTTCCTACAGGACCTTGGCTTTTGTCTGTCGCTCAGCCTAGGTCCTCGCAGGAAATCACGCTAGCTGCGCGCTCCGTTCTTGCCCCTCGACCTGGGACCTCAGCGCCGCCCAGGGAACCGATGCCAAAGAGAAGTGCAGTCGGCGAGCCGACCCAAAACATTTATTGTAAACTTTAAATGGAATCCGGATACGAACGACACAGAGAAGAGAAACGTCCTGGACACAGAAACAATAACATCAGAGGACCGTCCAGTGGTCACGGAGCTGTTGCGCCCTCGAGGCCTGGCTTGGGACCCTCCCCTGGGCTCTTGCGGGAGGCGCGAGCGCTGGGACCCAGCCTGGGGTTCAGCAGGCCCGCCTTGGCTCCCAGGGGCGCGCCGCCTCGAAGGGCGGTCGGCAACAGTACGGGTAGGAGGCGTTGAGGTCGGGATCCGAGGGCGCGTACCCGGGCAGCTCCACCGATGGGTGTCCGCCGCAGCACACCTCCACGCCCGCCTCGTCGAATGCGTGGAAGACGCCCACGTTAATGTAGGACACTGCGTGGTGAGCCGCGAAGCCCGCGCAGTCCCCAGGGGCGGCAAAGTCGGACTCCTCAGGGGACAGGATGGAGGCCTCACTCGGCCGCTGCTGCAGCCGTCGCCCCCGCCGACCCCGTCGTCCCCGCCGCGCGCGGGAGGATGGCGGCTGCGCACGGAGCCCAGGGATGC
>NW_026000108.1:411700-512061 GCF_001458135.2 Marmota marmota marmota
CCCTCTGCCCCGCCCAAGAAGAGGCGCCTCTTGCCGCCTAGTCTTAGCTTTTCTGCCCTCCCCCTGCGGATGCCCAATCCAGCGCCCGCCGTTTTGGGAGCGCCACCCCACAACGGCCTTTCTCTCCCAGACCCCCGGGGCCCCACCTCCAGCACCTCCCACCTTTCAGTGCCTAAGAGCGCACCTCCCTATCCACCCCGCCCGACCGCTCTCCACGCCCACCCTCGGCCAGAAGAAGTTAGCTGAGGGCGCTGGGAAATGGTGTGAGCGGAGCCCAGGTGCTGAGGGGCTGCTCGGGGATTGCAGGACGGAGTCTGGATCTCTGGGAAGTGCTGGCATGTGCGGATGAAGGGGAGTGTGTGCGGTGTGCTTTGTGTGTGAGGGGTATGTATGGGGTGTGTGCATTTGGGAATGTAGTCTATGTGGTGTGTCGTGTCGTGTGTGCAGTGCGCAGTGCGCAGTGCGTGTGCGGCGTTGTGTGTCATGTATTCAGTACGTGTGAGGGGGTGTTACGGTTGTGAGGCTGTGTGTTGTGGTGTATTGCGGGTTGCGTGTGTGCTGTGTGAGGTGTGTTGTGAGGGGTGTAGTGTGTGCAGTGTGCAGTACTATGTTGTGTGTGCGGTTTGCAGTGTGCTGTGTTATATGTGCAATGCGGGGGTGTCGTGCATATTGTGTGCGGTTTGCACTGTGTGCGATCTGGGTAGGCTGTAGGACCAGCCACAGAGCGGAGCGGGGGTAAAGTCATGGGGAAAACGACGGGTGAATCTGTTTGGGTTTGGGTCCAGTCTGCGGATCAGGCAGGAAATTTCCGCAGTCGCGGGCTCAGGTGAATTGATTGGACCTGCGTGAAGTGGGTGGGGCGGCAAATCGCCTCTCAGGTGCGAAAAACTGGAGGGCGCCGTGGGCCGGTCCCGAGCTTCCTAGGACCCAAACCCTCTGGAGCTCCAGTTGAGCTGCTTCGCTGTCCCTGGTGCTGGTGACTCAGGCCGCCTGCGCAGCGTCTGAGACCCCACTGGATGCGGTGGCAGAACCCGTGGCCGGGCTGGGGAGGACCCGGGGTGCTGTTGGGAGTGCTCAAGGACGCGCCTGCGCGCCAGACACCGGCTCCGCAGGTTCCGGCTGCCAGAGGCATAGCCCAGTGCGTGCTTCCTGGTCCTAAAGGGTCCAGGGCTCCCGGTGGGCGGGAGCCCTGCGCATTGAGAAGCCGCACCCACGTGGTCTGAGGCCAAGCAAAAGGCCCTTGCCCACGCCTCGCCGAAACCACCCGCCCAATGGGAAAACATGTGAAGGCCTTCCTGCGCTCCCTGGACATCTGCATGGGGTTCACTTCAGATCCCTAGCTGCGAGGAGAACGAGCTGTTTTCTCTGTAGCAGGGAATGCACATTTTGGAATAGCAGCCAGTGGGTCCTGCGCCTCTGCAGGGTGACTAGCCAGAAAACAGGCATGGCGATTCGGCCTGCGCAAGCGGGGTGTGAGTTTGGGGAGGGCCGCGTGTGAGCCAGCTTGTATGAGGGTCGTGGCGCCCACGCGCGTGAACGAAGCTTCAGAGCCGACTCCCAGCGGTTACTGCGGTTTCCAGGGAAACGACGTTTGCCACCACCGCCGGTGGATGGAGCCACTTCTCTGCTCCGGACGTGGGGATGGCGCAGCCTACCGGCCAAAGAAAGAAGAAACTGCTGGCCGCTGCCTCCCTCGCTGAAGGGGTGGGCTGCGTTCTTCAGGAGCTAGAGCCCAGGCTGGGGTTGTGCGGGGAGAGCTCCTGTCGTCAGAGACCCCGCAGAGGGCAGTACCTCCAGTGGAGTTTCTCCCCTCACTAGGCACTTCCATCCCGTGGACCACCTCCCGGTTTCTTAAACTCACTGGTGGAGTCAGTGGCTCTGTTGGCCTTTTCCCTACTCCCCCAATTGCCTTTCTGCCCTTCCAAGTCCGTGGTAGGTGGCCCCCATATTGCAGCATTTCCCTGTGGTCCAAATATGTCTTTCTCTTCAGATTGGGTTTCAGCAGAGGCAGGGTCCAAACACATCAGGATTTAGTTTCACCTGGTCTGCACGGGTCAATAAGTTTGCAGGTAGGTCTGCCCCTGGCAGCACATAGCTCATAGGGGTGCAGGGCACCTCTGTATTGGGGTGGGGAGGGGCTTGGAGGAGGAGCTGGGGCAGCAGAAGCAAAGGCCCCCGAGGAGAGCAGAAAAGCTGCAGCCTGAGACCACAAGCAGCAGGTATTCCATTGAGATGCGTCTTTAGGCTGAGACAGGAGTTCAGTTTTATCCTGAGGCCAGGGACACCCTGTTTGTGTGTGGAGGAGCCCTGCCTGGAGCCTGGGTGGGCTGGAAAGGTCCTTTCCTCCTTCCAGCGTCCAGGTACTGCAGCCACAGGTTCCCCACATGCACAGTCCCTCCCGGGCTTGTGACAGGTCACCAACTTCCCCAGTGGGGGACACTATGTAGGCAAAGATGGGAGGACAGTCCTGGTCCCAAATGTACAGAGCTTTCTTTCAGGGTTTCTGTCACAGTCACAGAGACCCCTCAAACACCCCTCCACACTCAACCTCGTTTCTGACACCTAAAACCTGGGGTAGAAATTGGAGCCAACCTGTACACAATCTTAGAGTTTTCTGGCAGCCTTCCCCAGCAAAGCTCCTCTCCTTCTCATCACCCTGTGCACTGTCACATCTTTCCCCAGCAGAGAGGACCCCACAGCAGCTGCAGCCAGCAGAGTGATTTGGAGATCGGGGGTCAAGGAGATGCTGGTTCTGGGGAGAAGCACCGCAGTAGTGGGAGATAACTTCCCTCCAGACTGCTGGGGAAGGAGGAGTTGTTACAGTCACAGAGCCAGCCCTGCCCAGCAAGTTCACACAGAGCCTTCTGCGGTCCTGGCAGCCACCTTCTCCAGGGAAGACATCCCTGCCCCACTTAAAGATAAGGTCTAGAAACTCAGGCAACATTCTTAAAACAATCATGTTTCCATGTATGAGTACAACACTAATAAAGATGTGATAAGTAAAGAACATTTTGTGATTACCTTTAAATCTTGTTTTAATATTCACATTTATTAGCACTTAAAATTCAGTCTCCCATAATATTGATTTCAATTGATTATTTTTTCTAATCTATCACTTAACTTTTAGAATTTGCATCTTTCTTTCTTTTTTTTTTTTTTAGTACCAGGGATTGATCTCATGGGCACTCAACTACTGAGCCATATCCCAGCTCTAATTTGTATTTTATTTAGAGACAGGGTCTCACTGAGTTGCTTAGCACCTCACTGTTGCTAAGGCTGGCTTTGAACTCACAATCCTCCTGCCTCGGCCCCCCAAGCCGTTGGGATTACAGGCCTGCTCCATCATGTCTGGCTGCATCCTTTTTTCTTTTTTTTTTTTAAACTGGCTGTCTCAGAAGATTTTCTTTTGCTATAATTGAATGCTGCAGAATAGAAGTTCACATAGCTCAAAGTTCTGGAGCTAGGAAGGGCAAGCACAGGGGCCAGTTGTGAGGTTCTTCCTCCTGGGTTGTGGCATGTAGAGGGCATTACAAGGACACAGAGCAAGTAGGCTAGAGGGCTCTGTTTTATAACAGAGCCACTCTCAGGGCAACCCACTAGCCAGGGATGGTCAGTACAACAGAGCCCATGCAACTCCATCACCTCCTAGACGCTGTTGGCACACGGCAAACTGCAGGGGGTGGGATTAGGTATCCAGCACATGAGTTCTGGAGATGAGCAGTCAAACGCGGCACTAGTGCAATAGCTGAACTCATTCACTACCATGCCCACCAGGAATGGCTGCTGTCGAGCTGCCACTCACAGCAGGGCAGTAGGCATCTCTGGGAAACTCCCACAGCTGGCAGGCTGTCCAAGGGCTCTTGTGCTACCATAGCGGCCGGTGCTCAGAGACAGCTATGCTCCAAGTCGAGATTCTAGAAGCCTTGGTCCTGTGGAATATAACAAATCTGCAGCGAGAAGTCAACACAATGAGCACCTGTCACCTGCACTCAGGGAGCAGAAGCCTGTGGGGCCTGAATGCACAGCTCCTTCCTGCCAGCTCTCAGGCTACGCTTAGTAGTGAAATTCAGGTATGAGTCATGTAAGCACCTTGTACTTATTTGTGTCTGTCAGCAAGGCACCCATGGTTAACCGTGTGTCCAGGTTTGCCTATCTTTTGAATGTTTACAAACACTGGCATGGCGTGACACCCCACCTGACACCCTTGCCGGCTTCATGTCTGTGATGTCTCCCTGTGTCAGTGTATGCAGCTGTAGCTCACTGGCTGTAAGCCCATTAGTGAAACGGCATGTCTAGTCCGCGATATTATGAGTAAGTTGTGATCCTCACTATGTGCCCCGACGCACTTGGGCATGCATTTTGGGGTATGTATCTAAGAAGGAAATTGCTGTGTCATGAGTAATACTCGCCTTTTTGGGCCCATTTGTATTGAGATGCAATTCATGTGCAGTAATAGTCACCAGCTC
The DNA here is from genome assembly GCF_001458135.2 of Marmota marmota marmota. Lineage (NCBI taxonomy): Eukaryota > Metazoa > Chordata > Mammalia > Rodentia > Sciuridae > Marmota > Marmota marmota. The sequence continues at coordinate 416,167 of NW_026000108.1, forward strand.
TTGAGTGTGTGACTGTGAATCTGGATGACTGTGCATTGGCTTACGTCACTGCCACCTCCTGGTGCAGTGTTCCGACTTGCCCATGCCCTTCTCAGTCATGCTGCCCTCACCTTGGTCTGCAGCAGTGGTTCTAGTACATGGTTTTCTACCAAAGACTCACCACAGCCTTCTTTCACTTGGCATGATGCTATTTGGATCTGTCCATACCATTTAAGAAGTCATGGATCATTTGTTTATTGCTGAGTAAAGTTCTACCAAATGTGCTTATCCATTCACACCATATTGGGAATTTGGGATTTCTCCTTTGGGTTATTATGCACACAGGTGCTGCTTAGTGGTGGTTAGTAGTGAAATTTAGGTATGAGTCATGTGAGCATCACCTCTAAGGGTATGTATTTAGAAATGGGATTGCTGGGTTGTAGTTACATTTAAACTTTAGAGAGACTGTTTTCCAGAGAAGCCAAACCACTCACTACATTTCCCACACTGATGTATGAGCGTCCCAGGCTCTGCATCCTTAACAGCCCAGCTGATCAGCCTTCCTAATGATGTTGGCCAGTCTGTGGGTGTGTAGTGGTAACTTGTGGTTTTAATTTGAATTTCCATGATGACCAATGATCTTGGGCTTTTCATATATCTTCTCCATAAAAAGGTCTTTTCAGACCTTTTGTTGATTTTTAAAAAATTGTGTTATCTGTGTGGCACAGTGTGGCATGCCTCCCAGCAACTTGTAAGGTTGGGGCAGAAGGATCACAAGTTTGAGGCCAATCTTATCAACTTAGCAAGAGCTTGTCTCAAAACAAAAATAAAAGTAAAGGGCTGGAGATGTATCTGTAGCTCAGTGCTACAGTATCCCTGAGTTTAATGCCCAGTGCCAAAGGGGGAAAAATGGGGTGTCTTGTACTTTTGTTGTATTTTTTGTGTGTTTTGTATGAAAATTCAGTTTCTTCTAGGTTCTGCTGTGAGACTTAGCACTCTTCCTCTGTTCAGCAGGGCTGTTGTCTGGTGCTCCTTCTATGAGGTCCCACCTGGTGTTCCTCCTCTGAGGTCCCACCTGGTGTTCCTATGAGGTCCTGCCTGGTGCTCCTCTGAGGTCCCACCTGGTGTTCCTATGAGGTCCTGCCTGGTGCTCCTCTGAGGTCTCGCCTGGTGCTCCTCCTCTGAGGTTTAGGGTCCCAGACATGCTTATCCTCCTCTAACATTCTTCAGGTGCTTGCTAGCAGGTGTGTGGTGGGGAGGTGTGAGCCCTGCTTTCATTGATGGAGACCTTGCTTCCCTCTCTACAGCCCATCATGTCACCTGTCTTCATTTTAGCATCCTTGAGTTTCACTTCACCCACAACCCAAAATAAACAAGAAACAAACAAAATCCCCCCCAAACAAAACTCTGCTTCTGAAAGGTCACTGAACAGAACAGTGTGCTCAGGATGTTAAGGGAAATGAGTTTCTACTCACAGGGCATCTCCTGTATGTCCTGCCACTCCTGGCTATCAGCCTCAGGGAGTGTCCCCTGTTCCAGTGGTTCCACTCCCTGGCCTGTCCCCTCCTGGCTGGACATCCCCTCCTGTCCCTGCCCACATCTCTACAATTCTCCTGCTCCTGCCCTGGAGCAGTTTAGTTCTGATACCCAGATCCTGTCTTCCACTGTGAGCATCTTCCATTGCATCATGATTCCTGCTTTAAATTTGTAGGGGAATAAGAAATTTTAAATGGTTGTGGGCAGTGGCACATGACTGTCATCCCAGCAACTTGGGAAGCTGAGGCAGGAGGATGGCAAGTTCCAGGCCAGCCTCAGCAACTTCACAAGACCCTGTTCCAAAATTAAAAAAAAAAAAAAAAAGTTTTTAAAAAGGCTGGGGATGTGGCTCAGTTGTAGAATACCCCTGGGTTCAATCCCTAATACCAAAAAAAAATGGGGGGGGGAGGGATATTTTTCTTTTCTGAATTCAAGTTCCAACTAGGGGATCCAATTCACTCATTGTTTCACTTTTTGCATAAAAAATTATCACAGACTTAATAGCTTAAAACAACACAAACTATCCCTACCATCTTCTGTCGGCCAGGAGACCAGGTAGGGATCTGGGTCCTCTCTGGGGCTCACCAGGCTGAGGCCAAGTGCCAGCCAGAACCCTGATTTCTTCTGGGCTAGAGGATCCTCTTCCAAGATTGTTCAGGTTGTTGGCAGTTATCTTTCAAGCCGCAGGCCTGAGGTGCTGGGTTCCCAGGAGTCCTGCTTGCCCTCACAGGGACTGTGTGTCTACCTGACGATGCCAGTATTGTCATTTGTCTCTTCTCAACTGATTAGGCCTGACCCGCTGAGCAAGGCTGGGAGTCAGAGATGTGCTGGGGCCAGCTCCAACTGGCTCTTAGAGCTTAGTGCTAAATCCTTAGGAATTTTGTGAGTCAGTTATTAATTATAAATATTACTGAATTGAATGATATAAACTTACAATTAAATAAAGTCTGTTAAAATGCAGATAATGAATTCCCAAATCCGTTTCTTATTTCCCACATGGCAATCATCTGTGTTCTTGGCTTGCTCATGTAAACTGCCTCTGACGGAGCGGAAACACAGGGCATGCTGCTGTGTCCCAGCCCCTGTGCTCAGCAGCTCCATGTGGTGGCATGAAGGCTGCCACAGCAGAATCTTCACCACAGGAACTGGCCGTGTGCACTTCAGGCCTGGCTGCTGTTGCCGCCTGACTGGGCTTACCCAGGTGGTAGGAGCAGGCGTGAGGCTGCCTTGGCCTCTGCCCCTAACAGCACAAGCACCCAAGAAGCCTGGAGGCACAGCCCAGGAAGGGAGCAAGGTCCCTGCTGAGTCAGACCACAACCAGGCCTTTATTCATGCACTAATTTTGCACCACTGCTGATGATAGTTATACAAACGGAGTGAATTTTGCAAGAAATAGCAAGGCAAGCTAGAGTTATAAAATGAAAGGAAAATAAATATTTTAGCTTAAAATTTTATTTCTAAATTTATATAAAAATGTTATTGAAATTTTTTATGTTAACTCTCAAGTAGTAGCGTGAATTTTAGTTAGATAACAAAAAATTAACTTGGTTGTGGTGGAACATGCCTGTAATCCCAATGGCTAGGGAGGCTGAGGCAGGAAGATCTCAGGTGTGAAGCCAGCCTCAACAACTTACTGAGCAACCTAGTGAGACCCTGTCTCAAAATTTAAAAAGGGCTGGGGATGTGGCTCAGTGGTTAAGCACTGCTGAATTCAATCCCCGGTAGCAAAATATTTTTTTTTTTTTCATATTTTCATCCCCCAAATGCCAACAAAACAGTTATTTATCATGTTTTTTTAAAGGTGAAAACAAACACAAAAGAATACTTGCCCTTGGTTATGCAGTTACTCATTTAATAAAGAAGAGTCTGTGTAGTTCTTGTGAGGTGGGCAGAGGTGCTCTGGATGTTGGGATGAGGTGGTAACAAATAGGCTCCGTTCCTGCTCCCTGAAGGTAGCTTCATGTGAGAGATCCACATCAATCTCATCCACAGGAATGCCTGGTTACAAACATAGTCCAACATGTCAAACATAAGATATAGGCAGGATGTACTCCTGTGGGGTCAGCAGGTGCCCACAAGGCTCAGCCTTGGACCTGCCTCTGTCTGCACTGTTCCTTCAGGGCCCATCCAGGCTTTAAGAAACACCTAGATGTGGATAACTCCCAAACTAATATTGACTTCAGACCTGTCCCCAGAGCCTCCTGTGCTCTGCTCTGCTGAAGACCAGCAGAGGTAGATACCAGCCATCTGTCTGCACCTGCCTTGGGTGACCCCAGCCCCCAAACTCGGTGAGGAAACTCACACATTGGTTATCCCCATACTGCTAGAAGAAAGTGTCCCTTCAACCCCCCAACATAGGTGCAGTCTTCCTTAACAACACCCCTAAAGCTCAAGGAAAAAACAAGACTCAGTAAGTGGGATGGCTTCAAATTAAAAGGCTTCTGCACAACAGAGAAGGAAGGAGCATGAAGAGAGGGCCTACAGAATGGGAGAAGACCTTTCCAGTTACTTTCCAACACGAGATTGATATCCAGAATATCAAAGCACTTAACACCAAAAAAAAAAAAAAAATCAGTAAATGGGCAAAAGAACTAAACAGACATTTCTTGAAATATGAATAGCCAACAAATACATGGAAAAAAAAACCTCAACATCCCTGGCAACTGGGGAATACAAATCAAAACTTCACTGAGATTTCATCTCACTCCGGCCAGAATGGCAAGCAACAAGAATACAAATAAAAATAAATGCTTATGAGGATGCAGGAGAGAAAGGAAAACTCTTACTACACGTTGGTGGGGCTGTAAACTAGAGAAACAACTATGGAAATCAGCATATCAGGGTGGAGGCTTCTCAAAAGACTAGGCATGGAACCACCCTATGACCCAGCTGTACCACTCCTCGGTATTCACCCTGAAGAACTACAGTCATCTTACTGCAGTGACACATGCATACCCATGTTTACAGCAGCACAATTCACAGTAGCCAAACTACGGAACCAGCCTAGGTGTCCATCAGCAGATGAGTGGATACAGAAAGTGTGGTTTAAATACCACATTACATTAGAATGAAATTACACCACATTTCATTAGAATTAAATTACAAAATTTTAAGGAAGATGGATGAACTGGAGAATATTATGTGAAGCAAAATAAGCCACACTCAGCAGATCAAGGGTCATTGTTTTCCCTCATATGTGGAAACTAGAGAGGAAAAAGGGAAAGTAAGGTGGAGGATCTTGTGAAAATCAAAGGGAGATGGTAGAGTAGAGGAGAGGGACCTGAGAGAGGCAGGAAGGAAAGAGGAGTAAGGAGAATGACATGGGCCAATATGGCTCAGTGCCTGTACAGACCTGTCACAGTGAACCTCCTATGTGCAATCAAGGTGCACCAATAAAGACTTAAAGCAGCCCTCAGCAGTGAGAGCGGGACTTCAGAAGCACCCCTGGAGTCTCGGGACTGCAGAGCTGTTGCTGCTCTTAAGTCCCACTGGCCACAAGCTGAAGGGTCCAGGCTGCTGGGGCAGACAAGAGGAAGCCACCCAATCCTGTCATACCCACCAGCTCTGATGGCTCTGTGTTGCCCCGGGGCTGGAAGGCAGAGGATCCCACAGGCTCGCACAGACTACCAGGAAGGACCAGAGCTGACCCCAGGCTCACAGGCAGTTTCAAGGTTTCCCGTGGAAGGCGGCCACTTGGACCAGTCAGGTGCCCTGCCCAGCCTCACCAGAATGGTCTCCGGCTCCCAGGTTGTGCAAACAGATGTGGAAGCACAGATGTGGCCACCTGCACACCTTGACTAGGCTTCAAGGCTGGCCAATGAGGGAACTTGGGACAAGAGTCTGATCACTGTCAAATCACAGAAGTCTCCCTGTCCACCTGCTGAGCCAGCTCCTCCCTGCAGGAAACTGAACTGCCTGCACCTGCTTGGCTGGACCCTCAGTCCAGAGTGGCCACAGCCCCAAGCCCATGACCCAGCGCCAGGCATGAGTGTGACCAGGACATCTGTAACCTCAGGACCACCACCCCAATGAGGCACGGGGGGAGTCTGGGGACAAGGCATGTGTGCCCCAGCACAGCTGCCATCCCAGGACAGCAGAGGCAGGCAAGCGGCCTGGGTAGGCTCCAGTGTGGCTCCAGGACCCATGGCCACACCTCACCAGATGAGCCCACCACACTGATGAATTAGGAAGTGACTAGAGAAGTGTGAGATGTCCCTCTCCATGGGCCCTGGTCAACAGTCCCCTTCCGCAACAGGTGGCCACAGGGTTTCCAGGCCCCTTCTGGAATCCCACCCACTGGTTAGTGAAGGTCCCCCTGTTTCTCCTCTGACTTCTGTTCCTGACAGTGCAGAGAACCACCAGGGGAGGCGCCCACACTGGGCAGGTGATGCCCACCACCACACAGGAACAGCCGGGCACCACAGCCTTCCCATGGCTCCAACTCCCAGACACACAGCAGCTTCCCCCCACCGGGCCAACTGGTAAGCAGTGTGGGACGAGGACCTGGTTTGGAACTTGGCTCTGCCTGTGTGCCTCAAGAGGGTCTTTGCAATCCCCATATCCATGTCCTCACTTGTAATTAAGGACAAGGAGTGTCTGCCTAACCAGCTCCTTACCCCAGCCAGCCTGCCAAGTCAGAGCCACTGCTCTTCACAGGCAGATGTGAACCTGGGGCAGATGAATTCTAGGAGAGGTGCTTGGGATGTTCACAGGAGCTTATGGTGACGGGAACATGAGAAGAAACCTGGAACAGTAGCCAAAGAGCTGTTCTGTCCAGCAGGGTCAGAGCCTCCCTGTCCTCAGAACCATGGCCAGACACAGTAGACCATGGCTCTCAGATGCTGGGCATGAGGCCGAGGCACGGTGACCCCTAAAGTTAGAGAACAAGAATGCTAGCTCTCCATGCATGGCGACCACCCTGAGAGAGTCTCCGGCTGCAGAGGAGGAGAGGAGCTCAGCAAGTACAGGAAACAGAGCTGAGCTCAGGGTGCCGAATTAAATCTGTACAGGTTTATTTGTTTGCTATAAATTATTTCAATACAGCTGAAAAAAATGTGCTGGAGCCTCACTGTGAAATATTATGCAGCAGTCCAATAGGGCTGCATCTTACAGTTAGCTCCAAATGGGTAAAGTGGGATCTGTGTGACTTGACCATTTATGTTCAAATACACTGCAGCCATAATGCTAAACACACATACGACTGCGCCATGAGCTGGGCACAGTTCCATGTGTTTTGCATATATTTACATATCTAATCCTCCCATCAGGCCTCTGAGGTACGTTAGGTTTTTACACAAGCAGAAGCTGAAGTCCACGAAGTCAATTCATGTTCCCAGGGTTGCACAGTGAACTTCGGAACTGGCCACAGGTCAGCTGCCTGAGGCCAGTTGTGGGTGGAACTCAATCCTCCTACTGGATGCATACAGAGCGATACCCATGTTAAAAGAGCAAGATACACAACCATGACAGAGTGGTGGGTGAATGGATGGTGGGCAAGATGTACATGGATAATGGAAAGAAGAGGAAGTCAGAAAGGCGAATGGAAGGATGAATGAGTGGATGGATGATGATGGATAGGTGGATGATGGATGGGGGGATACATGGGTAGGTAGGCGGAAGAATGGATAGATAGGTATGTAAATGGAGAGGTGACGGATGGATGGATGATGGATGAATAATGGCTAGATAGGTGGACAAATAAAATTAGATATGAGAGGACCAATGTATGAATGAAAGATGACGGTGTCTCAGGAAATGGGGACATGATTGACTACACCCTCTAAGTCAGGGTTAAAGAAGAAGTCCTCCATGGGCCAAATGCTGCACACTGTACCAGAGTTATCCTTTGGACTATCCCCACATTTCAAGGTCACGGGATGGCTGTGGTGGGGCCCGGACTGTGGAAACAATCCCTCTGGGGACCCGAGGTTTACATGGGTAAGGATCGAAGACAAAGTGGACCTACCCTGGCTGTTTAAAGTGGCTTTCTTGTTTCCTCCACAGGTCAGCTGCCTGAGGCCAGTTGTGGGTGGAACTCCATCCTCCTCTGGAGCGCCAGCTGCGGCTCTGAGCATCTTACTCTGGCCCGGGGTCCTGAGGCCACCTCACTCCCAGCTGCAGTTCCTTCACCGATTCTCTGAGCCAGAATGATCCACCTTTCAGAATGTCCCTCCTGGCCTTCGGGTTTATGACCAGCTGCCTCGGTCCTCATTAATCACAGATCCAGCCCTTTGTGCTTGTTCATTAAAGGATTCTTCTATCTCTTCGTGCCTAGCTCCCCAGATTTTCCAGCCCAATGGCATGACCGGGGCTTGTGACCTATTGATCTCCTGTCCAGGCTAAGGAATAGGACAACAGAGGATCTGACCCTGGAGTGGTCAAGTCCTGTCACTAGTCTTCTCAGTGCTTCACTGAAATCCCGCCACAGCAGATATGGTGGATGCTGACTAGGACCTGGCTTCGTCAAAGTCCATATGTTTCCAAATAGCTTGGATCAGGGGATGATGGCCTCCACCAGCTTGTAGGGGGGCTCTGACAGACCAGAGCCAGCTGCTGTGCCTGGGCCAGGCCTGCTATCCTCTCCACATGGGACTTGCCTGTGGGAAGGCAGCCCCACCCTCTGAGAGCAGATGTCATCCCCCAGGTGGGCAGTTGAGCCAGGCCCCAGACTCAGATACAGGCTGCATGCAACTTGGCCTGCCCTGATCTCACCCACAGCACCCCTTCCCCGTGGACAAGCCCAGACAGCCCCAACAAGTTTTACCAACAAAGACAGACACACCCTAAATGCCGACATGAGCTCCTCCCCATCATGCCATGAGGGCAGCCTTGGAGGTTCAGGTGGAGGCGCGTGGGGGTCTGTGCTGAGAGCTGGGGCCTGGCCCCCTGAACACTAGCACTGAAGATGACTCCTGTCTGGAGCAGCCCCCAGCACTGACCAGGGTCCACGTCCACTAGCACTCTCTTTGTGCCCATCACAGGGCCCAGCAAACCCACGTCATGGCAGGGCACAGCCAAGGGAGAGGCAGCAACCTCCCAGAGAAACGGGGCTTTACCTTTCCTGCCCCGGCTAAGCATTGCCAGGGCCGCCCCCCACCACCCCCAGCACGGGGCACCTAGAAGAAGCTGACGGTGGCTATGGCCAAGGCCTGGGCTCCTCACACTATCCAAGAGTGAAGGGATGAGTGAGAGCAGCAGCATCGTCCTGAGATAGGAAGTTGAGTCAGCAGCAACCTCGTCCACAGCCACGAGCCAAGGCTTCCAGAAGCCCACATCCAGCTGCCCCTCCACCCCTGCACCCTTGTGCTCCCTCAGCTCCGTCCTCCCCTGCCCCCCTCTCCACTGGCTGGCTAGACGGTGTCCGCAGCCCCTCTCCCACTGGACCCTCCACAGGACACTCGGATGTGCCTGCTGTGGCCCCAGCCCCCTCCCAGGGCTGTCCTGTGGTGCTCTCCCAGCTGCTGCTCAGACGCAGCTGCACCCTGGGCCCCGCCTGTCCTCGCCTTGCTGCAGCTCAGCCCTTGTCAGGGCTCCTGCCCACACTCCTTCCTCTGCTGCTTTGCCAGGACCCGGGACGTCACCGTGCGAGTCCCACATTTCATGTCAGTGGTGCTTTTCTGACTTTCTCATCACATTGTATGGGCTCCGGGCTTCCCGATTCTGGCCTGTCCCCTCTTAGCATTGACTAATGGGGTTCTCTCATAGGCCCTCCAGCCTGTCCGCCCTCTTCTGATTTCTGGTGAGGTAGATACTGTCCAAAGAAGAAGGGAGTTATGAGTTAGATCTGAAGTGCCCCAGAAAAGCGTGTGTGGGAGACAATGCAAGAAAGCTGAGAGGTGGAATGATTGGGTTACGAGAGTTTTAACCTAATCAGTACATTAATCCCTGATATGGAGGACTGGGTGGAAACTGTGGGCAGGCAGGTATGGCCAGAGGAGGAGGGCACCTGGAGGTGTGTGCCTTTGGGGTTCACATTTTGTTCTTGGCGAGCCGAGCTTCTCTCTATACATCTCTGCTCCTTGGTGCCTTGACCTGAGCTGCTTTCCTCCCCACCTCCTCCCACCATGATGTTCTGCCTCACCTGGGCCCAGAGCAATGGAATTGGCATCTATGGACTGAGCCTCTGAAACCATCAGCCCCAGGTAAACTTTTCCTCCTCTGACTGTTCTTGTCAGATCTTTTGGTCACAGTGCCAAAAAGCTGGCTTAAAACAGAGGGGACCCTCTCTTCTCTTTCAGCTGAGAAAAGCAGAGGTGATTCTGCGGTCAAGCACTGCTCCAGGTCTCACAGACACTGTGCACACAGTCTACGTGATGGCCAGATGGCACGTCCGGGCCAGCATCGGTGCAGCTCATTCACACCCACAGCTGCTTGCCCAGCACCAAGCCTGAGCCCACACAGGCCACTGTGAAAAACTGAGACCAAGCCACAAGGTCACAAAGCAGAGGCTCTCTGCTGGTCCTGGTCCTGAGGGTCAGCAGCAGCCTGCTTGTCAGGCACAAGACTCCATCCCACCTCCTGGCACAAACCTCCGCATTGTGGCCAGGTCTAAGCCACATGGGCTGCACATTTGAGGGTCATCTGCCCCGAGGGGTGCTACCCATGACCCACCCCACTCTCCTAAGGCTTCCGAGGGCTCCAGCGGCCATGGAGCAGGCCAACCCTCAGGAATGACTGCCCAGGGGCATCTCATGTCTCTCTGGGCCGAGGGTACAGTGAGGGTTTTGCAGAGGACTTTCGCCCTGTTGGATGATAGGCCCTGTGAGGCCATTGACCAGATCTTCTGTGGATGAGGCAAGGAGTTCCAACACTGTGCCCCCCAGAGCCTAAAAGGAAACAAATGGACAGAGGTTTTCCCCTGGGAGATCAAGGAGCCCCATGACCCTTTGAAAAAGTGCCAGGTCTGGCCTGGGGAGCATCTGTTCTGCCCGCTGGCACAGGCTGGCCTGCCCCCAAGTTGCCCTTGGGGGCAGCACAAGTGCTGTGATGTGGATAGGGACCCCGGCCATCAGGGAACTAGCTCTGCCCCTGCTCTGTGTCCCCCACACTGTATGTCCTGGGCCAGTGGGTAATCACCTGGCTCATCACAGTCTGGGTGAAGAGCAAACTCGTACCACCACCACTGCCCAGAGCACTGCCGCTGCCCCTTGAGGGCTGGCTTTCCATGTCCCTGGCAAGCACCGTGAGGTCAGGTTTGGGGCTCGGTGTCTGCACATTGTGGCAACGTGGCTCCTCCCCTGGGTCTGACCATGCACCCCAGCCTCCTATCAGCGAGCCCCTCTGGCCAGTGCTGTGCTCTCCAGGGTGTGCCAACCCCACTGCCCACCGCACCTGCACTTCACACTGGGAAGTGGCTCTGCAGGAGCCTCCTTTGCCAGACAGAGCCAAAGCCTTGCCGGTGGGCGGGCTGGGGCCAGGGCCACCCCTCCTTCCTCCACAGGACCTCCGCCTGCTCGTCCTGCCCTGGCGCCAGACCCTGTGGCACTGCCCCTCCTCTGCCCACAGATGTGCTGGAACCCAAGGGCAAGCTCAGGTTCCCCTCCCACCTCCTGGCCTCCCCCCGGCCGGCCAGGTTTGTTCTCAGACACACTGCTCCTGGTACACACAGGTCCCTCTGCAGTGTGGCACAAGCAGCCAGAGTCGGCCTTGGGGTGTGTCACACAAGCATGCCTTGAAGACGTGTCTCACAGGCATCTCTCACAGGCATGTCTCACAGGCGTGTCTCACAGGCATGTCTCACAGGTGTGTCTCGCAGGTGTGCCTCACAGGTGTGTCTCGCAGGTGTGCCTCACAGGTATGTCTCGCAGGTGTGCCTCACAGGTGTGTCTCGCAGGTATGCCTCACAGGTGTATCTCGCAGGCATGTCTCACAGGTGTGTCTCGCAGGCATGTCTCACAGGTGTGTCTCACAGGTATGCCTCACAGGTGTGTCTCACAGGCGTGTTTCACAGGTGTGTCTCACAGGTGTATCTCACAGGTGTATCTCACAGGTATGCCTCACAGGTGTGTCTCACAGGTATGCCTCACAGGTGTATCTCACAGGTGTATCTCACAAGTATGCCTCACAGGTGTGTCTCACAGGTGTGCCTCACAGCACAGGCATGTCATGCAGGTGTGTCTCACAGGCATACCTCACAAGCCTGAGGCACGCCTCACAGGCATGTCTCACAAGTGTGTCTCACAGGTGTACCTCACAGGTGTGTTTCACAGGCATGTCTCACAAGTGTGTCTCACAGGTGTGTCTCACAGGTGTGTCTCACAAGTGTGTCTCACAGGTGTGCCTCACAGGCGTGTCTCACAAGTGTTTCTCGCAGGTGTGTCTCACAAGTGTGTCTCACAGGTGTGTCTCACAGGTGTGTCTCACAAGTGTATCTCACAGGTGTGCCTCACAGGCGTGTCTCACAAGTGTTTCTCGCAGGTGTGTCTCACAAGTGTGTCTCACAAATGTGTCTCACAGGTGTGTCTCACAAGTGTATCTCACAGGTGTGCCTCACAGACGTGCCTCACAAGTGTTTCTTTCTGACTTCATCACAGCCACTCCAGTCAGGGACTGGGTGTCACCACAGCTGTGTGGGGAGTGAGGTGGGAAGGAGCAGAGTGAGTGGGGTGTCCCAGGCAGCACCTTAGAGCCTGCAGGCAGGGAGGCTGGGCATTCACCATGACTGTGGCCAGAGGTTGGCCCTCCCAGGGCTGTGGCCTCCCTGGCACTCTGGGCCTGCATACCTGAGAGCTCTGTGGCTCCAGGGCAGGCAGAGCAGGGCAGATGCCACAGGTGGAGGCTGGCAGGGCCCAGCAGTTATGGTGAGGGGCCTGCAGAGCCCCTAGTGAGGCCGAGGCCGTGCTGCCAGCTTGTCCTCAACCATCTGCAGTCACTCGCTGCAGACTGAGCCCATTCCACGGGCAGGTGAGCTCCATTCTTGCAGGACAGGGCAAGTGTGGGCCGAGGAGAGATAGCACAGCAATGAGCAGAGCAAAGGGGTGCATTTGGGGGGTACAGAATCACACAGGGGTCCTGAGGACCTGGGGTGAAGCTGAGTTGGGATAGTGGGCAAGGGTAGGTGAACTGAGAAACCCGGAGCTGAGGTACAGGAGCACCTTCCTAAAGCCTGGCCCCTGGGTCTGCTGCGTCTCCTTTGCATGGGGGCTGCTTGGGCTCCAGCACTGAGAGCCGGAGACCAAAGCCCTGAACAGCTCCAAGTAGTTAGCAGACTGAATGCAAAGCAGGCAACCCATAGCCGCAGCCCCAGCCCTAGCCCTGCAGCCCTGCCCACAGTACCACCTTATCCCACACCCCACTTCCCCAGTCCCAACCCAAACTCACTATTCTTAGGAAAGAGGGGAGACCTCCCAGCAAATACCCCAAATGAAGCAGCCACGTGACTAGGTGGAGGCAGGGACTTCGCAGCCCTGGGAAGGCAGCACAGCCAGCTGGGCCCATTGTGGACAGGCAGCTGTGCATCAGATTAGTTTTCCCAGTGCGAGGCAGCCACGCGGCCAGCATAGTGCCTGGAGAAGCTTTCCAGAGCAGAATCCTGTGCTGAGAAGATGCCAAAGGCACATGCCGTACACTCAGTCTTCACCAACAGTGCACAGGGTGTGAGAACCACACGTGCCTTCGTTGAAAGTACAGTAGCACGTAGAAGAAGTAGATGAGGATGATGCAAAGACATCCCAGGTTGCTGCCGGGCTGGTGACTCAGGGCTGTGATTCCTGGTTCTTGTCTAGGAGAGTATCCAGAAATCCTGTCAATGAAAATATCTGCTCGCACCTCCAGAAACAGGGCTAGGTGCTCTGGGCTGTCTAGCTCATGTGTTTGGATACATGTACACACCCCCAGGCATGCACCCCAATCCAATGCCCGCACCCATGCCTGCACACTCATGCAAAACATGCCCAGCATCGAAGTCTCCTTTGTTTTGCGTAAAAAGGGCTTCCTTGCTGCAAGAGAGCCAGGCAGAGCAGCTCTGTCCTTAGTTCTTACCCAAACTTTCCTGCTAATATCTGCAGGACACCTGGAGCAAATTGTTGAAGCCCTTATCCAGGGGCTGTCTGGGCAACTGGACTCCATCTGAGACACAGACACAGTGTGTCAGGTGCTGGGGATTGTCTGCCTGGAGCCCCACATCAGTCCCACCCCTACCCCTGGCCAATACCTTCCCCCAAATATGGCTACCCCAACCTCCCTCTCCCTTTTGAGAGTAGTCTGTACCTCCTGGAGGTAGAGCCAGTGCCCTCTGCCTCCCAGCAAATCTGAGCCCAGGCCAGGACCTCCGGAGGACCCGAGATGGCCTGTCAGACCAACCGAATCCCCAAGGGCTCCCGAAGCAGGAGTCCTGGTGTTCCTGGGATTATCTCTTAGGGGTCAGAGCTCAGGGCCTGTTCCACCAGAAGCCACATGCCTGCCCCCAGTTGCCCATGGCCCCTGAAACAGGCAGGAGCCCCCGCGGCACCCCAGCCCCTATTCCGGGGGCCGATTTTCTCAGGAGAGGAGGGACGACTCTGGGTCTGAGGGTGGTGGAGGCAGCCCCCTCTGTGGATGTGAGTCAGCTGTTCCCCCCGGCTCCCTAATCATCATTAAGAAAGACTTTGCTGACGAAGGTATTTGCAGAGTCCATGCAAACCCCGCAGTGGCGCACAGCCGCAGACACCATGAGCCTCAGTGAGGAGCAGGTGCGCAGCTTCCTTGACGGGAATCCTGACTTTGCCCACCAGTACTTCGAGAAGCAGCTGAGCCCTGAGCATGTGGCTGGGGCCTGTGAGGACGGGTGCCTGGTGGACTGCAGCAGTCTCCGAGAGCTGTGCCAGGTGGAGGAGAGTGCCGCGCTGTTTGCGCTGGTGCAGGACACGCAAGAGAACGTCAGCATGGAGCGCGTGGTCTTCACACTCCTGCAGCGTCTCTGCACCATCCTGCAGGCTGACCGCTGCAGCCTCTTCATGTACCGCCAGCGCAACGGCATGGCTGAGCTCGCCACGCGGCTCTTCAGCGTGCAACCGGGCAGCACCCTAGAGGACTGCCTGGTGCCCCCTGATGCTGAGATCGTGTTCCCTCTGGACATCGGAGTCGTGGGCCACGTGGCTCAGACCAAGAAGATGGTGAACGTGCCGGACGTGACCCAGGTGAGCACCCCAGCCGCAGGTGCCCATGCAGGTCCTGGCTTCCTGTCCTGGGCAGTGCTTGCTCCCCACAGAGGAGTTCTTGGTGTGCCCACCTCCTACCCCCGCTGGAGCCCAGTCACACTGTGCCGAGTCTCCTGCCTAGCCTCCTAGGAGCTGGCCACCTGCACACTCGGTAGAAGGAGCTCCAGGAAAGCTCCCACCACGAGCAGTTCAAAGGTCCTGGAAAGTCCTTCAAGCTGAAGTTGTTGGCCAGGCCCAGGGCTACCCAGGTCTGGCTGAAACCTCACCAAGGTTTCTGCATACAGGTCCTGAAGCCAGGGACCCCTGGTGCATGGAGTAGGAGTGTGGACCACGAGACCCTGAGGTTTCTCAGGAGGCAACTGCAGGGCAATCTTGGTGGGGACACTGGCCAGCAGGCGTGTAGAGTCCTGCTCTGCAGTGGCCGAGGTGGCAGCCCTGGAGGGGTTAGAGCCAGGGCTGGTGCAGAGGCCAGCAGGAAGAGGAGCCCCATTCTCCCAGCCCTGGCAGAAGCAGGAGCGCCCTGACCCCATAGAACACCATGCTGCTGGGTGGGGATGCATGAGGTCCAAGGCCGGGCAGGGGGAGGATGAGGTTCGGGGCTCAGAATGGAAGAGGAGCCTTGGAGAGGGAATCCTAGTGGGGCTGCCCACTCCCCAGGTGCAGCTGCCACCCTGCTCCTGGACCCAGGGAAGGAGCAGGCAGCGGCAATCCTCTTACTCTTGTCTGCTATAAACAGCAGCACCGTCGACCTGGATTTGGTAATCCCCGGGATTACCTTGGTCCACACTTTCTTTCTAAAAAATGGGTCAACCGTGAGTCAGGTGGAATGTCAGGCGCATGAATTACCAGGAAAACCAGGATGTGATGTCTGGGACCCTGATCACCTTCCCCTCCACCCTGGTTCCCTCTCCCTTCCCCCACCCTCACTTTTCCTTTCTTTCCTCCGGCCTTCCGGCCTTCCATCCTTCGCTCCTCTCCTCCCTCCTCTCTTCTCTCCTCACTCCCCTCTCTCCCAAATGCAGGTAGATCCTTATACTCAGCGTAGGGTAGGGTGGGGACAGCAGGCTGTGACAAAACGGCTCCCTGAGCCACCAGGCCATCCTTCTGCCACTGAGGGTCTCAGACCTCCAGGGGCCAGGCTGGTGGGGGGTGGCCCTGCTCTCCAGCGGTCTGTCCTACATGTGGCTGTGTAGAGGGAGTAGGCTGCTTGGTGGGGCTCTGCTCAAACACCAGCTCAGGAGTGTACAGTGCCAGGAGCTGGGGGGCTACCATGGTCTCCAGCTTCATCTGCTCCGGACCCCAGGGCTGCCTATGTGGAGACAGAACTTAAGACCAGGTGGCAGGCTGCTCCAGGTCTTAGGCCAGGCCCAGGACTCCTAGAGCCCAGGACTGGACAAGGTCTCAAAGCTCACAGGCCTGGGCCTAAGGGCCCACAATCCCAGAAGGAGGACGCTGGGTCTCTATTGCCCCTGACTTGTCAGAATCCAGCCATGCATCATGGTCCACGGCCCCTGGACAAGGCTTTCACAAGGAGGAGGTCAAGCTGTAAGAATGGAATGGCACTAGCTATGAAACCACCAGAGGGGAAGGGAGTGGGACACACTGCAGGAGTCCAGGCCAGGCAAAGACTTTTAAAGACCAAGAGGGAGGGTTCGTGTAGCCGCTTACCTGTGGAGTCCCTTGGTCCCCAGTCTAGACAGCAGCTGCTCAGTGTAGTGGAGGTATCCACGACTTGCTGACTTGTGGAAGCCTCGGAAAGCTCTAAGAGCCACGTGATGGAAATCCCTGCACATAGTGCCAGGCGCGGCCGTCATGGGGCATGTGTGCAATGGGAGGGGATCTCTCTGGAAAGCCCTTAAGAAGGTGTTCATCTCGAGAAAAGGCAGGAGCCCCCCCCCCTACTCCCCAGACCCAATCCTGCCCAGGACTGCCAGGAATGATTTCATCCTGGGGTCAACATTCACATCTCCCCCATTTTGATCAAAGTTGCTCCAAAGCTTTGCTGATGAACTAACTCGCAGGCAGGTCCTACATGTCCCTGGGTACTGAATGGACCTGTCCCAGCTGGTTGGCCAGGTCCCACATGGAAGACTGGGTTGAAACCCTGTAACCATGTTGGAGCAACACAGAAGCCAGAAAGAAGAGTCCTGGTGAGTCCATCTGCCTGCTGTTGCCAGGTGTGGCCTTGCCGGACCATCTCAGTACTGGGCCAACATAATTATGCTGGGAGTTGTATTTCTGCAAAGACGGCAGGTACAATTTTACAAGGAAATATGCAAAATAACAGGAATATGATAACCCTGGTTTTCATAACGCTTCTGAGCTGTGGACCTTGGCTCGAAGATGACGAGTCAGACACCCACATGGGCATCTGGGGAAACGGAGGCAGCGAGAGCCTATGTGCTCATTCTGTGGAGCTGATCTCAGTTTCCCTGAGGCTTCCCTGGAGCACTGTGTGTAAGAGTCTTGGCACATTTTATCATTTAAGCAATAGACAGGCTGCAGCAGGGTTACCCATTAATGTCCAACGTGCCGCGTTCCCAGTAAGGAGAATGTTTTATAAGAGGACACTAATATCATTCTGAACAGAAAAGTGATATTGCCAAGTTACCCATTGGATGGACCATAGGGCTTCTTACGTCAGAGTCACAGAGTTGGCTATGAGGTTGTCACTACGTCACTGTCACCTTGGCACCAGATGCATAAGACAGGCCCAAAGGAAAAGGGGGAGAGTGTCACTGTGGTTCCCACACGTCTGGCCGTGCGCCAACAAGCTGGGGACAGACTCTGCAGCCATATCAGGCACATGCTGTCCCCTTCTGGTCACCTCAGGTGGTCCAGACCCTGCTCTGGGGCCCTAGGAAAGAGCAGTTTCTGATCTAGGTCTGATAGTTGTAGCAGATATTATTAGAGAAAGCTGGAAGAATTTAGGATCCAGTCTGATCCACAGGTTGATAATTTTTAAAAACAGAAACAGTGAGCAGAGCGATTAACTAATAACAAGTGCATTTAGATTTTCCTTACAGAGTTTTCCAATACTCATACTGATTCTCACCAAAGATAACCTCTTTAATTCTCAAATTAGTTTAGTCTCACCAGATTTGGCGTGCTCGTCTATATAAATGCAATGAGAAAAGGGCCCTGCCATCAGTAATCTGGGCCTAGAGACCTAGGAGGTCAGAAAGCCAAAGGAGGTGGAAACTGAGCTGTCCTGTAGGGCCTTGCCTCCAGGGCTCTGGGGCCCTGGGAGTGGACAGCTGTGTACTCTCACCCTCCCAGCCGGGGTAGTCACCGTGGGGAGAACTGTCCCACTGACGCTCTGAAGCTCTGAAGCTCTGCATGCAGCTGCATCTCCATAAGCATTAGAAACACGGTTTTTAATTTGGGAAAGTAAATGCTGCTGCCATTGTTTACAGAAGTCTGTTTACCAACTTGCAGCGACCATGGAGAGCTCAAAAAAAGTCTCCTCCACTCTAGGAAACTGTAACAGTCAGGAAAAGAGCAACAATGTTTCAAACACTAGACATAAAATCCCCGATTCCAGCAGCCCCTTGGTCTCCTGAGCTGGTCCCCTGGGCCTAGTGAGCAGTGACATAGGCCAGCACCAGCTTCCTCACCAGAGTTCCAGGAACTCCGTTTGTCCAGTGGTCTTAGGGCTATTGGAAACCTGTATTCAGGTGTATCTGTCATAGTCCTTTCCATAAATCTGACAGTAAATGCTTTTTGTAGAAGAATCAAAGCTGGGGGCGAGACAGAGCAGCTGCGCTTGGAATCCGGGCAAGAGGACGGGGCTGGCTCCTCGTCACCTGGCATCTCCAGGCACGGCCACTCTGGCCTTGTCACACCAGGACCAACTCCCTTTCACCAGCTCAGCACATTCGCACCAGCACACCTCCCAGCAAGCACACACGGAGTAGATGGGCACAAGGCCCCGCTCACAGCCCACCTGCCCCATGGCCTGCCAGGCTCGGGCCCCACCTCTACAAGGTGAATGGTGAGTCCTCTGAGGTCCTCCAGGGCTGAGCTGGAAGGCCTCCAGATAGGTTAGGGTGAAAAAGACTTAATGTAGAACCTTGATCCTTAGTGTATCCTTGGCAGCCACAGCTGTCAGGGCTTTTAAAACATCTATTCAGAGCAGGATCACAGCTCATGGAGAAAAAGCCATTAACCAGAGTGACAACTAGGAGTCAGAAAAAGCAAAGCAAAACAACTCTCTTAAGGCTCAGTTTTTCTAGTAAGGGGAAAAACCAACAAAGACACAAAAGGCTTTGTTTCCTGGGCCAGTTACGACAAGGAAGAGAGAATGCCACCCGGCGGAGGGCCTGGGCCCCTGCTCAGACAGCCTGGGATCCACCCCTGGAGGGGCCCTTGAGTGTGACCAGACGTGTGGTCCACGAGTATGCCAGGTGGGGCTTGCCACCAACTGTTCAGACACACCAAGGGGCGCCTGGAGACAAGCAGAGCTCCAGTCCTGGCCACAAGAACAGAGGCAGAACAGGGGAGAAAGACCCAGGGCCTCACAGAAGTGGGCCAAGAAACCAAGGGACCACCACCTCAGCTGAGAAGTCAACTGCACAGGGCAAGGCAGAGAGGGGCCGCTCCGGGCAGCTGAGCCTTAAAGAGACTGACTTCAGAATTAAACACCAAGACCTCTTGCAAACTCTTCCTAAGTAGATCAGTTACTCTAAGAACATCTGTTTATTTCAGCATAGTGGGCTAGATTCTGGTTTTGTGCCAGTATATCATGCTAGATTTTCAGAAACCTATCAACAACTTTAACAACTTGACCACACAGAAATCCCTTTTGTGACATATGTTAGCCCTAAGTTTATTCTTTCTTGTTCAAGAAGTCATTTTCCTTTTGTGTTCTTTACAGTGTGTGTGTGTGTGTGTGTGTGTGTGTGTAAATCAGGGTATTTAATTCTTGGTAACTTTAATTTTCACTGAACAAACCCAGGAAGTGAGCCATTTCAAACTGCCTGCCCCACACTGACAGTTCACCAGACAGATTTTATGAAACACGATTCCTCATAGAGCAACTGACATTTCAGTATTGTCAGCAACTTAGAAGTGACATAGACATATTATGAGTGTCTATTACTTAATAGATACTTTTTCTAATTTTTTCTAATTACATGAAAAGTCCATTTATGAACACCTACTCCATTTGCATTTACCTAATTTATTTACTTTTAACTATCATATCTCTATTGCATATGAAAACTAAACATCAGGCTAGCATAAGCTTCATTTCAAGTTATTTCTCTGTCACAGAAAAGCCCTACAAGTTACCTGGGTGTACTTAATGCCCAGGAGCAATGGCCCTTCGTCTGCATGCTTGCCCTGGGGTCAGACTGTGCTTCTGCCACCCAGTGTTGGTGCTGAAGTACTCACAGCCTAGAAGAGCTTAGTTTCACCAAGCCAATGGTGCCTTTCAAGGCTGCTTATCAGAGATGCAAAAGCAGACAGTCTTACTCTGAGGTTGGATTGACGTTTAAGAGCTTTGTGGCAGCAAGTCAGAAGTGTGCAGGACAGTACTGGGCATCTGACAAACTTAAAATCAGTTTACTTATGAAAGATTCATCTACGTTACGTGAATGAAAAGCATTTGGGTTAACTACTATATATTTTTAGCAAGCTTAAATTTAATTTATGAGCAACCATTTATCTCTAAGTAAATTTAATTTATGAGCACCCATTTATCTCTAAGACAATTAAAAATAGAGTTCTTGTAAATCTATGGTAGAAAAATCTCAAGATACAGAGCACACACATAGACAGAAAACAAATTCACAGACATAATTTCAAATTTTCCTTTTAAATAAAACCCATCTTTCAGCTTGGCATTAGAGAGCAGTCTGGGAGAGCAGACCGTGATAAAACATTTTCTGGCTCCTTTCTGGGGTCTTCGGGTCTTGTCTGAGTCTCCGAGCAAGTGGGTTGATGCCTTTTAGGTCCTGACTGGTCCAGAGTTAACCCTAACGTGGCAGATGAAAACAGCACAGGTCTCATGTGGTACGGAGCCCTGGTAGGAGCAAAGACCCCAGGGAAGTTAAATCAGGGAGGCTAGAGGAGACAGTGGTCTCCTAAAAGCAGGGCATACAGCCTCCTTGAGAGGCTGTGGAGAGGCCACCCTGCTGAGCCCAGCCTAAGGCTTCCTCTGGCCTGGACCCTGGACCCTCCAGGGTAGGTGTTGCCTCTGCATAGCAGCAGGGGCCCGGCGCACATGGAAGCTGCACATCCTGCTCCTAAGGAACAGCAGTTATCAGCCTTGCTTCCTACACAGCCAAAGTGCAGGCACAGAGACACTAGGCATCCTGCATCTCCACTTTCCCTCAGAAGCTTCCTGCTGGCCGCTGGGTCACGGCTCTGGAGAGAAGGACCTCAGCCCTCAGCACGAAGGGGTCAAGCAGGAAGAGGTGATTGTAGGGAGGGAAGGGAAGGGCTGCACTCTGGCCCTGAGACTGCATTTCAGTGTAGCAGTATCTGTGCTTGAGGAAGGCTTGGGAGTTAGCATGGCCCCGGGAAACAAACATGTCCCGGTGCCATGTGCCATCAAAGATGTGCATGGATTTCCCAGCCAGCCATGTCCCAGGAGGCTGTCCAGGCTGCCCAGATGCACAAATAGCCAGAAGAGACCACACAAGAGTGCTCCCAGTTTCAGATTAGCCATGAACACAGGCACTTAGAGCCACACAAGGCACCACTCCAGCAGGACACAGCAGTGCCCAGGAAAGACAGAGGCTCCCAGGGTCCCCAAAGACTTTCAAGGTCCCTTACTCAAGGCATTTAAATCAGACTTCAAATAAGGTCAGCAGGGCCTCCACCAAAAGGGGGGCCTGGACTGGGAGAAGGCTCCCCAGACAGAAAGGTGAGCCCTGGGGACAGACCCAGGCCTCTATGCTGCACTGTGGTCTCGGGAGCCACAGGGTCCTTCCAAGGTGGTCTTGCTTCTGGTCCCACTTATGGGCACCAAATGTATCACCCTTAATAATCAGAGAGACTCTGGAGTTCAGTGTACTGAGGGAACAGCAGAGCGTGGCCATGGAGTACAGGTAGCACCAAGAGAGGCTTCAAGCAGGTCCAGGCTAGCAGAGATGTTGGACAGAAAGAGAACAGTAAGCTGCTGGCTTGTGGAGCTCGGCGGTCTGCAGGTGCAGGAAGCAGCCAGCTTGGCCAGGGAGGTGCCCAGAGCATCATGAGATGCCGCCTTGGAGAGCGCTGGAGAAGCCTCCTTGGAGGATTGTCACACAGTGCCAGCGGCACACAGACCCCGGGGTGGAGCAGCCCAGGCATCCTCGGGATAGCAGCTACCTCAGGCTGGCAGAGCCGCCCTGGCACCACTCCCAGCCCAGTTTGCCTGGGTCTATAGGAGCAATGCGAAAACAACCCGGAGGAGGGGAGAAAGCAGCCGCAGGGCTGGACAGCGTCCACGCCTGAGGCCCCACCTATCATTCCTTGGTCCCAGATGCCAAGAGGGCACAGCCAAGGCAGCAGGTGAAAGGGCTTGGAAGTGAAGAGGACCTTGGCCACAAGCACCTGCAGGCTTTGCGCAAGCTTCTACACCCCATGGAGCTGGAAACCTCGGTTCTGTACACAGGGCCTTCCTCCCAACCTCCCCGCTTCCTGGGGCGCCCAGGCCTGGGACCCCACCCACACCTTCCCCAGCCCTAGCCAGGGCCTGCTGTGGGACTCAGGCCCAAGGGAGCAGGGAGCACGGGTCGCTCTGGTGGGAGCAAAGCTGGAGCACCTCCTGCGATTGGGAGTGAAGAAGGGGTTGTGACTTGTTTCCAAGCAGCCCAGCCCAGGGAGCTTGCCTGGGTCCCGCCTGGCCAGGCCTCTGCCGGCCCCCATGAGAAACAGGTGGTGTGGAAAAAGGAAAAGCAAACTTAGCACTGTTGACCAACCTGGGGACAAGCAGGAGTCCCTTCCACCCAGCATCGGAGCTCATTCTCACATGGAAACCCCCATCTAGCAAAGTAGGTGGAGCTGTGTCTCTGCAGCTATGGGGACTGTAGCCCACTAAGCCAGCCGTGGCATTTACACACATAAGGAAGTTGCAAAAATTAGCACACACCTTCAATATTGTCGTAAGCCCTGTCATCAACAGAGCAGACATGTCTGTCTTTCCACATCACAGTTTACTGAATAGCTGTCCCACATTCCTCCGTGGCAGCTCACTGAATACCTGCAGGTCACCTGGTAGTCGTAAGCCCTGCAGCCACAGGTTCTTTTTTCCGTTTTCTTTTTTCAATATCTGTAACACTCAAGTCACACGTGACATGTGACATGATTACACACGTAGGGTCACAGAAAGGCTAAGAAAGGGTCAAGGCCGCCACAGGTCCTGGAGGCTGAACTGAGAGCCAAGGCAGAGAGGCTAAGTGTCACGTAGGTGGTCAGACACGATGAGGAGCCCAGAAGGACTTGCTCAGGGCGGAGCTGTCAGAGCACAGGAACTTATTCTAGGTCGAGGTCCTGACAGCAGTTTCACAGTGTCAGCTTGGGGTGGGCCATGTGTGGCCATGGCCATCATAGGCAGGAGAAACTGCACCATGCTAAAGCCCAGGACAGAGACTTGGAGGTTTGTCATGGTGGCAATTTCCTGGGCAAGGTACATGGCAAGTGACCAGGTGACAGGGTCAGAGTGCTGCATGTCTAGTCTCAGGGTGCCCCTCATTTTATAGATCTTGAGTGAGGGGGCTGCATCAACTCGTGGTCTGGGCTATTCAATAAGCTTGTGAGCCTGGTTTTTCTGATATGAATCTGTACACCCCTGCACTCTGTGCTTCTGATTAACTTGATAAGTTAGAGGTAGTCATTCTCGTTTGCATGAGTAATTTATTTACCAGTTTGTGCCTTATAGTGGTGCCCAGCAGGTGATGGTTGGACAAAGTGTGGAGTCATCCACCTCAGCAGTTGAATTCCAAATGGAGTAGATCATGGCAAACTACTGCTCTACAAGATAGAGCAACAAAGGGTCAGGCACAGCCTGGAAACTGCTGTTCTATACGTCACGGAGTATCTCAGAACAGGGCACAGCATGCTCTCCATGGATACATAGATCGTGTTAGCTTTACCTCACCGTGACCAAAATACCCAAGGAGAACCACGTAGAGGAGGGAAGGTTTATTGGGGCTGGCTCATGGTTTCAGAGGTCTCAGTCACAGACGGCCAACTCCATTGCTCTGGGCCCAGGTGAGGCATCACTTCATGGGGGAAGGGAAGCTGCTCAGCTCACAGTGAGTTAGGAAGCAGAGAGGAAGGAGGAGGCCACAAGGAAGATGCATCTCCCAGGACCAACCCCAGTGCCCACCCCTCCATCCACACCCCACCTGCCTATAGTTAGCACCCAGTCAGCCCATTCTCACTGCATGGCTGATTAGTTACAGCTCTCACAGTCTAGTTGCATCAGCTCTGAACATTCCTGCCTTAACAGGAGCCTTGGGGGACACCTCACGTCCAAACCATAACACAGGGCATGCTGTAATCTTTTTTCAAACCAAAGCAATGAACTCCAAATAAATATAATTACTGGGAAATATTGTCCTCTGATCGTCATCTTATCAACCAGTACCTCAAGAGCAAATGGTTTATCACAGCCCCACAAGACAGCATAACACCCAGTACGGCAAAAAGAACCACTCAGGGTCTCAGTGTGCTCCCTGATGAGAAAACCCAGCTGGACTCATCGGTCCAAACCAAAACTTTCCTGTCCTTACCCTCAAAACATTTTCGAGAGGCTGAGTATTCCACAGGAAGGATGGGAAACCCAAGATGGATGACATTTCTGGAAGCTGCTGGGATTCCCCTGGAGTTCCGCCTGCAGGTAGGTTCCACTGGCCAGAAACAGTGGAGCTCCTCTTCCTTAGAGACACTGCCGCCATAGCTATGCAGCCCCAGGGCACCATCCTTGCTCTGGCTGCTAATTTTCCAAACTGCTACCATGGGGAAAGAGGCTAAACCCTGCCACTGGCTGTACCACAAATACTGGGATTCAAATTGGCAGAAAAACAGGTTCATATAAAGTCAGCTTTAAAGGGAGACAGAGGGGACCTTTTGTTTGGTCTGAAATCACCATCATCAGAGAACTCAGGGGTGAAGAAAGCTTTTACAAAAGAAGAGGCGTCAAAGCCAGATAAAAGACAAGAAGTCCATTCTTGCAGTTTTGTCCAGGGCATCTCAGTCTCTTCCTAGCAGGAGGAAGATTTTATTCTCAGATGAGGAAGTTCAGAATTTAAAACAATTTTCAGGGATTGTTTTGAATCCTGCAGGAACAAGTTATCTGGAAATTGCCCTAAATTGCAGAGGAAATCTCTTTCCCTTGGTTAGGAATGTGCTGGGGCAACTCCCCAGATAGCATCTCCAGTACAGGAGGCAAGGCAGGCTCCTGGGAGAGCCCCCCTGGGTGTGTGCACTGGGGAGACTCCAGCTCATGCAGCCTCAGACACAGAAGTTCAAAGATAGTGAACAGGAATGACTTTGAGTGGGGAGTTCAGTGTTAAGGAGAGGACATAGGGCTAGGGTTGTAGCTTGTGGTCGAGCACTTGCCTCGCATGCGTGAGGCCCTGGTTCAATTCTCAGCATCACATAAAAAAAAATAAATAAAAATAAAGATATTGTGTCCATCTACAACTTAAAAAAAATTAAAAGGAGATGAGGTTACAATAAGCAAAGTTTACTTCAAACACCTAGAAGAGGCAGCCCTTGGCTGGCTTTGTCTGGCTCCTCGTGGTTTCCTCTGGAGGGCTTGATCTGAAACAGAGCAGGAGCTGGGAGGGACACTTGGGGTCTTCAAAGATCTCCTCCATTGACTCCTGAGTCCCCGCACAAAAGGCAGCAAGACGGCCTGGAAAACGTGCTTTACTGGACCCAAACACTGCTCAGACAAGAGAGGGGCACAACAGGCAGGAGCACAGGAACCAGCAAGACTCTGGAGAGTCGGGGCACGTAAGAGGAGCCTCCATGGGCAAAAGGGTCCCAGAAGTCCAGACAAGGCCACCCCACTGCACTGGACTTGTCCATGTCAGAGTCTGATTCAGGGTCCCTGGGGCTGGAGGGTTCTCGGCCACTGTTCACTGTTCAGGGTGGACAGTGGAGTGGATCAGATGGGCAGGCAAGGAGTCTCCTGTACCACAGGGGTACAGCCCCGTGGGGAGCAAGGTGGGAGGCGGGAGCCCAGCAGGGAGCCCGCATGCTGCCCTTGCTTTCAAATACCCATGTATATCCTGGGGATGAAGGTCAGTAAGAAAAGCAGGCTGACATTGGGTTGTTGGGTGATGGGAAGGAGCCACCCAGGCCAGGGACAGAGGCAGCAGCAGCCTGGCTGACCTGAGTGCCACCAGGCTATGAGTGAGCAGTAGAGTGGTGGGATTTGAGGAAAGGAGAGAACTGGGCAATGAGCAAAGGTACACTTCACTCAAGGTCAGTGGTGGTCATCACAGAGTGCTCTGTGGTCTAAAGCTTTAACCTTCCTCCAGGCTCCCAGAGCCCAGGAGGACAGTGCCAGCCAGGATTTGGCAAAGCCTTCCCAAGGGAGGAGGGCACCTCTTCAAACCTGTTGCTCAAGGGGACACCTTCTGACAGACCTTCCAGGGAGCCAAGATTGTGGCCACCAACTGGATTCCAGGGTCATTTGCCCTGCTCCTAGGGCTGTGATGGGCTTCTAATACACCCACGGACACACCAAGAGACTGTCATAGGCCACAGGCTGAAGGTCCCAGAGTGCTGGGCTCAGGGTGTCTGGCACAAGGTGAGTGGCCCCCAGGTGCTTGAGACATGGGCAGATCACCCAGGGAGGACAGAGGCTATGGCCATAAGGATGCCAAGAGCACTGAGGGCAAGGAGAGCTGGAGGGACCCCAGGGGACTACGGGGAAGCAAGTTGTGGCAGGAGAAGGGAGCTCAGCACTGGCAAATGCTAAAGGAAAGCAGAGGCAGAGGAGGGGGACGGTGACGGCCTTGTAAACCAGGCTCTGGGCACATTGGAGTCTCAGCAGAGGGAGAGCACGGGTAAGGGAGGAGACAAATACAGTAAGATGGGCATGAGGTGGAGGCAGGGCCCCAAACGACTCTAGGTCATATTTAAAAATCAGGCCTAACAGGTGTTTAGAAAACAGAGAAGTGACACGGTGGGTACCAAGTATGAGAAAGAACTAGTGGCAAGGAAGCTCTTGAGAGAAGAGAGTTGGGACCGTGGTTCACCATCCATGGCCAGTAACATGCATCATCAGAGGTCAGGCGCCAGGGAGAGCTCCAGCTGAGGTCTGGGTGTGGGGGGTGAGCTCCAGCTGAGGTCCAGGTGGGGGTGTGAGCTCCAGCTGAGGTCTGGGTGCCAGGGCGAGGGAGATCCACCTGAGGTCTGGGTATGACCTGTTCTCCAGGAAGTGGGACACAGCATGGACTTCCTGGGCTGCATGTTGGGACTGAGTCACAGAGAAGGGTGGGAAGTCACAGCACAGTGATAGCCAACGCAAGGGCACTGGCAGGAAATTCCTCTCCAGCCCAGGAGCCAACCTGGGCAGCTGCACTGGTGACCAGGGATGGGGGAACACAGGGTTGGGCCCTGTTTGCTGGGGACGCCAGACCCAGCAAGGCAGAGGCCATAGCCATGCACTGCAGTCCCTGTGCCAGAGCTCCTCTGCCTCATGCCAATAAAATCAGAACCAGAAAGCAGTGGAGGAGGCAGGGCCATGTCCCATCTTCTAAGGCCTCTAGGGACTTACCTGGCTCAGTACGTCCAGGCTGAACAGGGCTTGGCCAACCGCTGCTTCTGGATACAGAACCCAAGACCAGGGACAGGAGTCCCTCTATATCTTGGGGGAGCAGGAGGAGCCTCCCTGGGGGCCTCAGGTGGACAAAGCTCTAATCATAGAGGAAAAAGAGTAATGTGGTGGGCAACCACGGAGCAGACCCTGGGGCAAAAGGGGCTGCCAGACAGGTCCTGGGGAATGGCGTCCTCAGCCTGACTCACCAGCGGCTCCCGTCCTGGTGACAGTGCCCAGGCAACGTGTCAGGCATGGGGCTTGTGGCTCTGAAGCCACAGTCACCCTTTGGGAAGAGTGAGGGCAGCTGGCCTGGGGGGTAAAGCCTGCCTAGGAGGGCGTGGGGATGGAGTGGACAGATAGACTCAGCCATCCTGGAGCCAGGGAGCCCTCTCCAGGAGTCAGAGGTCAGGGCTCACCTGCCCAGGTGGGGCAGGCTGGTGCAGCCACAGGCCCGGGCTGCCTTCTCAGCTCCTGTCCTGTGACCGCATCCCAGGCCCAAGGCAGGGGCCCTGGCCTCAGTGCAGAGCTGGGCAGTGGCTTCAGAGCTCCACCCTAGGGGGCGCGGCCGTAGCCAGGGCTCCGTCCTCAGCAGGCTTTTCTCCCCTCACAGGATCCCCACTTCAGCCCCTTCGCAGATGAGCTCACAGACTACGTGACCAGGAGCATCCTGGCCACGCCCATCATGAACGGCAAGGAAGTCGTCGCAGTGATGGTGGCAGTGAACAAGCTCAGCGGCCCCTGCTTCACCAGCGAAGACGAAGATGTGAGTGTGCAGGGCTTGAGGCCACATCCCTACATGCTCCTGCTGCACGGTCTCCTAGTTGCAGTGCTGTGCTAGCACCCGCCTACACTGGTGTGTACATCTGTGTGTGTGAGCCACACCCTTCTGCACACCTATGCACTAGCCACATCCCTTCTACACACCTGTGTGTGAGACACATCCCTTCTGCACACTCACATAGGAGAGCCACGTCCCTCCACATGCTTATGTGTGAGCCACATCCCTTCTTTCTGCACACCCATGTATGAAAGCCATGCCTTTCTGCATACCTATGCATTAGCCACATCCCTTCTGCACACCCGTGTGTGAGCCATGTCTCTCTGTACAACTGTGAGTCACGTCCCTTCTGCATACCCGTGATCCACGTCCCTCTGCACACCCATGTATGAGAACCACACACTTCTGTACACTTATTCATGAGCCACATCTCTTCTGCATGCCTATGTGTGAGCCATGTCTGTCTGCACACCTGTCAGTCACATCCCTCTGCACACGGTGTATGTGAGCCATGGGCCTGCACCATGCACCTGAGCTTGTGTGAGCCCACACCAATAGGTGTGTGAACTGGCTGCCGGCATGTGTGTGCATGTATGGTGGTCCTCAGCAGCCTGGGTGCTCATTCCTTCTGCAACCTGGGATTGCTGACTCCTGATGCACAATGGCTCTTACAGGTTTTCAAGAAATACCTGAATTTCGCTGGGTTGAACCTGAAGATCTATCACTTGAGCTGCCTTCACAACTGTGAGACACGCCGAGGCCAGGTATGTATAGTGCGGCAGGGCTGGCCTCCAGCCCTGGCCTTCCGTGCTCTTGAGCTGGCCCATCCTCATGAGTGGCCAAGACCATGTGCTCTGTGTGGGCCAGACATGACTCTGGTCAGGCGGGGCCCCAGTCCCCTGCTCCTGCCCCTGCCCATATGAAGCTGGGTGGTGGCGATGCTGTGCTCACCTGGGCAGGTGGGGCTGCCCCAGGAGGGAGGGACTGTCTTCTGTGACTGAGCTGAAGCTGGGGGGCAGGAAAGAACTCTGCAGGGTCAGGACCCTCCACTGACCTGAATCCTAGCCATGGAGGGAGAGGTGCCTGCAGAAGTGCAGGAGGTCCCACAATTTTCAGACACATCCTGCCGGCCATGGAGGGGCTGATGGCTCGGAGTCCTGGAGCTTAGTGATTGAGCTCCCTGGCAGGTTTGGCCCTGGCTGAGACTGGAATCTACTTTCTGTGAGAGCAAGGGACACGGGGTGGG
Source organism: Marmota marmota marmota (assembly GCF_001458135.2). Taxonomy (NCBI): domain Eukaryota; kingdom Metazoa; phylum Chordata; class Mammalia; order Rodentia; family Sciuridae; genus Marmota; species Marmota marmota. The sequence goes on from NW_026000108.1 coordinate 445,608, forward strand.
GGTGGGGTGTCCCCTAGGGTCAGTGCCTCCTGAGCTGCAGAGGTGCCTGAAGGACCCTACAGCCTGAGTCCCCCTCACCCTGAGGCCTGAATAAATGTTGAGCAGGCAGTACAAGGGTCCAGGACGGAGAAAACCATGCCCAGGGTGCCCCAGGGCCATGGACGGCAGCCGGCCCTCTGTGCCACTTCTCGCTCTGCTTCGGCTGCAGTGAGCCAGGCCCTGGTCCCCTGCTGCAAACCTGTTAGAAAAAATGAGAGGCCGCTTTGCCTAGGCCCCTCGTGCTGCCCCAGCCCCACCCTAACTCACCTTTGGCTCCTGGACCTCTTGGACTCAAGTTAGGGTCTGAACTTTCTGGCACTACTAGATCTACAGGCTTCTTTGTACGCCTCCTGCCCAGTCCTGGATTGGCTCCTGCTCCAAGGAGACCTGTTCCCTGTCATGTTCCACAACTAAACATTCAGGGTCACTCCAAGTGAACTGGGCTGCGAGAAACAATCAGAGACAGAGGAATATCTTTTTCTTTGGGTCCTGTGAGGGCTCCCCTGACCTTCGGATCCGTGGAAGAGCATGGAGCACACGCTGACCCCTTTTATTGGGGAGAAGCCATTCAAATGAGGCAAGGTGTCAGGTTTCAGGGGCTGAGTCTAGCTTCGTGATGTCCACTGTCAGCAGGTTGACTGACATCTGAGAAGGCCATGCCCATCCCAGGAGCCGTGTGGGGATCATGGCAGAGCAAGTGAAAAGACCAGAGCGAGGCCTGCCCAAACAGAGGGGCAACGTCAGTGCAGTCCACCCTGTGCGCTCAGTGCCCGTAGTTCACACACACACAGCCTGTGGCTGCTTGCCACACCTCCTCACTCTCATCACTCAAGGCTAAGAGGCGCTCAGTTCCTTTGAGGTAGCTCCTGACAGTTTCCTTGATCAGAACGTGGTGTTAGGAGACAAGTCCAGGTGCTGCGCATGCTCTCTGCTGCAGGGGAGTCCTGCTTCCAGACCCTGTCTGCTGACATAGAGTGCTAACTTGAGTGTACATGTCTGTATTTCTACATGCAGCTGTCTGCTTCTGGATGAGGTTAAACATGAGTGCTCAGCCTGCTCCTCTTGTGATGTGTAACTTCCCACCCATCCTGCCTCCCGCCCCTCACCACTCACTCGCTTGTTCAGAACCTGGTGTAAGGATTGTTAGCCTTTTTCCAGCCGAGCACAGCACTACACAGATTCCTGTGCCCTCAATCTCACAGATGCCACTCATTTCCAAAGTTACAGAAACAAACCCCTTTTCCCCAGACCCTGCGGAAAGGGAGTATAGTAGTACATCTGTAATGCCGTGAAAGTCTCCTGTCACAGTCTCCTGTCAAGGAAGCCTTGAATCCGTCAACCCACTTAATTGATTTGTTTGCACACATTAAGGTTAGTCTTTGCACTTTGAAAAGTGCAGTGGGCCTCACCACATGCATAATGACATATATCTACCATCACAGTGTCATAAAGAGGACCTCCTTGCCTTAAAAACACCCAGCCACCTGCTCTCTTCCCCCACACCCACCTGATCCCAGGGCCCCACCTCTTAAAGGTTCACAGCTCTTTCTATCACCACTATAGGGACTGAGTCTCCCACACAGGAGCCTTTGTGGGACACACCCAAACCACCTCCAGACTGTAGGCTTGGATCTCCCCTGATGCCTCGCCAGCTTCAGTTACGTTGCTGGAGCAGTTCACAGAACTCAGGGAAAAAATATGACCGCACACAAAGGAGGAGATGCCCAGGTGGAGGGCTGGGAGAAGGGCCATGGGGCTCCCTCCCTGCTACCCGACTAGGCTGTCCCTTCAGGCTGCAGAGGCTGCGATTCAAGTACAGGTCTGACTGGTTCCAATGGCCACTTTGTGGTCACTCCACCTGTGTCCCTCCCTTTTCTGGAGAATGCTCCAAGTTCCTGCCCTCTCTAGGAGCCACCAGGCTCTCTCAGTCATCAGCAAACAGAAAGAGTCCTGCTCAGGACTAGGGCCCCAGGGTGGTCTGACAGACATGAGTACCACACACAAACACACCTTCAGAAATTCACCAGCGGCCCACATCCTGGGAGAGACAGGATCCTGGGCCCCACCCCAACATTTGCTGGGATTCTCCTGCCACCTGTCAGCAACTGTGCATTTGTTGTTGTTGTTGTTGTTGTTGTTGTTAATTAAGCTGTTACCTTAGTTTATTTGATACTTCAAAGTCTGTCCAGGCTATTCTGTTTCTTGGTAAGTTTTAGTATTCATGTCTTTGAGGGAATCAATCTATTTTATCTAAGACATCGAGTTTAGATTGTCATCACAGTGTGGCCATGTGTGGCTGAGGCACGTCCTTGGGCAATTTCACCAGAAGTGCTCTTACACCATGACAGTGATGACCAACTGCATGTGGAATGCATGTTGGGGGAGCACGCCACACCTGCAGTCTTGTTAGATACACCTGAGCTGCCCTGGAAATCAGACGAGTGCTAAAAGTAGGTGGGCAAGGCAGACTTCTGCCAGGAGGGCTGCGACAGACCCGGCTGGCAAGGGCACCTGGGCAGGATGTTCACCTGCTTTATCCTTAACATAGCGCTGCCCCTTGCTCTGATAGGAGGAGCTCAGGGTTACAATCTACACAACTGGCTAATTTCAAAATTGGGGAGGGCAAAGGGAAGGACCATGGTTCAATTGGCTACAACTGGATCTTTCATCCCAATTAAGGCTAAATACTATATTCTGAGAATGGACCACTGGACTTTCTGTCTCTCACAAGTTCCCCCTTTTCTTTTTATACCCTTTGGCCACATTTTCGTTTTTGTTCTTGTGCCATCCATCCTAGATATATTGAGTGGAAATCACCCATGGTAATGAGTTCTCCCCTTTTAGGAGACCAGGTAGGCATCCTGGGTGATGAGGAGCACTCGGTAAGGTCCTTTCCAACTCAGCTGTAGCTTGCCTTCTTTCCAGGTCTTGATTAAAACCAAGTCGCCAGGCTGGAAGTGAACTGCAAACTCCAGAGGAGTCTGAGCAGCAGCTCATGATAATCATACCAGAAAAAAAAAGCACAGACAGGTCTCAGATTGGCTCAGAACACACCTGTGACTCTGACAGAGCTTTTTGCAATATTTATCAGACACTCCTGTATAAAGACGCTTCCTTTATAACCTCCCAGTTTTACTTACTTTCAGGAGGACTGACACAAATGTACATCTCAGGTAAAAGAACCTGTCTTATCTTTTAAATGTCCACATGCAGCTGTGCTTTGGTTATACTCTCCTACTGGGTGTTTAAGACCAAGTTGGTCAAAATTGGCCTTTATTCCCTCTCTACTGTTAGAGTTAGCTGAGATTTGTCAGGGATCACTCTTGGGAACTTGTGAAAAGCCTCTTGGCTCCTTTAGCTTTTCCTCTACCAGTTGTGCAATCTGCCAGGATGGGCCAGGGTCTTGCTGACCACATGTGGCTTCCCTGGAAACATCAGAGACATTTCCCTCTCCAGCAACCCTCCTCTGCAGAATGTGCACTGGGTGGCTTCCTGTTCTCTAGGGTCCTCGTGATCCCCCTGTTTAGGAGGTCAGGTGACTGGCTGGAGTTGCAGGGCCCTTAGAGGGGTCTTGTCATTCCCTGGATCCTGGATGACCTTCATGGGCAAAAACCAGAATTTTTTTTTTTCTTATTTGTTCTAATTAGTCATACATGACAGTAGAATGCATTTTGACATATTGTACACAAATGGAGCACAACTTCTCATTCCTCTGGCTGTACATGGTGCAGAGTCACTCCCCTAGTGTGATCATACATGAATATAGGTAATAATGTCTGTCTCATTCTACCATCCTTCCCTTCCGCACAGCCCCACCTCTCCCCTCACTCTGCTCTACAAACCAAAGTTCCTGCATTCTTCCCTGTACCCATGCTAAACTACGGATCAGCATCCACTTATCAGAGAAAACATCTAGCTTTTGGTTTTTTGAGATTGGCTTATTTCACTTAGCATGATATTCTCTAGTTCCATCCATTTACCTGCAAACATCATGATTTCATTCTTTTTTAAGGCTGATTAATAGTCCATTGTGTATATGTACCACATTTTCTTCATCCATTCATCTGTCAAAGGGCACCTAGGCTGGTTCCATAGTTTAGCTATTATTAATTGAGCTGCTATAAACACTGATGAGGCTGCATCACTGTAATATGCTGTTTTTAAGTCCTTTGGGTATAAACCAAGGAGTGGGATAGCTGGGTCAAATGGTGGATCCATTCAAAGTTTTCTGAGGTATTTCCATACTGCTTTCTACAGTGGTTGCACCAATTTGCAGTCCTGACCAGCAATGTATGAGTGTGCCTTTTCCCCACATCTTCACCAACACTTAATATTGCTTGTATGCTTGATCATTGCCATTTGGACTGGAATGAGATGAAATCTTAGTGTAGTTTTGATTTGCATTTCTCTAATTGCTAGAGATGTTGAACATTTTTTCATTTGTTTGGTGATCAATTATATTTCTTCTGTGAAGTGTCTGTTCAGTTCCTTAGCCCATTTATTGACTTGTTATTTGTTTGGGGGGTATTAAGTTTTTTTTAATTCTTTGTATATCCTGGAGATTAGTGCTCTATCTGAGTTGTGTGTGGTAAATATTTTTTCCCATTCTATAAGCTCTCTCATCCTGTTATTGATTGTTTCCTTTGCTGAGAAGATGCTTTTTAGTTGGAATCCATCCCATTTTTTTGACTTTACTACTTATGCTCTAGGAGTCCTTGTTTGGAAAGTCAGGTCCTAAGCCAACATGATGAGGATTTAGGATTTAGGCCTGCTTTTTTCTTCTATTAGGCTCAGGGTCTCTGTTCTAGTGTCTAAGTCTTTGATCCACTTTGAATTTATTTTTGTGCAGGGTGAGAGACAGAGGTTGAATTTCATTTTGGCACATATGGAGTTCCAGTTTTCCCAGCACCACTTGTTAAATAGGCTATCTTTTCTCCAGTGTATGTTTTGGCACCTTTGTCTAGTATGAGATGACCATTTACGTGGCTTTGTCTCTGTGTCTTCTATTTTGTACCATTGGTCTACATGTCTACTTGGTATGAATACCATGCTGTTTTTGTTACTACTGCTTTGTAGTATAGTTTAAGGTCTGGTATCATGATGCCTCCTGAAAAGCCCATAATATTGGCTGCCTTTTCTTTGGCCCTTTTACCTCCTTATCTTCGGTCTCCAAGTTTTGGTTTTAAACATGTAGCAGGTCAGTTTCACCAGCAACTTTAATATCTATGATTTTATAGTGATCTCTTCCTTTAACTGGGGTTAGTATTAGTACTAGAAGTCAGCCTTATATCCCATTTGTCCTGTAGGTATCAGCTTAATATCCTAAATCAACTCAGGTTGTCCTGTTAGAAGCAGTACTTCTTCAAAACACTAAGAGGCAAAAGTTATAAAGTTCTATAAGGGAAATACAAAATTGAAATTAACAAGACCAAAAACATATTTAGTTTGTTATTTTCTTTGAACCAAGAAACATAATTTCTATAACAACACTAATATATATTTGGTATAAGACACATACATTTATCAATTCAATCACATATGAGATCCCTTACAAATTTTACTTTCTTTAAAAAAAAAAAAATTCTGCACGTCAGGTGGAGCATGTCTATAATCCCAGTGGCTTGGGAGGCTGAGACAGGAGGATCACAAGTTCAAAGACAGCCTCAGCAATGGTGAGGTGCTAAGCAATTCAGTGAAACCCTGTATCTAAATAAAATACAAAAATAGGTTTAAGGATGTGGCTCAGTGGTTGAGTGCCCCAGAGTTCAATCCCCAATGACAACAACAACAAAAAAATCTCTTTTAATGTTACATGTCTTCTATAATTTACCCAAAACTTTACTTAATTTTGTATCAATTTGAGATCATAGTAATCTTTACAATAAAAATCTTTTGAACATAACTTTAAATGAGGTTAAGTCTAGCCTACTTGGGAGCCATCTTAACAATGGAATAGGGTGAAAGGCAGAGCCTTATCTAGGTAAGACAGGCCTCTTGACAATCCCACAACATTACATCTGAAACACGAATCAAACAAAAACTAAGAGAGCTCCTAACTTTATTTTTGTGTGAAAAGAGGCAAAAATGCTTCTGGTTTACAGTGTCAACCTTTGAACAAATCAGGCTTTTCTTGTTACCTTCCAAAAATACATTTAAATTTCCATTGTAAAGAGTAACATAAAATTTTATATAACTTATTGACAACATGTTACCTTTATCCAGTTATAAAACATCAAATGACATAAATGAATGCCAACAAATTTTTTTCTATATAAATCTGAAGGGGACTATTGGCTATGAACTATTTTAGTTTGGAGAACAGCAACTTGATAAAGTGTTCTCCAGGCTTTATGCTTTAAAAGGCCTGTAAACTTGAAGATCATGAATGCACTGACTATACAAAGAAGCCACTAATGGTTAGTGTCACAGTTACACAGATATTTTTACATTAAGTTTAGATTTTTAAAGTAAAATATAGAACCCATAGTATATAGTAACAATAACCACAGGTCTTCCTGGGTTAGCAGTAGTAGCAAAAATTAAAGGGTAACTTTAAATCTCTTATACATTAGGAAACATTGTTAATGATCAGAAATAGACTCAGTCAAAGCAAACAGATATAAGCCAGGTCTTTAAATGGCAGTGTGGCCCTTCTATGTCAGATACAGTGTGTAAAAGAGAGCACTTAATGGAACCACCATTTGACCCAGCTATCCCTCTCCTTGGACTATACCCAAAGGACTTAAAAACAGCATACTACAGGGACACAGCCACATCAATGTTTATAGCAGCACAATTCACAATAGCTAAACTGTGGAGCCAATCTAGATGCCCTTCAGTGGATGGATGGATAAAAAAATGTGGCATATATACACAATGGAATATTACTCAGCAATAAAGGAGAATAAAATCATGGCATTTGCAGGTAAATGGATGGCGCTGGAGAAGATAATGCTAAGTGAAGTTAGCCAATCCCAAAAAAACAAATGCCGATTGTTTTCTCTGATATAAGGAGGCTGACTCATAGTGGGGTAGGGAGAAGGAGCATGGGAGGAATAGATGGATTCTAGATAGGGAAGAGGGGTGGGAGGGAAAGGGACGGGGCAGGGGATTAGCAAGGATGGTGGAATGTGATGGACATCATTATCCGAAGTACATGTATGAAGACACAGTTCATCAACCTACTTTATATACAAACAGAGATATGAAAAATTGTGATATATATGTGCAATAAGAATTGTAATGCAAAAAAAGCAAAGTACATGTATAAAGACATGAATTGGTGTGAACATACTTTACATACAAAGATATGAAAAATTGGGCTCTATATGTGCAATAAGAATTGTAATGCATTCTGCTGTTATTTAAAAAAAAATACAATCGATTTTTTAAAAAAATGAAAAAAAAGAAAAGAGAGAGCACTTATTTGTTACCTTGCAGGTAAATCTACAAAAACTTTCATTTTACAAACCTTTACATAATACTTAGACAAAGCTCATACAAACATAATTCTTGGATGTATACATATCTCTAGTTACATGTATTTAGGGTGTCAACTATATTATTATACCCTAAAATAACTGTTGCTTATTTAGCCAGTTATGAAGTAATCATTTAAAATGCTTTAAAACAGGTTCAAACCCTAATTCTTTTAAGACTTAGCTTCCCTAAATAATAAAACCTAACAGACATGAGAAAATTATCTTGATAGATTTGAGCAGATCAATGTTTAGACTTTGATTCCTATCAGTAAATTAAAATTTTAATAACTTTAACTGATGGTGTTAATTGTAGCCAATCTAATCACATACACAAACTTTTTGAGATTTACCTACCCTAAACCTTCTGTGACTTAGACATTCTACAACTTGTTTACATCCTTCTCTTCACCCCCTCTTTTATCTTGGACTTTAGCACAAGAATATTACTTTACCATACAAAATACTTTCTCATCCAAAGCCATTTCTTTTATCATCTAGTTTTCCATGTTAAAATATATTTACATACTTATAACTTTCTTTTCTTTTATATTTTCTAGTTTCAGACCTTTTCTTAAATTCATATTCTGAAACAATTCTTGTGAATATTTTTTGTGCATTTGATTTACACAATGCATTTCATCCCAGGAGAGGTTCAGACAATCTGGCAGGTACAAAGCTGTGCCTTAATCTTTTTTCTCTCCCAGGTGCCATTCAAGGGGTTGGAGCCCAGGGTCTGTTTGAGTTCAGCCATCTCCTTTATTATCATCTGCGTTTCTCTTACCCAAGGCATGTTGTCTTCAGTGGAGGAGGCCTTTCCACCCTCTTCCCTTTCCCTCCTTTTCTGAAACTTACTGAGAGAGTAGAACCCCAGAGTATGAGGGTGTGCCATAACGGTTGGGATTTAAAAGTGACACTTGGTTGTCTGGTCTCTGGCTGGCTTGGGTACTTGTTTGTGCAGGTCTAGTGGTAAGGTGGAGTCATAGTTCTTCCTTCTCTAAAGAGCCAGCTCTGCCTGTCCTCCAACTGGTAGTAGGACCAGAACTGAGCACAGAAAACGTCAGGCCTTTGCCACCGGGTTTGAAAGTCAGTGGAACCCCAGTGTGGGAGCGCTTGTGCAGAAGGGCCCTTGGCATCCTCGACATCTGAACAGAGAGGGTGACCTTGATCTTCTGTGGGCCTCAAAGCTGTCGGGGGGTGACCCTTAAGGCCTGACGAGGACGCTTGAGTCAGCAGAACTAGATGCCCTTTATTGATGCAGCCCTCAAAGTCCCCTTTATCTTCTGTGAGTGTCAAGACATTAGCAAGGGCTGTGGTAGAGTGTCTGCCTGGCATGCATCAAGCCCTGGCTTCGAACCCTAGCCTGACAAATCAATAAAGATACAAAGCATTGGTGACCTCATATTGAGGCCCGACTAGACCTTGGGCAGTTGGATTGAGTGTCTCTTACCAAGGCAGGACCTAGGCCCCCTTTTGTGTGTGTGTGTCCTTTCCCTCTTAAATGGAGAAACCCCAGGGTTTTGGGGGTTTTGTTTTGTTTTGTTTGACACTGTGTTGACCCAACTCTGGAAGCCCTGTAGACAGGGTTGAGCATCCCAGAGGAGACAGGCCAATAGCTTTCCTGAGAGCCACATGCCCTGGACAAGTTGGTCTTTGCTAGTGTCTGTATTTGCCATTTTACTCATGATTAGGGCCACCAAAGTACTGTCCTTCTGGCTGTTACATAAAGGAATCTCATTCATACAGCCAGGGCTGCTGTCCCCACCGTAACAGACCCGAGTTTCAAGACGCCTAACCTCGGAGGTAGGGGTAGTAGACAAACTTTATTCCTAAGAGGATAAAATCTTTCCCTGTAGTCCAATAAAGTAGAAACTGGCAAAAACTGAGGATCAGTGGGGCAGGATCTGAGACTAGACTTCATATTTCCTGGGGGAGGTTGCTGCAAGGCAGAGAAAGAGAAAGAAAGGGGCAACTCACTCAGGCACTGGCCCTCCTCCGAGTGAGGCCCTCCTTCCGCCTTCAGGCAAGAGGCCGAGCAGGGAGAGTAAAGCCGAGGCGGAGCTTCTGTGTGCCATCCATTGGCTCTTGGCCACCTCTAGAGACGCTGCAGTCACACCAGCGGGTAGCCCCAGCCAGAGACTTAGGGGACTTCTAAGAGAGACCTGTTTCTCGATTGAGTGGATGGCCATGAAAGGAGACTGAAGCAAGATCAGACCCTCTGCAGAGACAGAGAGGGACTGCAGAGTCCTGCTCCAGCAAGGCATCCCCTGAGCCTTGGGTCCGGCAGCCACACTTAACTGCTTTTCACTTTTAACAACTGGCTGACAGGGTCTGGGGTTTTCGATAAAGACAATGTACAAGACAGAGTACAGGACTCCTAGAAGAAAGCAAAGTGAAAGAGCTTTGGTCCATTTCACTCACCTTCTGAATATCCCCATGTGGGCCTCCAAGATGAAACCAGAGTTCTGCCCCACTCTGCCCATTGCCTTCTGGGTTCTTGTCTCACACATCTGAAGAATAAGATCCATGGACATTAACAGAAGGGAAGAGTAAACAGAGTGGGATTTACTTGAGTGAGAAGAGAGAGAACTCCCACCATGTGAAAGGGGCCTGGTAGCAGGAAAGCTCATTTAGGTGTTCCAGCTTAGGGGTGTGTATGGTTCTGGGGTGTGCGCATGGGTCACATCTGTTAAACAGGCAGGGAAAAAGTCATCAAGGCTATCGGCTCTATCCATTAGCCTGAGTTTGGTTGGGCTCCAGGTGTGGTCTCTGCATTTGAACAAGACCTCAGCTGGGGCCCATCACTTCTGATTGCTGACCATTGACTCTTCTTACTCACCAACATTCTGATTGGCCAACTAGGAAAAAAAAAATATGGGTTAGTAGTTTCAAAAGTATCTTTGTCCTGACCAATTTAAATCAACCCTTTTTGTTAAAACTTTATTTAAGTCCCATGAACTGAAAAGGTATTTGGATCCATTAATTAAATTAATAAGTACTCATTTATAAGCTAATTGATACTATGTTCATGATATATGGACACAAGCAGGTATGCAGACACAACACACAACACATGGGTGTTCACACATACACAAAGCAGACAGGAAGCAGAGACCTTGTAGCTTTTAAGAAGGTACTAGATCTCCACAGGTAGGAGATCTAGTATGCTGCAGGTGTTTATTAAAGTCTCTATTAGAGTTAACCCTCTGGAAGTTAAAAGACAGCCTGTCACAGATGTCCACACCCTGACTAGACATTCAGCAGAGCTGCGCTGGGAATGCTGGGCGTGCAGTCTGTACCAGGGTGGACGTGGAAACCCAGGTGCACGTGGCCATTGGTGCTTCCTGGAGTCAGTCTCACTCCCACTGTCGCCACTGTGGGACCTTCTGCTGTCCTTCCCTGTCCCTAGGCCTTGGGTCTTTACTACCTGTTGTCTCTTGCAATGAATCTCCCCTGTGCACCCACCCACTTTACTGGAGGTTTCTTATGACTTGGGCCCTGCTCTGTGCTCAGCCCCCTTAATGGTGACTTGCACAGCCCCTTCCTGTTCTCCTGGGGGTGATCTTGTGTTTCTCAAGGCACTCACACTCACACAACCTCCAGGATGTTCTGACCACCAAGGAAGTACTCCTCTCTCAAGCATGAGAACAGATTTTCCTGCTTTGGTCTGTGCTCAGACTTACCTCATCACTGTGGTGCTTGTTGGGGTCCTTCCTCGTGTTGCCAATCCATTTTTGATGCACTTTGGATTTTAGGTCCTTTGTTGGCCTCAGGGATGGCAGCTTCCTCTGAGAAGAAGGTTGTGTGTGGCTCCGAGGCCACCACAACAAGGTGTAACTGAAATCTCAGTCCCTGTCCCTGATGCCAATTCAATAATGAGGACACGGTTTTGAGGAAAAGGAAAAAGAAGTTTTATTGCTTTGCTAGCAAAGGAGAAACACGGGGACTCCTGTCCCAGAGGCTGTGATTCTGCCCATCCAGGGGAACAGGGGGATTTTTATTTTTGGTACCAGGGATTGAACTCAGGGCCCTACACCACTGAGCCACACCCCTAGCCCTATTTTGTATTTTATTTACAGAGAGGATCTCACTGAGTTGCTTAGAATCTTGCTTTTTCTGAGGCCAGCTTTGAACTCATGATCCTCCTGCCTCAGCCTCCTGAGCTAATGGAATCACAGGTGTGTGCCAACCAAGCCTGTCAGAACAGGGGGCTTTTAAAGGAGCTATTCAAAGGCTACATTCCAGGTGTGCCCTCACAGGGGGTCCCAGAGCGTCCTGGTAGTCTGTTAGGATTTACTTGCTAATCTTGGGAGATATTCACTTCCTGGACCCTCTAGCAGACATCTACTTCCTGTGGAGCACAGATAACTCAAGGAAATCTTATTTCCTGCCCCCTGGGTTAGCGGGGGAGAGGGAGAAGAGATAAAGGAAAATATGGCCCTTTTAAAAATAAGCCTCAGAATTATGTTCAAAAGGTGAAGTGGACCACTGTTAAAAAGGCAGCAGGATGCATCTCCTCTAAGGAGTGGCTTTAGGTGCCATTCTCTTAAATGGATCTGAGCCTTGACGCTCACCCACCTGCCCTCTGCCATTGAGATGAAGCCTGAGCCCGGGAGATGGGAAACTCGTGCAAGAACTGGGCTGAATCGCCCATGCTGTATCCCTCGCCTGAGAGCCTTCCAAGTGTCTTTCTCCTCCCTTGAGTGAGACAGGAGGGATGGAGGGGGCTGCTCACGGTGCCCTCAGACCAGGTGGTGGTTGTCATGGGAACTCTTGGGCCCACGTCCAGTTGGTTCCCTTTCCCTCTGCCTGCACAGTCAGGAGATCTTCACCTAAAGGACCTGCCAGGATCCCAGAAATAAAAACAGGCATGGTCCCAAGACTGAGCTGGGGCCCCTGGCTCCCCTCGCCTCCCACCATGGTCCACACACCACCTCGTCCCCTGCCCCCGTGGGTGCAGGCTTGGGTCCCCGTTTGCAGATCTCACTGTGTCTGTGGCCTGGGCGGGAGTTGGAGGGTGCTGAGTCCTCAATCCCCAGGGGCCTAAGTCGTTTCAGTCTGGTCCGCACCCTGATAACCCCAACAGCAATTGCAGGCTGAGGTGCGGCTCCATGGCAGAGGCCTGCCTAGCATGCTCAAGGCCCTGGGTTCCATCCGCAGCACCACAAAGAAAACATAAATAAAACACAGTTGCAATGTTCGTGAGGTGTTTATTCCCCCACAAAACGAACCTGGAGACCACCAGGGCTGCAGGTTCCCGTGCCATGGGCGTGTCCAGCTTGGCTCCCCAGAACTCCCTGATCTCTGTGGAAAAGCACAGTTGCTTTTGGGGGCACCTTGGCAGACACAGCCCAGGAATTCACTGTCCAGGTACAGAAATGCCATAAGTGAGTGTCCTGAGTCCAGCAACCCTGGCCCTGGACAGAAGACACTGCCAGGAGTGAGGAGGGCTGCTGGGCCCCTGACACCCTGTCCAAGACACAGCCACCCACACGCCCCAGGTGCTACTGTGGGGGCCGTCTTGGGGCTGTGAAGGGCTGCCCCACTTCACATACAGCCCTCTAGGGTCTCACCAGGGCACTGTCCCCCGAGGAGCCACATCTCAGGGACCCTGCATATTCTCTATCTGGAAGGTCTACAACCAGTCCCGTCCCACTGCCCTACCTCCTGCCTTTCCAGTCCCTCCCTACCCGTGTGCTTCAGCATCCCTCTCCTCCAACACCCTACCAGTCCACCCCCCAGCAGTCAGAGCCACACTTTACAACTCAGGTCTTGTTGCTGGGCCTTGGGGCTCCCCTGCAGCCTGGCCCCTCTCTGCACATGACCACAGCCCCCTCTGTAGCCTGGGCCACTCTACCAGGAGCACAAACCCCAGACCACCCTGCATCAGAGAGCAAGCCGCAGGGTCCGTGTCCCCTGTTCTGTGGGTGGTTCCCCATCCCTAATCCAGGCAGCAAGTGAATTAGGCAGGAATCACAGACCTTGCAGCTCCCCCCAGCCTCTCAGGCCGCAGGCCATACTGTGGAGGCACAAGATAGACGCTGGTGCCTCCACACTTATGGTCAGCTGGAGCTCACTCTGCTCCTCCCTCCTGCTGGTAGCACCACAGGCCCTGCAGGTGCTCCCCCTGCCCATCTCCCTCCCAGCTGAGCTCCTTCTGAAGAGCTCCTGACCACTCTGTTCAGAGCCAACAGAACAAAGGAAGCCACAGGGTTGGCCCTGGACCTGGGAACACCTCTCTGTCCTACCACACCAGCTCCTGGTCACTTTCCATTGAACAATTCCCACTGCCCATCACCTCCAAAGACTGGATGAGGCCAAGTGGGTGCAGTCTGTGGCCAATAGCCAACCCTCTGTGTGTCTGGGCCCGATGGCTCATACAGAGGCCTGTGGGCACACGCAGCATACCAGGACAGGCATGGAAGAGCCCAGCAACCTCCGCGCCAGGGACTCACTGGGAACAAGTGGGAGTTCAGAAATCAGGAAGCAGCAGGGAGCCTCTGAGCAGGGCCTTCTGGAATCCGCCATGATGTCTTAACTCTTAGGGTGACTCTGCATACCTTGGATAATGACTGCCTCCTGCTGGTGGGGCTCTGCTGGGGACAGACAGTCCCCATGGTAGGTGGGATCTCATGGGGCTGAGTCCTGCAGAAGCCCCACCTGAGCCACTGCTCCCAGGAACTGGAACCTGTGCTACAGCCTGCTTCCCCCCACCCCACCCACCCAGCTCTGCACTTGGCTGAGCTCAGCCTCCCCAGATTCCACATGAGCAAGATGGTGCAGCATCTGTCCCTGAACCCATTTCACTCAGGGTTTCACCTGTGACACAGAGGTGGGTTCCATTTCTTAGCTACCATGAATAGTGCTGCATCCCTTCAACATACTGACTCAAGTCTTTTGGGTAAATACCCAGAAATGGGATTGCTGGATCATATAGTACTTCCCTTTCAGTGTTTTAGGAACCTCTGCCTTGAGTTCTAAACAGCTGTCCTGATCTGCATTTCCATTAACAATGTGTCGGCTCCCTTTTCCTGAATCCTCATCAGCACTTATCTTTCATATTTTCAAAATAGCCAGTTCGACAAATGGTGATATCTCATTGTTGTTTTAATTTGCATCTGACTAGAGATGTTGAGCATTTTCTCATATATACGTTGGCCATTTGTACATCTTCTCTTGAGAAAGGGGCTATGTAATTTGGAATTTGGTAAAGTCCTATGTCTCTATTTTTATTTTGTAGCCTATACTATTTTAGTACATGCAAAAAAAAACCCAAAACCCTTTTCAGACCTATGTCATGTAGACTGTTAGAACTGATAAACAAATTCCGAAATTTTGCAGGATACAAAATCAACTTATAAAAGTACACTGTAAAAGAAATTAAGGAAACAATTTAATTTCCAATAGCATCCAAAAATATTCAGGAATGATTTTAACCAAAAAAGTGAAAAATCTGCATATTGGAAACTACAAAATATTGATGAAAAATATTGACTACAAATAAATGGAAAGACATCCCATGTTCATGGGTTGGAAGAATTAACATAGTTTAAATGTCTGTTATCCAAAGCAATCTATAGATTCAATGCAATCCACTTCAAAATTTTAATGTCATTCTCCATAGAAATGGAAAAACAACCTACAACTCACATGAAACCACAAAAGACCACAGGTAGCCAAAGCAAGCCTGACTGAGAAGAACAAAAGTGGAGGTATCACCCTCCCAGATTTCTGAATGTCTTACAAAGTTGATCACATTGTAATCAGAACAGCATGCTGCCAACATAAACACATCCAATGGAATAGGAGTCCAGAAATAAACCCAAATTGACTGGTTTTCAAAAAAGATGCTGAGAACGTACAACATGGAAATAAATGGTGCCAGGAGAACTGGCTATCCACATGCAGAGAAATCAAAATGAACCTTCTCAGCTCTTATACAAGAATCAACTCAAATGGATCACAGACCTGAAATTATAAAACAAGAAGAAGAAAATGGGGAAAGTTTCCTACCTTTTGAAGTCAAGCAATAAGAATGTGGTTCAAAGCATCCTTGAAAAAAGCTGAGGCTCAAATGCCTCGCCCTCCTGGGACTGGCAGTCCCTGGCACTGGCCTCAGGCAGACCTCTCCTGCAGTCAGCCAAGGAGCATGGGTGAAGACACGCCTCATCCGGGAGACACCAGGACAGAGAGGCCGGTGTGGGGAATCAGAGGACTGGATCAAGGCTGTGCAGACACAGAGGAGCGCAAAACTCACACAGGACTGAGATGCTGAACTCCCAGCAGGCAGTGCCCTCCAGCAGGGAGAGAGGGGCCACCTGGTGACAGCTCCCCAGGAAGACCTCACAGAAGGTGCAGCACATGGCTGGAGCACTGGACACAGTGCAGTCGCTAAGATGAAGTTCATCGTGCACTCGGTCAGTCATCGGCAGTGGAAAACGTGTGTAGATGTGCCAGCTGTGCTCTGAAGGGAGAAGCTGCACCTCCCTCATTGTGTGCACCGGGCACCACCTGGAAAGTCAGACAAAAGCAAGGGGGGTGAGGCAGAGGCCGGGGGCAGGCTGCCTGGGTTCAGACCACTTGGACAGGTGGCCTCCCTCACTGGGCACCTGCTCCCTGGCTGTAGGAAATGACGCTGGTGAACAAAGGTGGTGCTGGTGGCAGCAGGGACCAGGAGAGAGTGTGGGTGACAGGAGACCCTGCACAGGGGTGGGAGAGAAGTCTGGCCCTTATCTGCAGTGTGAGCTCCATCTATCCCTCTCCCTGTGAGAACACACCTGGGGGACTGACAGCCAGTGGTTCCAAAGTCAGACATGCAGCCAGGCTGAGCTTACTCCAACAGGAGAGTCAACAGCTATGGCTGGCACCTGTAGACACCTTTGCAGGTGTGGTCCTGGCCTGGAAGCTCAGGGGACAGACACACAGCGACTCACACACTCTTAGGTCCACACTGGACTCCTGAGTCAGGCGACCTGGAAGGCTGGCTAGGTCCTCCCAGCATCCTGAGAGCACATCACCACTGTGGGTTTTACACCAGGGGGACCCGCCAGAGCCAGGAAGCCTTCTGAGGCACACAGCCAGCTGGAGGCGGCGCTACATCCTGACCCCTGCCATCAGGGAAAGGGTCAGCTCTTGGTCGGAGTTCTGCTGGAGGCTCTCCTCCCCAGGGCCAAGATTCTCCGGCAGCAGGTGGCTGACCACCCCAACTTCTAAGGCCTGTGCAGACAGCCACGCGGGAGCTGCTGCTACAAGCACCTGGACTCAGGCTGCTGGCCCTAGAGCTGCTGGATCACCCTTCCACTCAGGCAGCACCCGCCTCCAGGCACTGAGTGTGAGGCCTGCTCTGGCCATGAACAAACCAGGCATCCTGACTCCATGGAAATGCGGCCTAGTGGGAGACCACAGAGAGGCACCCGTGGGGCACCAGCCCTAACCCCTGCCCCCCGAGGCAAGGAGGTATTCCACCTGCAGCTTCCTCCTGTCCAGCACCCCCATGCTGGGACAGGCGCTGTCGAGGAGCACCAGTGGATCATCAGGGTGGCCCTGGGGAAATCAGGCTGAAACTACAGAATGAAAAGCCCTGGCACAGGGCTCTGAGGATGGAGGACAGAGCCTATGCAGAGCCCCAAATGGGGTGGGAGCAGTCCCTACATACAAGTCCAGCTAGGGGGAAGGTGGGTGGGGCCATGTCAGCAAAGCCCCTCCCTGTGGAGTGGTGGGGGTGGGGCCAGGTCTCAGGAGCCCATTTCCCATAGCCACCCATGAAGGGTCAGATGCACAGTAAAAATGCACCTGACATTCTGACACATCTGCCACCGCAACAAGATTCGACAGAACAGTAGGCGCTGTAGCTACAAGAGAGTGCCTCATATTCAACTGTTAGAAAAAGTCTTCATCTAGACTCACTACCCTAGGACTGGACTGATCAGGCACCAGGGCAACAGGGCACCAAGGGGTATGGTACTGGAGCAGTCGAGGCCAGAGAGCCATGGATGAGGCAGACCAGTTGGCCACAGCCAGAGGCAAGAGGAAGCAAGCCTGGGAGATGGTGGAGGCAGAGGGTCATGAGAAGAGCAGGGGCATGGGTGAGGGGAACGTGGTTCCTGGGTGGGACCCCGGAAGGCACACAGAAGAACGGTTTGAGAAAGAGGAGGGGGGCTGATGGAAGGAGTGACCTCCCTCCAGAGGAGGTGGGACATGCAGCACTGACGGGCTGGCCCCTGAGGAGAGGGAGAGGATCGCACATCGCTGAGCATGGGGGTGCCCTGGACAGGAGGAAGCTGCAGGTGGAACACCTCCTTGCCTCCAGGGCAGGGGAGAGGGGTGGTGCCCTCCCCAGGGTGCCTTGTCCCTTTGCACTTGTCTCCCTCACCACTCTGGGAGTGAGAGGCAACCAGAGCGCCTCCTCCTAGTGTCCCCACCAGCACGGTGGACTGGCATGTCTGTCTTCCCGTGGGTGGTGGTATGTCCTTCTCCTCAGGGCACAAGGTGTCTGCATTCTCCCCTGTGAACTTTGGGGTGGGTGGTTGGACTCATCCCTTAGTTGCTGTGAGTGCTGCAGGAATCCATGTTTCCTTTACTCCTGTGGCTGTGTCTGAGTGTGATGGGTACAGGTGGAAGGAGGTCACACTTAGCTTCAGAGGGTGGGAGAGCTGGCTGTGGAGCCAAGGGCTGTTGACTAGCAGTCCTGGTGCAGGGGGCTGAGTGTGGGAGGCACGGGCATCCCTGGACACAGCGGAGCCCGTGTAGCAAAGGCTGAGCGCTGGGGAGAGGAGACACCCAGGCACCTTCACAGATAATAAGGAGGCTGAGATGCGTAGTGTGAAGGAGGTTGGGAGCCAGGCTTCACCCACATCTCTGAACCACGCAGGCTGGGCTGAGGAAGGGAGCCAGAGGCCAAGCAATCATGCTCAGAGGGAACATATCAGCAACCCATCTCCCCTGTGCTGAGACACAGGCTCTTGTCCAGTGACTTTACATCTTCAAACCCCAGCCTCCCCGAGGCCAACTGCAGAGTAGGCAGCGGGAGGCACAGCCATCAGATTTTTGTCTTGCAAGCCCAGAGCAATTAATTTCAAATTTCACTCTCTCCTCGCTCTGAAGTTTCACTCATTAACCAAATGTGAGGCCAATGCTGGGCAGTGCATGGCATGACCAAAACCCAGAGACCTTGTCACCCTGTGGATCCCTGGGTGCCTCTGGGTCAGGAAACAGAGTCCTATGCTCAGATGAAACCCTGGGTTGCATACAGGGATCAGTGTCCTCCCAGGCTCTGTGGTCAGATGTCCGTGTGCTTCTGTGTACCAGGTATGAGTCGACCCCAGTGCTGCCATGGCCAGACAGCTGGGGTCTGCAGGTCCATAGGTGTGCCACCCCCTCCAGGTGCTGCTCTGGTCAGCCAACAAGGTGTTTGAGGAGCTGACAGACATCGAGAGGCAGTTCCACAAGGCCTTCTACACAGTGCGGGCTTATCTGAACTGTGACCGGTACTCTGTGGGCCTCCTGGACATGACCAAGGAGAAGGTGAGGTCTGGTGCTCTCGGGAGCCCTCCTGCCCAGCCTGACCCAGCTCCAGGGTGACTCTCTCCTCTCTTCTCCTCTGCCCAGGAATTTTTTGATGTGTGGCCTGTGCTGATGGGAGAAGCCCAGCCATACTCAGGCCCATGCACACCCGATGGCCGGGTGAGTGGTGGTGGCAGGGCCACACCCAGCTCATAGCTTGGATTCCCTGGCTCCGACTCCAGAGGGAAGTGGGGCAGGGGACTCCTACCCGCCTGCCTGTCTGCCATCTCCCCACTGCAGCCTGCCTGCCCCAGGGTGGGATGGCTTCACCAGCATGTCCCCTCATAAGACACACACACACATGTGGCCAAGTGGTGTTCAGGGTCCAGGGGGACAGAGGAAGCTGGCTCTAAGTCAAGTGTGCAATGTGTATCCCTGACCAGGCACACAAGGTGAAATGCCGGGTGCGGGCGTGTGAAAGTGAGTGTGAAACACTTGCTTGGGGCATGTGTCTGTGGACGTGTGTACCCGTCACCTGTGTGTGCTGTGCACATGCATGTCAGGGTAGGGTGTTGGCTCCCTCCCCTCTCGAGGAGCTGGGCCAGGACCCCACCCTGTTGTGTTTTGGTTCTCAGGAAATCGTCTTCTACAAAGTCATCGACTACATCCTCCACGGCAAGGAGGACATCAAGGTCATTCCGTAAGTGCCGGGTTCTTGCAGCATCAGCATCAGTGGGGTCCCCCAGACCAGGCCCAGCCTTTGGAGCAATGAGTTCCCACCTGGCCTGTGGCCCTGAAACTTGGTCAGGGCAGCTGCCTCCTGTTCAGAGCCAGCGTGGAGGGACCTGGGAGGTGAGGAAGGAGTGGCCAGCCTGAGCACTTGGACATCCAGAGTAGATATTCAGTGGGATCAGGTAAGCTGTGTAGGTGGCTTAGAGGTCAGTGTGAAGGGTCTCTTGGTTGGCCAGCCCAGCGGTCTCAGATGGAGCCCCAGAGGTCAGGTTGACCTCTCACCCTCAAGAAGTTCAGTACAGAGCTCAGGCTAGAGGGACTGGGGAGGGGGTGCCCTCTTCACTCCTACACTGTGTGGTCAGTGACCCTATGACCCATAGGCCTGACAAGACCCCACCCCAGGCTCCAAACAGGCACAAGGATCTGGGTACCAGGCCCAAGTAATTTGGGCCAGGACTGCAGGACAGGTGGCTGACACTGAGTCCCAGGAGGCTGACTGAAGCCACAGCTTGAGAGCTATGCATAGCTCCTCTGCACGGGGAGCAGTCCTCGCAGAGCGAGAGTCCCCAGCTTGACAGGGTGAGACGAGCCTCATCCTCTGGCCTCCTCCAGTTCTCACCAGGTTCCCAGCCCCATCCCCACCCCCACCTGAGCTCAGAGAAGGGCATGATGTGAACAGTCACTTGCCTTCACAACCAAAAACTCGAGTGTCTATCCATCTGATCCTTTGCTTCCCTCCCCCAGCACACCCCCAGATGACCATTGGGCCCTGGCCAGCGGCCTTCCAACCTATGTGGCAGAAAGTGGCTTTGTGAGTGCCGTGACCCTGGACCCAGACCTGTGCCTGCTGGTGCTTGATGCTTGCACACCCTGCCTCCCCCACCCCTGTCCCTCCTGCCACCCTTTTGCTTTGCTAAGAAGTTCACCTCTCTCAAGCAAGGCTGGGCTGGTGAGTGCGGTCAGAATCAGTGTGCACGCAGCTGCTCCAAGTGACACCAATTCTGATCCTTTTCCAGATCTGTAACATCATGAACACCTCCACTGACGAAATGTTCAAGTTTCAGGTATCTGTCTAGTCATTGATGGAAAGAGTGTGTTTCACTTAGGAAAGAAAGCATTTTAGTTCAGAAATGATAGGCTGACTTAGTTCTTGCTGCTTAAAAAACTGCTTCAGTCCTAGTGGCTGATGAGAAGCATGAATTTGTGCTCTCAGATCTGCAGGTGGGCTGGGCTCTGCTGAGGCTCTGTTGGTCTTGTCTAGGCTCCACTGGGCTCAGCTTATCTTGGCAGGGCTCAGCCAATCCTGCCTGGGCTCAGCTGATCCTGTCTGTGCTCACGTGGGGCCATGTGATCCTGTCTGGGCTCAGCTGATCCTGTCTGGGCTCACTGGATGGGCTATGTGGGTTCAGCTGGGCCAGGCTGAGCCCCAGCAAGCACTTCTCTGCTCTTTATGTCTTCATCTGGGGACCATGGGCAGGGCAGGCTCTTTCTGGGGAGGTCACATGGACTGATGGGAACATGCTTTGTCTCTCAACGCCTCCTGTAAGAACCAGCCTACAGTCCCTATTCCACCATCCAGGCCCAGTGTCTTTGGGACGGCGGACAGGACCAGTTACATGATACGCAGGGCCCAGTGTAAACTGGAAG
This sequence comes from Marmota marmota marmota, assembly GCF_001458135.2. Classification (NCBI taxonomy): domain Eukaryota; kingdom Metazoa; phylum Chordata; class Mammalia; order Rodentia; family Sciuridae; genus Marmota; species Marmota marmota. The sequence goes on from NW_026000108.1 coordinate 467,006, forward strand.
TGTGAGGCCCGTGTCCAGCAGTCGTGGACAACATCGACAGCAGGGTGGCCTGGGGCCTTCTGAGAGGGGCTTCTGTGGGACTACCACCCTCACATGCCCAAGAAGCCAGCTCTCATGGGAAAATACCCTCCTTAGTTGGAAAAATCATGACACAAAGACCATAGACACCAAGTCCTCAGACAAGGTGGGGGGTGAAGAGTCAGCAAGGAGCCTGGCTCCAGGCCTGGGGGCGGCACAAATAAGGCTCTCTCCCTGGGCAACACGCCTGGCCCTGGCCAGACCCAAGGCCACCCTCAGCTCTTCATGCCCCTACAGGAGGGGCCCTTGGATGACTCTGGGTGGGTCATCAAGAATGTGCTCTCCATGCCCATCGTCAACAAGAAGGAGGAGATTGTGGGGGTGGCGACCTTCTACAACAGAAAAGACGGGAAGCCCTTTGACGAGCAGGATGAAGTCCTCATGGAGGTAAACCAGCAGAGGGGGCCCTGCGTGATGTATGACATGCCCGCAAGTGGGGTGCCTCCCTGCATTCGGCATCTCCCCAGCACTAGGGCAGGGAGAGTGCGGATAAGGGAAGACTGCGAGGCCTTGTCCCTGAAGGCCCCACTGGAAGGCGCTAGCTGTGCGGCAGGTGGCCAGGCAACTGCCCACCGAATGGTCAGCAGGGCTCCTCAGGGGGCTCAGAGAGGTGGGTGACACTGCTCTTCTGTCTCCAGTCGCTGACACAGTTCCTGGGCTGGTCGGTGCTGAACACAGACACCTACGACAAGGTGAACAAGCTGGAGAACCGCAGAGACATCGCCCAGGACATGGTTCTATACCACGTGAGATGTGACAAGGACGAGATCCAGATGATACTGGTACCGCAACTTGCATTCCACAGTGCCTTTGCACAGGGAGGCAGGCAGCCCAGCCGGGGACGCATACCGGGCCGACCCCAGGCACTGGCCTGGCACCTGCCCCAGGACCTGCCCCAGTATCCACATACTGTCTGCCTAGGCCAGGGCCCCACACAGTGCCAGCCCAGCCAGCCCTGGAACCTGCCTCTGCACCCACACACTGCCCGCCCAGCCCAGGACCTGCCCCAGGACTTGCGCCAGCACCCACACACTGCCGATCCTGTCCAGGGACCTCCCCCAGGACTTGCCCTGGCACCTGCCCTGGGACCTGCTCCGGGACCCACACACTGCTGGTCCAGCTCCGGGACCTGCCCTGGCACCCACATACTGCCTGCCCAGCCCTAGGATCTGTCCAATGCCACGGGCTCAGCTGCGGATGGGTGTGCCCAATGCCCTCCTGCCTATCACGCAAGGCTCCATCTGTCATCCATGCAGAGTGCTGAGATCAGTGCCAAGAGGCAGGAGAGTGAGTGGTGCACACGTGCACACACAGACACACACACACACACAATCATGCACACGTACACAGTCACACACACTGGGGCTCTCAAGCACCTGCTCCCTCCCATGGGGGTGCCTATCTGTCTGGAATCGAGGGTACCCTGGCCCAAGGAGATGGCTGCCCATCAGTATTCAGAGGTCCCTTTGTCCAACGAGCTCACGTGTGAAGGTGATGTGGTCCCTCTCTCACCCAAGGGGTGAGAGCAGTGCCCTCTCTCTCTCGCATGACCTGCCTGTTGCTCCCTTTAGCCAACGAGGGAGCGCCTGGGGAAGGAGCCTGCTGACTGTGAGGAGGATGAGCTGGGGAAAATCTTGGTGAGGACCTGTCTCTGCTCCTCAGTGGGTGCTGGTAGCTCCTGCCAGCAGGGGAGTTCCCCTGGGACAGGATGCCATCTCAGGATGTTGGCTGTCATCTACATGGGCCTGTGGTCGGGTGTGTCTGCACTCCTCAGTAGACATCTGTCTACAGGACCCTGGCTCTGAATCTTTCTTGGCCAGTGTGTTGAGCTCACGTCCAGCTGGGGCTGACCTGACATCTGCACTGCCAAGTGCATCTGTATGCCCGCCTGTCTCCTCTGTACTTCCAGAACTGTCCACGCTTTAGTCTCTGCAGGCATGACTTGGACCAAGTGTCCATCTGTGCTGCCCCTAGAGGAGGGCCAGCACACACAGCACACACAGACATATGATTGTGTGTCTCCCAGAGAACATCACAGATCACCCTGGCAGTCGTGTGACACCTCCAGCTCTGTCATCTGTGTGATTTACCACTGTGTGGTCTTGGAGCATCTGATCATTCTTGACAAGTTATGACTGTCCCCAGTGTCTGTGTCACCTGTGCTTGTGTGAAAGTGTCTGCCATGAGTCTGCATATACGTGCCTACGCCTACCTGCCTCTGTCCATGTGTGCTTATCTTTTCCTGCACACATCTCTGTTTGCTAGTTTGCCTCCCCGACATCATTATGTCTGCTCAGCTGGGTGGGAGGAGAGAGAGGACGGTCTGAGTTAGGGGGATGTGAACATCCCAGGCCATAGGCTGAAGATCACACTAGAGATGCCCAGGGCATCTAGCTGGAGAGAGGGTTCTGAGAGGAGGAGGGATGGGGAGCAAGTAGGGCTGGTGGGCCTGCGTCCCTCAGCTCACAACCCCCCTGCAGAAGGAAGAGCTGCCAGGGCCCACCAAGTTTGACATCTATGAGTTCCACTTCTCTGACCTGGAGTGCACTGAGCTGGAGCTGGTCAAGTGTGGCATCCAGATGTACTATGAGCTGGGCGTGGTCCGCAAGTTCCAGATCCCCCAGGAGGTGGGGACATGGTCGAGGGTCCCTAATCCCCTGGGAGGTGGGAGGGCATGGTTGGGGCTCCCAGATCTTCCAGGAGGTGAGTAGAATGTGGTAATCAGTGTCCCGGGAAGTTTTGGGGACGTTTTCTTGTAAAACCACAAAGTATGCCTAGAATACATGAATGGATAGGTAGATAGATAGATGGAGAATGGATGTATACAGATGGAGAATGTGTGGATGAGGCTGCCTCGATGGGAGGGTGGATGGATAACTGGGTAGATAGATGGACAGATGAATGGATGGGCAGATGGATGAATGGATGTTGGGGGGTGGGGTGGGTGATGGACAGACCAGTGGAAAAGTAGGTGAGCGGGTGGATGGAGTATGGACAATGGAAGGGCCAGTGGGTGGGTGAGTGAACGCACAATGAGTGATGAGGGTATGGTTGGTAGATGAATGGTTGGTGGGTGGGCAGGTGGACAGATGGATGACGGACAGAAAGTTTGACTAGTAAGAATCCAGGCAACCTTCTCACTGGGTGCATCCCTGAGCAGTAGTGAGTTGGCGTGGGGTGCAGAATGGAAGCAGCTCCTCACCCAAGAAGAAAGTACCTAGTGTCCCTTGGGTTTGGCCACAGGCGGGCCCTGGAGGGAAGGGGTGGCTCTCTCAGCTCTGGGCCACAATTCTGCTCCACCTGCAGTTTTCTTGCTCTGTCCTGCGTCCAGCTCCACACCTGCTTCCCACAGCCCAGATGAGGGAGTCTATCACCTTTCCTCATGCTCCTCAGAGAACAGGAGCCACAGGCTGTCTTTTTTTGGAAGAAGCTTTAGTAAATACTAAGGGAAAACACAAAAGAAGAATTTATAGAAAATACTAACAGAATAAAAATATTCCCAAATAATTTTCTGACCCCAAATATCACAAGGGAAGCAAGAGGCTCCTCTGAGCCCCAATGATAACTGCCTGCAGAGTCCCTACCCTTCTGTCCACAGACCACATATCTGGCCCATTCAAATATCCACACTTAAAACTGATTCTTAGGGTCTCCTCGGGGTCCCCTCCCCAGTTTCGGGCTGGGCCATAGGCCAAGGCACCAACTCCTAATGGCTGCAGCCAATCTTAGCTCTTCCCACCCAGCTCAGGCTTCCCACCACCCCTGCAGGTACCCAAGAAGCTCAGGCAGTTCCACTGGGAACTAGGGGAATGGGAGGCTCAGGGGACCAGCCTTCACACATGAGGTTTGGGGATTCAACGCTGATCAAAGACCTGCATGTCCTCTGCCCCAGGTCCTGGTGCGGTTCCTGTTCTCTGTCAGCAAAGCCTACCGGAGAATCACCTACCACAACTGGCGCCACGGCTTCAACGTGGCTCAGACCATGTTCACACTGCTCATGGTGTGTGGACAGGGCAGGGTGGGCAGGGCACCACAGCCATTTCCACCTGCCTGGCTCCTGGGGTGGGAGTCTTCCCTAGGCCAAGGGAAGGAGGCAGCCCACACCCTCCAGCCAGTGCTTACCCAGCCGGGCTGTGGGCAGAGGGCCCCTGGGCAGGGGAGCAGGAGGGGGTCCAGCCCACAGATACCCCTGCCCTGGCCTGACTGGAGCACGGAGCTGGGCCAGAAACAGCACCCAGGCATGGACATGCCCCCACAGACAGGCAAGCTGAAAAGCTACTACACTGACCTGGAAGCCTTCGCCATGGTCACAGCAGGCCTGTGCCATGACATTGACCACCGAGGCACCAACAACCTGTACCAGATGAAGTAGGTGCCTGGCACAGCCGTGGGTCACCCTCCTGGGGTCATCTGCACAGCTGGCCTGGCCCACTGCCTTTCTGACTGCTTGCGTTTTGAATACACTCTGTAACAGATCCCAGAATCCCTTAGCCAAGCTTCACGGCTCCTCCATCTTGGAGCGGCACCACCTGGAGTTTGGGAAGTTCCTGCTGGCAGAGGAGGTTGGCCCCTCACTGGCTCCGGGGACCCACAGGGCTTGGGTGGGTCAGGGTGGGTTTGGCTGCAAGAGACCTGTGGCTGTGTGAGGAGCCAGGACAGGTTCACAGATGGTGTCCAGTGGGGTAGGCCTGGGGCTTTGGGGTAGTAGGGCAACGGGCCCAGGACTCTCCCTGTGAAGTGAGGTGCAAGGCCTTCTAGATCCAGAGCCTATAGCCACAGCAGAAGCTGCCTCAGAGCTTCTCCCTGTGTCCACAGGGAGGGCAGAAAGCTGGGAGGGAAGGGGGCTGCCCTCCCAAGGAGCAGGAGCAGGCATAAGCCTGGCGAAGTACACAGGAGCCTGGGGCAGAGGAGGTGCCTAGCCTGAGAGCTGCAGCCAAGGGCCCTGTGCAAGCCTGACAGTGACCCTGCACCAACTGACACTCGCAGAGCCTGAACATCTACCAGAACCTGAACCGGCGGCAGCATGAGCATGTGATCCACCTCATGGACATCGCCATTATCGCCACGGACCTGGCCCTCTACTTCAAGTGCACACCCCACCCCGGGATGGCAGGGGCGGGAGCGGGGGCATGTTGGTGTGAGACTCGCCACCATTTGCCCTCCCTCCTTCCTGTGTCCAGGAAGAGGACAATGTTCCAGAAGATTGTGGATGAGTCCAAGAACTACACAGACAAGAAGAGCTGGGTGGAGTACCTGTCCCTGGAGACGACGCGGAAGGAGATAGTCATGTGAGCGCACTCCCTCCTGCAGACCTGGGAGAGGGCCCTCAGGGACAGCACTGCTGGGTTTGGAGGAGCCAGTGCAGGATCTAGGGTCAAATGGGATGTCCTTGGTTTCTGGCCTTTAGCAACCCTCACTTCACCCTCAGCTTCCCTTCCTTCATCTTCGATCCGGTGCCCCAGGACTAGCGCCTTCCCCAGGCCGTCTCAGGAGCCCAGGACACCAGCAAGAACTCATGACTCTGCTCTGTCTGCCGGCAGGGCCATGATGATGACTGCCTGTGACCTGTCTGCCATCACCAAGCCCTGGGAAGTCCAGAGCAAGGTCAGGCCTGGTTGGCCAGACCCAAACTCACCCTTCCAGGGCCCCTGGGTCTGCATCTGGGGAGCCTCAGAGGGGGGAGAATGCAGCTTGCAGTCATGCTGAAGGCGGCCATGGGCCTGCCAGGGTACAGCAGTGGGGGTGCCTAGCGCCTAAACCAGCAGAGCCTGAGAGCTCCAGGTGAAACTGCACCATGCCACCTTTGTGAGGGCCCAGGCTGGGGTGCAGCCTTAGGGCAGGGCCCGAGAGCACAGAACCAACTGCGCTGCCTTTGTGTGCCACCAGGTTGCTCTTCTGGTGGCCGCTGAGTTCTGGGAACAAGGTGACTTGGAAAGGACAGTTTTGGATCAGCAGCCCATCGTAAGTGTTGCTTCCAGAAGCTTCTGCCCTGATGAGGGGACAAGACCCCATTGTGGTGCTGGGGAACAGGGACTCTGAGGTCTTTGCCTCCTGTGTGTAGTTGTGCCACATGAGAATGGATGGCTTCACCTCTGGTGAGGTGGAGTGCAGGGCACGGAGGTGGTCTCAGGACCAGAAGCCAAGTACAGGCAGCTCCCAGATGTTCCCCGGCCAGGCAGGATGGCCCCAGGGACAGTGTAGGGCAGGGAAAGCCGGGGTGAGAGTCCAGGGCAAGACCAGCATCCGTGCAAGAAAGGTACGTGCAGTGCGGTCAGAACACACTGCTAGCACAGGACAGCTCCTGGCCACCCTGCTCAGCCCCATGGCACAAGATGGGAAGTCTGATCCCAAAGCCAGATTCAACCAGCGCAAATGGCTGTCTGAAGCAGGCTGCATGCCAAGTATAGGCTCCACAGCACATCCGGGTTCTGGTCAGCTGAGTGACAGGCCGGCAGCTGGGGCATAAGGGCAACACTGGGGACAGTGCCCCGTGGACAGAAGACGCTTAGGTGAACCAGCAGTATCCCACATGAGGGTCAGAGGCTCAGAAGTAGGAAGGGGCAGCCTGGGCAGCTGGCAAGGAGGGGCATCTTGGCTCTCTGCTTCTAGGCCAGCTCTGGTAGCTGAGCTTGGCCCTCTATGGGCTGCACCTTCGCCCCTGGGCTCTGCTCATTCTCTCTCATGAATGTGTTCACTAGAGTGTAGGGGTGGGTGCCAGCTGGGGCCCGAAGGGCCTGAGGAGATGGCACTGGGTAAGCTGCCTTTGCTTCCTCCACAAGCCCCTGATGGACAGGAGTAAGGCGGATGAGCTCCCCAAGCTGCAGGTTGGCTTCATTGACTTCGTGTGCACGTTCGTGTACAAGGTGGGAATCCCCGGGCCCGTGGGTGTTGACAGAGCAGCCAGGAGCCCACAGGGGGCGTGGGCGGGACTAGCAGTGACCTCACAGCAGGAGGAATGCCTGTGCAGACTGCCACCCATGGGGGTACCTCCCTCCCAGCCTCACCCCCACCTGCTCAGCCATGGCGTGTACTCATGCCTGCACTGGGGATGAGACCTGCCACCAGCTGTCCTTAGAAGCACCAAGAATGCCCCCCCAACCCACCCCGCGAGGTCTCTCCTCAGGGACCTTGCCTCTGTGGGGCCCTTGCACAATGGTGGGCACCTGTCTTCAGGGCAATGACTGCCACTTGCCTATGGGTTCCTTTGTGGGTGTCTGTAAGCCCTCAGGAGTGGGCCTGGGTCTGCCCATCCCTGCTAGTGTGCCCTGCCCACATGACCTACAGAACATGGGAATGCAGCCATGTTCCTGCCCAGTGGCCAGGGACCCAATGCCCTGCTGGGCCTGAGTTCTGTTGTTTGGGCCTCTGAGGACACAGGGAGGGAATGGGAAGACACTGACCTGGTGGGGGTCTGACTGACCCCCTGACCAGGCAATGCCCCACCCCCCTCTCTAAGAAGGGTGCTATTTGGCTTTAGGTGAAGTGGCCCTGATCAGCCACTCAAGCAGGGTCAACATGGACATGTCCTTTTAAAGTGGCCAAAGGTCACAGTCCAGCAAGGGTGACTCCCTCTGCCTTCCTCAACTCCATCCACAGGGGCTGGGCAGGGAGACCACCATCCTAGCCCTCCAGGAGCAGAGGGGACACACATGTGGCTTCTGTTTCCTCCAGGAGTTCTCCCGTTTCCATGAAGAGATCCTGCCCATGTTTGACCAACTACAGAACAACAGGAAGGAGTGGAAAGCACTTGCTGACGAGCACGAGGCCAAAATGAAGGCCCTGGAGGAGGAGAAGGAGGAGGAGGAAGAGAGTGTGGCGGCCAAGAAAGGTCTGGGCCCTGGCCAGCCTGGGGCAGGGACTCGGCTTACCCCCGACAAAGCTGTGAGACTTAGGGAAAGAAAGGGTGCATGCCCAGCGGCCCCACGGGGGATGCCGTCCACAGTGGGGAGGTCACCTGTGCAGTGACAGAGCCAGGAGGGTCTCACTGCTCCTGGCTGAGCTCAAGTCTCTCCAAGTAACTGCGCTGCTGCCCTTGTAAAGGGAAGCAGGCTCACTGAACTCTCAGCAGCTCCCTTCCACCACCGAGGAGTCGAACCCTAAGTAGCTTGTAAATTACACCCACATGCCCATGCCACCCTCAGAAACCAAACAGCAAAACTGGAAACTAGTGAGCTGCGCAGGAGTTAGTCCTGCAGTGCCCACAGTCCTGTCACAGGGCCTGACTCAGTGACCAGTCAGCATACCCAGATCAGAGCCTCCATGCATTGTCTGGCTTCCCTAGTCTGGGCCTTGTTACTCCCTGCATGCTGTGCCATGGGGTAAACCAGCATGAAGAAGGCAGCCATAGGGTTGTGGGAGGCCAGGACTGAGAGCAATCTTGGTGTGGTGTCAAGAGAGGTGAAGCACTTAGAACAGCTCAGCTCCACTTAACCTGCTTGGGCTGGCCAGACCTGCACTCCACCCTTTCCCTGAAGGGGAGAGAGCACACAAAGCAGGAGGGCGAAGGTTCCCCACTCACCCTGTTTTCTCTCACAGTGGGCACAGAAATCTGCAATGGTGACCCAGCACCCAAGTCTTCCACCTGCTGTATCCTGTAAGCCCTGGTCTAGGGGACTGCTAGCTCCCTCCAGGCCCTCAACCTCTGGAACATGGGCTCTGCCTCCTGCACTTTGGAGTAAAAAGTTAGGAAGCCAAGAAAATGACTGAAGACAGTTTGAAATATTTTGAATTTTTATAAGGTTTTTTTAATAAACTTAAGCAAACTCTCAATAATTTATTAAAGAGTATAGCCTACATCACTCTTTTTTGAATACAGTTCCCACAGAGATCTTTGAAAGAGGCCTGTGAACTGTCTGAAATTGCTGAGTGGGGACGTTCAGAACTGCACGGATGTGTGTACACAGGAATGTAGCATCCCTGTCTCACCTGCTTCAGGAAGAACATGCCCAAGAATTCAGAATAAAGCACAGATCAAATTGTCCATTTTTACACACTAGTTACTGTGGAGGACACAAAAGAGTGCTTGAAAGCTCTGCCAGCAAGCTCAAGGCCAGGACTAGAGCGCAGTCAGATGGCAGTGGTCTGTAATGAACACTGGAGGGTGGACTTGAGGCCAAGCTTCTACTGGCTCAGACCCTGCACCAGGGAGTCTTAAGGAAGAACTGTTGCCTCTCATGACTTAATATTGGTGGACTAGGGGACCGGCAAAGGCAGAAAGTCCAGTGGGCCTTGACTTTGAAGTGAGTATCATCTGGCAGAAAACAAGGGTTACTAACTCAGTGAGCATCATGTGTGTTCCCCACTGGACAGTACTCTGCAGGATAGGGTCACTCCTTGGGACCATCTGCCTACTTGCAGCAGGGAGCCGGTTTTCATCTCACCTCAGTGACACCTGGTGACAGCCTCAGACAGGAGCCTGGGACAGCAACCATTGAAGACCCAGGTGCTGGGACACCACTGCTCAAGGTTGGGGGGTGGGAGTGCTCGTTCACCCACAAAAACCAAATAATAGGCTTCTGAAACATTTGTAAGCCATTTCCATATGTTTACAAATATATTCACTTTACAAAAACTGAGGCTTTCTGCCTAAGGGATTGGCTCCTGGCACACAGCCGGGAAGCAGCAATACCCCACCCATCCAACTCCAACTCACAGCCTCAGTGGCCAGGAGTCCAGTCTGGGGAGGTTAGGGCTCACCTTTAAGAGACCACCTCCCTGGGCTTCTGTCTCAAGGTTGCCCTGGCCACCTTGAAATAACAGAAAAGGATTGTGAGTTGAGGACAGAAGACCCAGCTTCCAACTTAAAATTGCATCAGCACCTCCACCCACCTTCCAATCCCTCTTTTGCCTATCCAGGAGCCTGGGCTGCTGGCAGAAGCAGGGTAGAGCACGAAGCAGTTCTAGGGACTGCTCCATTAGAACTGACTACTCAAAGGCCCCCTCAACACCCCAGAAAATAGGCATCCATTTCTATACTTGTTGCTGTTTGTGAGCTGTGTTCTGGGTCAGTAATGAGTGATGCTCGTTAATCCCTTTGAAATCCCCTCTAAGAGGCCTCACCCTGAGGAAAAGACAGCACAATTGCTGAGCAGAGTCCAGGAACCTAACCACTGGAGAAGCAGTAATGAGAGGGAGCCAAACATCACGAAGGAGGAAGCTTTATTCATCTGCTGGGCTGGGGAGAGGCAGGCTGGGGAGCCTCACTTCAGTATGCTGTCATCTTGGGCTGAAAGATTGGAAAAGACACACTCAGGCAACCTAAGAGGCCCCTTCAGAACCTCAGACTTTAACCCAGAATCCAATCCAAGGACCCCCACTGCACTTCACTAAAATGGATCCTGGGCCTCTCCTCCCTTCGACCTGACTCAGCCTACGGGGATCAGCACGCTGGGGCCAGCGGCACGCCTACTCTCCAGGGCTGCTCCCCACGGGGCAGGCCGGAGGCGGCACCCCTCCCTCCACTAAAAACGGGATGGGCAGCTTAAGGCTCGCTCCTACCTTCGGCCCGTTCTCTCTCAATCCGCTTCAGCTCATCCTGCCTCTTCTTTTCCTCCGCGGCTACCCTCCTCTCCTCTTCTGCCCGAGGTTTTAGGTAACCTGGAGGGGTGGGGGCTTCGATTAACCTCCTCCCTAAAAACGCTGCGTGAAGAGGCTGGGTAGCTGCGACCCCTCCGCCCTGCGCCCAAGCCGCCCAGCCCGCCCGCCCGCCCCGGCACTCACTGTAACGCTTGGCTCCGTAGGCCACACCGAGGACCAGGGCGGAGTAGCGGCCGAGCTGCGGGACAGAACAAGGCGACTGGGCGTCAGGCGCGGCGGGAGTCGCAGCCCGCAGGCCACGGGCGGGGGACGCGGGGGGTCACACCCTGCAGGGTGTGGGGGTCGGGGTCGCAGCCTGCAGGGTGTGGGGGTCGGGGGCGTAGCCTGCAGGGTGTGGGGGTCGGGGGCGTAGCCTGCAGGGTCGGGCACGAAGGAAGGCGAGGACGCGGAAAGGCAGGGCGCGGCCTGCCAGGTCTGGGGGATGAGGGTAGTGGGCAGGGATCGGGGTCCCAGCCTATATAACCGTGCTGCTGCCACGAAGCCGGGTTCACCTTGATGAGCGGAGAGACGTGGACCGGCGGCACCATCTTGTCCCTGACCTTCGCACCGGAAGCGCAGCCGAGGCGGAGGTGAATGCCGCGAGGGCCCGGAAGACCCTGGGGCGCCAGCCTAGCCGGGCGCATGCGCCGGAGCGCGAGCGGCGCCCCCTGCCGGTAGGAAGAGGCCGAGCGCCCTCCCCGGCGGGTGACGTCACGGGACGCGCTCGTGCACAAGGAAAGTTTGCGCGCGACCGGGAGGGAAGGGTACGGCACACAGACTGTGTCCCTTCCCTGGGAGCGAGGGAACCAAGCGACCCGGCCCTGGGTGTACGGGCCGAGCGTCCGCGCCCCGCCTGCCCGGGTTTGGACCTGGAGGAGAACTAACCGAACCCCACGCTCGGTCAGGCACGAACCAGCAGTATAGAGCGCGTGCCCGAGGGGTCGGAGGCCTAGAGCGCAGGCGTGCGGGATCCGGGGCGGCGATGGCTGCAGCTCGTCAGTGATCTCCAGGCTGTTCACCCTGAGCTCTCCTGCCCTCCTTACTCCCATAGCAGGAGGGACTGGAACCTTCATGAGAAGGCCACCCAGAGCAAGGCCCCCCCCCCAGGTCCCCAACCCAGCCTTCAGAACTCGCAGCTGTGAGCTCCCAGGTGCACCTCTCCCGAGGCCACCTCTCCAGTCTCTCTGCTCGCTTCTGTACCTCAGAATGGCTACTTGTCCCCCACACCTGAGCCAGCCCTGGCTGCGGTTGCCCAAAATGGGGCCATCCGTAGCCTGGTGGTCTACCACCCCATCAGCTGTCCTCACCCCAGCAGTGACCTCACGCCTACCTGTGCTTCCTCCACCCTGCCTTACTGGGCAGGTAGTCTTGAAGGCCAAGGGTTGGGTCCCATCCAAGTCCATACCCCCCCCCTCCCTGGGAATTGGGGAAGTCCACCTTTCCTTACTCTTCCTCGAATTCCTGTTTCCAAAGACAACATAACTGAATCTAAAGTGAATAAATGCAATGAAAACTTCAAGGCCCATGGGTGCTCAGCAGTCCTGGAGGGGGACCTAGAGCCCAACTGCCTTGGCCCTCTAAGAGCCCTGGCTGAGCTTGTCCCGTTTTTCAGCTTGCTCTGGAGTCCCAGCCCTCAGCCTCCCCAGCTGGGAAGTCAGGGCTGGAGATGGGAACACCTTGGCCAATCCTGCAGGGCCAACTGCTCTTCTCTTGCCCTGGATGAGGCCAGCCTGGAGCCCCTGAGGACTCCTGCTAGAGCCCAGTCTTGTGGGGTGGATGCAGACCCTGGCCCTCCTCAGCCCTCTGGCTTTTGGGGAATCCACAAGTGCACAAAACAGAGCTCTCCACTCACACAGACATCAGCCTGCAGAGCCCCCCACCCCTTCCTGCCCTTGGGCCACTGGCCAAATGACCTCAAGTGACCGAGTGGGCTTTCTCTTTACCAGATTTTAAAATAAACTGCACTCCTCAGCAGCTGAAGCTTCCAAAGTTGAAAATAAGTGTCTCTGGGGCCCAGGTGACGACAGGGGACAGGACATACCAGCAGCTTTGGGGGTCAGTGCACAACACATACATGCCCATTGGTGCATGCAAGACCACCCATGGGCACTGCTGGAGACCTGGCTTGGATCAGGGCTCTTTGAGGGGCTAGGGGAGGGAAGGAGGGTCTCTCTTGTCTTGAAATAACCAGTGGAAGCCTCTGCACCTGTCAGGGTCAGATGTGTGCAGAATCTTGATACCCCTGTCTGTGTCACTATCTTTAGAGCTGAACTCAGTCCTGGAGGGGGACCTAGAGCCCAACTGGGCCAGGATGCTCCCTGGAGATCTGCAGCCTTCTCACATTTGGAGCTCCCCCTCCTGCAGCCAAGCCAAGACGCCTGCAGGGCCACACCCAGCCCTGCCCCAGGAAGTGGGCCCTTGGCTCTGGATCCTTAGCCCCTATACCTGGTCCCCCAGGTCCTCCCAGCAGGTGATGCCTCCACAGGGTCCTACCTGAAGACCCCTTTGGCTCTGGGGGTCTTAGGTAGCAGCACCCGAAGGGAGCTGTGTGACTGAGGCTGTGTCCCTTCCCAGAACTCAGGTCAGGCAGTAGGAGGGAGACCTGGCAGCCAAGAGTGACCCAGACCAGGTCATCTGGGTAGCCTGGCCATCCCCAAGTCTCTTGCCACAGAAACTAAAGAGCTGCCACCATGAGGTCAAAGGGTCAGGCCAGGGTCATAGGCCCCACTGTCGTATATACCAATGAGACAGGGAGGTGAGGACGGTGGTGCTTGGGAGCTCTAATACTCAAAGTGCTCAGCAGGCTGAGCCCGGTGGCACACGCCTGTCATCCCAGCAACTTGGGAGGCTAAAGTAGAGGATCACAAATTCAAGGCCAGCCTCAGGAACTTAGCAGATCCTGTCTCTAAATAAAAAGTGCTGGGGATACAGCTCAGTGTTAAAGTACCCCTGGGTTCAATCACCAGTATCAATAAATAAATAAATACTAAAATGAGTGCTCAGCAATGTTTGGGCTCCTTGTAGTACCTCTGTACAGATCTGGAGAAGCCAAATTTCCTTTGACACTTACAGTTCCTGCAGTCCCAGCAGGGCCCACAGTGCCTAAGAGGGCTCTCAACACCAAGGCCCTGGCCAAAAGTTTGGCAGATGGCCCTGGAGACACAGCCTCCTACGCAGAACAAAGCCTCCTGGTGCCCGGGGGCAGAGGGGTGTCTGAGTCACCGGCAGGTTGCCCAGGCTCACTCTGCAGTTGTCCAGTCCCCTGGGGTGGCCCTGAGCCTGTCCTTGTAGGGAGTGGCAGCTGAAGTCTGAAGTGTCCTGGGGGACCAGGCAGAAGCTTAAGACAGGCAGGACTGGAGCCCTGGGCAGGGAGGACCCAGGCATGGTGAGCAGGCAGACAACTGGGCAGGGGCATGTGAGAGCTGTGTGTGCACACGAGTGTGATGTGCATGTGAGTGTGTGAGAGCATGTGAACATGCACCTCAGTGTGGGTGTGAGAAGTATGTGCCTCGGCCACCCAGGGACAGCCACCCTGGTGACAGTCGGGGAAGCATGTGGGAGAGTCTGGGCCACAGGAGACCTGGTGCCCAGGACAGGCCCATTCATGGAGTCCATTTGCTCTGGAGCCCCCAGGCCAAGCCCAGTGAGGTAGTCTGAGCCCTGTGCTGTGCCAGGGCCTAAGGAGTCCCTGTCCTCCCCCATACACCTGGGCTTGGGGCCACCATGTTGCCTGATCCTCTCCTCTGTGTTAAGCCTGCTGAATCTTGGGATGCCCTGGGGTTCCAGCTGGCCAGGGACCTTCAGCAGGATCATGGGGTGTCCTGGGGTTCCCGCAGCTGGCCAGGACCCTAAGTCTTGGTGCTCCTGCCTCAGGCCAGCAGGAAGACCAAGAAGAAGGAGGGCGGGGCACTGCGTGCCCAGAGGGCATCCTCCAATGTCTTCTCCAACTTCGAACAGACCCAGATCCAGGAGTTCAAGGAGGTGGGTCTGTCCTCTTTTGTCCAAGTCCCCTTTTCCAGTGGGTGGGGGGGATCCCATGTAGGCCTGTGGCTGCCTTTCGCCTGGGTGTGGGTGAGGAGCCAGGAGAGGCACAGGAATGGAGGCAGAGCTGGGCTACCAGCAATGCTCCCAGCAGCCTGGGTTCTAGGCATTCACACTCATGGATCAGAACCGAGATGGCTTCATTGACAAGGAGGACCTGAAGGATACCTACGCCTCCCTGGGTAAGTGCCAGTAGAAGGTGAGCACGTGACATCCAACCTGGACATCATCACTCTTCCTCGAGTGGATCAAGGGCACTGGCCCTACAGGCTGGTGACATCCTGCACACTTGGCTTGCTCAGGGTCAGCACAGGGTGCCCAGGGCAGACCAGCCAGTGGCCCACTGCCCACACACGACCACTTGGGATGGGCTTGGAGCAGGGGATCCCAGGAGGGGACAACACCAGTGGGCTGCCACAGCCACAGCTTATGCAGGCTGAGCCCACCCTGCCTCAGCCCAGCCTCATGGAGCTAGGAGAGGGCGTGGGGCCTGCCTATGCTCTCACACTGGACCCAGTTCTTCCAGCCCTCTCCAAGGCCACCCAGGGGCACAAAGCCTCTGCACCAAAATTCCCCATGGGGAATTCCTCAGGCCAGGCCTGAGGCTTCCGGTCCTGCCCCAGGAGCTGGGGAAGGTGGGCAGGTTTCTTCCTATGGTAGAGTCCCCTCTCAACCCTCCTTATGCCTAAACATAGAAAAGACACCTCCCCTGTCCCCAAACCCAGCCTCCCCTCTCCCCACCTCTGATCCCCCCTTTCCTCCTCAGCAGCTGTGTCCCAGGCTCAGGGTTTGGGGTGAATTCACCTGCCCCAGCCTGTACCCCACACACCTGGCTGAGAGCACTCTCCCCAAGAGCCCAGCACTGTTCTGGGGTCACCGTGGAGAACAACAGGAGTGGGTCGCCAGTGTCAACAAGGGCAGAGGGGCAGGGGGTGACGTTCCTGCTCTGGTAAACCCTCCCCCTGGTTTTGCCACAGGCAAAACCAACGTCAAGGATGATGAGCTGGACGCCATGCTCCGGGAGGCTTCAGGGCCCATCAACTTTACCATGTTCCTGAACCTGTTTGGGGAGAAGCTGACTGGTGAGCTCTTTGGTCCCTCTCAGGGATAGCCCTCCTGGGCAGCCCTCAGGCCAATCAGCCAGCTGTGTGTATGTGCCTAGCTAATTCCCAGTGCTTAGAAATCCAGCCATTGCACATAGAAGCCTGTGTTTTCCCCATGCCCTAAGATCCTGTCAGCCACCCAGAGCCATTTGAGTTCCAAACCTCCCATCTACCCAGCTGTCCAGTGGTCTCTGTCCCTCACTCCTAGATCCCTGGCTCCAGCTGCAGGCATGGACTGACTCTGGGGACCCTGAGAATGGTTCCCCCAGGTGGGAACAACAGGGCAGGCTCCCTGGGGCTCAGGAGTGGGAAGGCTTCCTGACAGTAATGCTGCTGGGCAGGGGCTCAGAGCCCTGGGGTAGCAGGGGACCCTATGGCCTCTTTGCTGCAGGCACAGACACTGAGGAGACCATCCTGAATGCCTTCAAGATGCTCGATCCTGACGGCAAAGGCAGCATCCACAAGGAGTAGTGAGTGCAGCTGCAGGGAGGGTCTCAGCTGGCAGAAGGGGCTGCAGCACCCACACCCAAGCCCATCTCCTGGTCTCTCCAGCTTTGGGGCCTTCTGTGGCCTGAGCGGAGTCCTTCAGGATGACCCAGGAAGTCCAGTCCCACCCAGTGGGGCAGTCTCCACGACTAGGCCACCAGGTCCCTCCAGGTGTCACTGTCTTTAGACCCTGCTACAGGAGGGCCACCTCATCCAGGGGCTGGGGAGAGGGAATAGCCTGGTGTCCCTCCCAAGCACTTGCCTGTGACCCATAAAACACCTCCTCAGGACTGGGGATGACCGATGGGGGTCAGGATGGGCTGGGGTGATCACCAGGTGCTGGGAAGGTGGGGTGAGGACTGAGCCCACGCCACTCTGAGCCGCGTTGGAGGTGCCCTGGTGTGAGCTGCCAGCCCTTCCTCAGGGAGCCTAACCACTCCCCTGCTCCTCCTGGCCCTCAGCATCAAGCGCCTGCTGATGTCCCAGGCTGACAAGATGACTGCAACTGAGGTAGGCCTGCAGCCCCAGAGGGCCACTGAGGGACAGCAGCCCCAGGCTGCAGGAGCATGGTGGGCAGGACTAAGAACAGTCCCTGGGGCAGGGGCTCCTGGGAGAGGGGGGTGGCCCTGGGCTAGGTCAGGGCTGGAAGCCACTGGCCAGTTGGTGGTCTGACCTAGCTGAGGGGACAGACTTACTGTCCTAGCCCAAGGGGACAGGGTAGCCCCCATCTGTACTTCAGAACTCCACCCCATTCTTCACATTGCCCAGGTGGCCACCCTAAGCACCACTGACCAGCTCGGTAACCTGCTTCTCCTTCTGGCCCCATGCCCACCCTGCTTGCCCCTCCAAGATCCCTCCCCATTCCTGGCAGAGAAGCAACACTAGGAGCCTCTGGAGTTCAGCACCTGTAATCCAGAGCACCTAGGAGGCTGAGGTGTGGGGACCTCTTGCCACCCATTCCACCAGGCCTGACCCCCCACCCACCAACTCGCCTTCATTCAGGTGGACCAGATGCTGGAGTTCGCCTCCATCGACGCAGCGGGCAACCTGGATTACAAGGCGCTGAGCTACGTGCTCACCCATGGGGAGGAGAAGGAGGAGTGAGGCTACTCAGCCCTGGTTGTGTCCAGTTCAATAAATGTGGACCCACACATCTGCCTGCCAGTGTCTGCCCGAGAGTCTGCATCGGCCTGGGGCCCCTGTGCTGGCAGCCCTGCCCACCTGTCTTAGCATCAGCCTCAGTGTGTGGTCACCCCATACTGAGCAGAGAAGAAGAGGCTCAGGGATTGGCTCCTTCTAGCAAGTGCCCACACCTGTCCACTCCAGGTCCCTCATACCCAGCTCCCCTTCAGCCCCTGCTGTTGTGCCAGGCCACCTCACCAACCTACACTGCCCTGTGTTGGGCTGTCTTCCCTGGTCAGTGTCCATACAGTAGCAGCTCTTCTTGCTTCAACCATACAGTCTGCACAGGGTCCATAGTGCCAAATCCTGCCATGCCCTGGGTGTGCCAAGAACCCTGAGCCGGTGGTCACAGTCCCGGTGACCAGAGATTGCCTCTCCACCTCCCTTCATGAGACACCCCTGCTCACAGTCTCCGCGAGTCCTTGGGCTCCTGAAGGCAGGAGGCAGGGCCAGGAGGTTCCTGCAGCCTCTGAGCTGGAGGTGCTGAGCCAGGAGCCTCAGGTGGTGCCCTCAGCTCTGGGGCACATGTCCAGGGCAAGGGGGGTCCTGCAGACTCAGCCTGCAGGCGCCGGTATGGGGTGTGGAAGAAGAGCACCAAGACACAGGTGAAGAGGGTGCACAGGCTGGCCATCAGCAGCAGAGACACTGGGGACACACACAGCTCTCTCTCTCAGCTGGCCCAATTAGCCAGAGGAGCCCTCGGCCATGGCAGAGCCCAGGGGATCTGGACCCACCATGGCCACCATGCATCCCCAAAGCAGCCCTGCTCCCCATCCTGACAGTCCCGGGGGTCACAGGCCTTGTGCCCAGGGTGCCTGACCCCCACTGTCATCACTGCCCACTCCAGCTCCGACTGTGCTCTCTGTCCCTGTCCCTCTCCTCTCAGCCCCTCCCCACTCTCTGGCCCCATGTCTCTCCACTTCTCTCTCTCTTTCCTGGCTCTAAAACAGCTCACGAGGGGGCACTGAGACTGGGCTTCTCTCAGGGTCTTTGGGCGGCACCCACCCGCTGAGCTCAGGTGCTCAGGTGTAGGTGGCATGTGAAGGGCACCCAGAGACAGGGCCCAGAATGGGGGTTCCAGGGCTGCCCCAACTGGCCAGGCCTGGCCTTTTTACCTCTACTCATTGAGGGCCCTGGGTCATGGGTATGGACACTGACCTGTCCAGTCCAGCGGGTCCTCACCATGCTGGCAGGTGGAGGAGGATGGATCTTCGGGCCGCACAGTCAGCACCGTCAGCAACACCATGATGAGCACACCCTGGGCCTGCCTGGACATGCACAGCCCTCAGCCAGGGCCACGGCACTGTCCACCTTTCAAAGCCAATGCCACCTTGGGAGGGACCGACATTGCGCCGCCCGCTGACATTCCAAGAGCAGCATGAAGCCTAGTCCATGTGGCCTAGGCTTGCCCAGGCCTGTGTATGGCCCACCCTTACCAGAGCAGACAGGCCACTCTCTTCCCAAACAGGGGCCTGGGCCATGCAGCCTGGGGTGGGCCAGGGGAGAGCATCTAGGCCCAGGGAAGCAGCCAGGGCAGGTGGACACTCACCCCAGCACAAAGACCAGGCCTGCAGCTGCACCCTCACCCACAGGAAAGGCACACTCCACCGCCAGCTCCATGGCCACAGGTGCCACAGAGAAGCCGAAGAACCCAAACAGCGAGCAGGTGGCAGCCACTGCAAGGGCTTGCCCCTGCAGTCGGGACACCTGGGAGCAGCCAGACAACAGAGGAGACAGCAGTCAGCACAGCCAGCTGTGCCAACTAGGCTGCATGGCTGTAGGCAGGGACACCTCACCCACCATGGGCCCCCCAGCAGGAGAGGCCATGCCTGAGAGGCCAGTGGCCTCTTGCCTGCCACCTGCCCGGGCACTCCTCCACCCCTGCAGCGGGGCTCAGCAGGGGACTCTCACCAGGGCAAAGGCCACACAGGCCATGGAGGCAAGGCAGAGACCTATCTTCGTGGCCTCAGTGAAGTGCTTGGTCCAATCCACATACAGGCCAAGAACCAGTGCCCCCAGGATCCCAAACACGATGAAGAGAGCCCCGCAGAGGCCCGAGAACCCCTGGAAGAGGGGAAAGTTCAGGCAACATCCTGGGGCAGGACGCCACCAGAGTTCCTTGGGACATACCCTGTGACCAGGGCAGTACCCAAGGCCAAAGCAGGACAACACTATTGGCTGTCTGCCAGAGTGGGATCCACTACTGAGCACCCCACTAAGGAAAAGGGCCAGTCACCAGAGATATCCACAGGCCCTCAGTGCCCTGCACCTAGGGCAGAAGTGGAAACATGCCCCAGGCCCACACCCAGCTCTGAGCCAAAGGGAACAGGGCAGAGGGCAACAGGTATGGGTCAGGCCCAGGGATGCACAAGTCCTACAGCTGGCCCTCCATGCTTCTTCCAGCGTGGACACTGAGCACTCAGAGGCAGTGGGTAACCCGAGCAGAGGCAGAGTCCCTGCCCTGCAGGAACTCACATTGGAGTAGCCATTGGCACAGAGGATCTGCTCCAGGAGAGCCGAGAAGCTGGAGAAGATCCCGATGCCACCCCCAAAGCACACAGCCAGGATGACATAGGCCTTGTTCTGCAGAAGCTGGAGGGGAGGTGCCTCTTAGCCCAGAAGCCCAGGTGCTTCCAGCCAGGGCCTTCCCACCCCCAGAGTCCCACCACACTCACCAGCTTGAGCCCCTGGAGGAAGTTCTCCGAGGTGGAGCTGGCGGCCCCCACAGAGGGTGGGGTGGGGGGTACACTCTCCCAGAGGCAGACAGTGGCCAGCAGGCAGGCCAGGCCTGCAGGGATGGTGTAGACTCCAAGCTGGGAGAGGGCATGGGTGTCATAAACAGCCACACAGGTAATTGTGCCCACATGCCTCTGCCCTGCTCTGGGCCCAGGTCCTTATCCCCTTGTGATCTCTGTCCACCCTCCAACCTCCAGAGTCACCAGTAAACCCAGGGCCTGTGGTGGGCTGCTTTGCACCACCCTCACCTGCTCCTGGGGGTTTCATGCAGAGCCCTGATTATCAAAATATTCCTCAAGGATGGCTCCCACCTTGACAAGGCCAGCCTGACCACCCAGAACAGACTAGCACCTAAGGGCCAGCTGCACAATCACGTAGGAAGAAGGTCATGCAAACACATCCAGGCATGTCAGAGTACAAGTGCACAGGTGTGAGCACACCACACACACACACACACACACCTCACACCACACATGCATGCACAGCACGCACACATTCATATACCACACATGTGCACACATGTGCACAGTGTGCACACACCACACACATGCACGTACAACTCATGCACACCCCTCACACCACACATGCACACACACCACTTACACATGCACAAGCAGACAGCAGAAACACACCACACATGTGCGCCTTACAAGCTTCCTCACCATTAGAGGGATGTCCTCTCCCTTCTTGACCAGGGCAGGTGACAGCACATTGGCCACAAGGATGCCCAGGGGATTTGCTGGGTGGAGAGATGAACCAGGCAGCAGGTCAGCTCAGCCATGGCTGGCCTCATCCCCAGCCCAGGGGGAAGGCTTCCTGGCCCTGGGGCCCTGGCTCATGAGCTCAAGGGGTGGAAGACCCAGGCAGGCAGAGGCCTCAGCCCTGGGACTTACACATAGTGGCAATCATGTTGGCTCTGGCTCGCTGATGCTCTGGGAACCACAAGGCGGCCAGCTTGGCTGGAGAGAAGATTACCAAGTTCTGGGCCAGGGCACAGAGGCTCTGGCCACCCATGAAGAAGGCAAATGTGTTGGGGACCCAGGCAGCCACACAGGGAAGGGCGCGGAGCATACTCCCAGCAAAGTTCAGCCATGCACCCAGGATGGTCTGCAGGACAGTCAGAAGGCTGCTGGCCATCTCGGACTCCCCAACCCATGTCCCCAAATGCCCACCCTAGCTCACAGGCACATCCCAATTTGTAGCCATCCCTCCTCCCTGGCAGTTTTGCCTGGGGTCCCAGCCAGCAGGGCTGTTGGGCCCTGGTCTGGGGAGCACATGCACCCAACCTCTAAATGCAGAGGACCTTGCTAATAATCCCAGGCAGGCCATGGTGTGGGGTCTGACTCACCGCCCCTCGGAGCCCCACAGAGTCTAGGACCCAGATGGCCAAGATGCCAAATGGGATGGACACCACCAGGTAGATCAGCGAGAGCCAGCCAACCTGTGCCATGGACAGGAGGAAGTGCTGGGCAATGATGTCTGCAACTGGGGCGAAGCTGAGCCAGAGCTGTGGGGACATGCGGAGTCAGCCTAGGGCTCACAGACACTGCCCCGCCACTCCTCCCTGGCTGCCTGCTGCCCCTCTCATCCATCCCTCGGCAGGATAGCATGAGTCCGCCTGTAAGGGCAATAGGAGGTCGGACCAGCCCTGAGGCTGATGATATGGCCAGAGCCTGCAGGATCAGGAGCCCCACTGGGACTGGACCTGACCCCTGAGGACAGCCTGAGGGCTGTCAGCAGGGGGACCACCCACCCTCTGGGAAGCTCTGTGTGGACTATGGGTGTGAAAGGGCACATGGGCAGCTGAGGCTTGCCAAGTGGGCAGGGAGAGGCAGCAAGAGCAGAACCTCGGAGGGATGGAGTTGCCTGGACACAGCACCAGTTCACAGAAGGCAAGGGACATTGGGGAGAGGGAAGATGGCAGCCCTGGCCCCCCATCACATGGATGAGCACTAAGCTGACACAGTCTGGGCAGTCGGTGGCTAGAGGAGACACCATGCCAGACGTCCAGATAGCAAGGGCGGGAAGCCCTGGGAGCCTAGGTGTGAGTGAGGCTGCAGGCAGCAGCACCCAGAGGGACAAGGAGGGCCCCAGCAGGGCTGAGGACAGTGCCAAAGGGACAGCAGAGCTCAGATTCTGGAACATTTTTTGAGGGGGGCAGGTCATCTCTTGCAAGCTGGACAATGGAATCTCAGGTAGAAACACCTCCACTGTGTGCGGGCCCCACCCCACAGGAGACAGGTGTCCTGCAGGTGAGGCCATCCCCAGGGCAGAGGACATTCTTCAACTGTAGGAGTTACCAAATGCTGAGAGCAACCCATGGTTTCTCAGCAAACAGCACACTCACCACACTGGGCCATGGGGCAGGCTTTCTGGAAAAGACGAGGGGGCAGGAGGAAAGGAGGGGTCATCAAGGCTTAACCCAGAGGTGGGGTGGGAGGGTGGCACATGGACCAACCACGAGGGTGTATCACGGTCCAAGGTCACGATGAGTCAACTCAGGATGCCACGAGCTCTAGGCCACACCCTCCATGGTGGGCAGTGAGAGCCAGGCTCCCACTGCCAAACTCACATGACCGCCAGCTAAGCAAGGGCTGACTGTCTTCCTCTTTCCTCAGGACAGTGCAAGGGCTGATCCCCAAGCTCAGAAAGAGCAGCAAACAGGCTCAGCTGCCTCCTGCCTGACCTAACCCAGCAGTTGAAGGCGTCAGCATCTGTTTACAGAGCCTGCTCTACAGAACTGATTGGAGCTCCTCCCTAAACAGCCAGCAGCAGCTCCATGTCTTCCTCCCAGAGCTGTGACCCTGGGTGGCAGGAGATGACCTATCCAACTCACCTGCTGTGCAAGAAGTCCTTCAACCAGCTCCCAGCCCTTCCCTGCTCGCCCCTCATCTTCCTGAGGAGCAGGCAGAGCCCCACACAGAACCCTGTTCAGAATGCTGGGCTGTCTCCAGGCCTCACCCCAAGCTCTGTGCTACCTGTCCCCTCAGCACCTGGGAGCCCTGGTCACCAGCTGCAAACAGTGACCCAGGGCTACAGGAACCTGGCCAGGGCAAACATGAAGCCCAGTGCTCACAGTGGAGACCCAGCAGGGATCACAATTCCTGTCTGCTCCACAATGGCAGGACCCTACCTGGGCGACCCAGGAACTTCTCAGACCCATGGAAGAAGCTCCAGAGGAGGCCCGAGTGCATCCCCAGATGGCCTAGCCACAGCCTTGTCCAGACATCCCCAGATGGCCTAGCCACAGCCTTGTCCAGACATCCCCAGATGGCCTAGCCACAGCCTTGTCTAGACACAGGGGCCTGGGAGCCAAGCCACAGCAGCAAATCAGGGCTCATCCAGGCAGCTTTGGCAGAGGGAAGAGGTTTCTGGAGTTACTGCAGCCTGCAGACCCCAGTGCCCACCCCAGACAGCCTGGGAGCCCCCATCACAGTCCACTCTGTTCAGCCACCAGGTCAGATGGTGGTGAGGTGGTTGGAAGCCCTCCCTCCACCTATGGATGCCTGTCTAAGCAACATGGAGAGGTGGCCAAGACTAGCCTGGCACAGAGGAAGTGAGGGTCACACACAGCCCACCTAGGTACAAGGGCTGTGAGGCAGCCTAGGCCTCTGGCTGCAGGGGCTGGGGGCTGCGGAGAGTCTAGGAAGCTGCAGGCTGTGGGGTGGGACACCTGAAATGGCAAAGCCCATCTCTCTGCTGGTCCCTCTCAGTGCCGACTGCCAGTGCCCTGGAGCTGGGGCAGACTGGGACAGACGTTGGCCCCTTACTGGGCGGCCAGCGCGGACCAGGAGAAGGCGCCCGAGGCCGAGGCCCAGGTCCCCGTACCCGGGCACCGGACACGTGCGGCCGCGGCCCCGGGGCTGAGGGACAGTGCAGCAGGCCGGCTCCAGCGCTACACCTGCCCGCCCCAGCGCTCCCACGCCCGCCCGGCNCGCCCCTCATCTTCCTGAGGAGCAGGCAGAGCCCCACACAGAACCCTGTTCAGAATGCTGGGCTGTCTCCAGGCCTCACCCCAAGCTCTGTGCTACCTGTCCCCTCAGCACCTGGGAGCCCTGGTCACCAGCTGCAAACAGTGACCCAGGGCTACAGGAACCTGGCCAGGGCAAACATGAAGCCCAGTGCTCACAGTGGAGACCCAGCAGGGATCACAATTCCTGTCTGCTCCACAATGGCAGGACCCTACCTGGGCGACCCAGGAACTTCTCAGACCCATGGAAGAAGCTCCAGAGGACTTAAAGGCACCCGCGTAGGCGGGTCGGGTGGCGCCGGACTGGGCGGGGCAATAGGGTCAGTCCCCGCCCCCAAGGATCCGCTGGGGCGACGCGTCGTGTGGGAGGGGCGAGTGGGCGGAGTTGCCCTCCCCACTTTGGGTGTCGTGCTGAAGCCGGGATCGAAACCGAGCCTCAGAGGCAGGAAAAAGTCCCTTCTTGTAGTGGCCAATCGGGTCACAGCTTGTGAGGACCCGTCGTGAACATGCTCGCGGGGGTGGGTGCAGGAAAGGGGACCTGCAGTCTCTTTGCCCCCAAACTACTGAGATCCAAGCAAGCGGCAGGGAGAGGCTAGAGGCCAGCCTGGAAGAGGAAACTGGTGTCAGTCTGCAAAGAGCCTGGAATCCAGAGTGCCATTACACCTCCCGCTAGGGGAATCCGGAAGGGTGGGAGCTGGGGAGGACAAGGCCTGAAGATCCCGTCGGCCCAGCCCCTAGGGGAGGCAGCCTGCCCTCCCACCCGGATGTTTTCTGCTGCTTCCCCCGGGAGTCAGCTGGCCCAGCAGCTGGGCAGGTTTCTGTTTGTCTCCACAGAGGCCTATGGGTGGGAGGCAGGAGGGAGGCCAGTCTGGCTCAGTGGGCGTGAGTCTGGCTCAGAGGGCCTGTGTCTGGCTGGTTCCTGGCCCTGCCAGGCAGGCCCATGTAGAGTGGGGTCTCCTTATCCAGATTGAGGTGGACAAGGAGGCCTCCTGTCCCTCAGGCTCGCCTCTGTGGTCCGGAGCAGGCTGTTCCTGCTCTTAGTCTTAAGGGTTGGCAGGTGTCACTGTCACAGGAGATGTCTCTGGAAGAGGGTTGTCATCTGAAGAATTCCCAGGGAAGGGGGGATTCCGGCAGCACAAGTGGGGTCCTTGAAATGCATGACAGATAAGATTGACAGCACTGTCTATCAGGGAGCAGGATTAGGGTTAGGAAAGCAGGGGCACACATTCCAGAGAGAACAGGCCCCTGTTCCTGGGTTCTGGGCTCTTCTAAAGAAGTCTGATGAGGGGTGGGCACAGGAGGTGTGGGGTTGGTGTCAGTCTGGGGATCTCAAGATGCTTTATAGTGGTCTGGTCATTCTCCAGATCCTCAGGCCGGCGTGGTCTCCATTATCTGTCTGATCAGTAATCGTTGCTGGAAAGCCCCCCCAAATTATAGGGGTTTTTTAAATGTCATATATCTCTTTACTCGATATATTTATTTGTGGGCTAGTTAACAGAGGACAAGGTAGAATCACAGGTTTTCTAGAAGCTTGTGGGTGACAGGCCCTGCAAAGCACCGGCCTGGAAAGGCAGGTGACACTCAGTTAAAATTGTCTCTGTCCCTGTTTCCTTCAAGTTTCCTTCTGCCTATTCATTGCTTCTCTTACTCACCACTGTCCCACATCCCTCTCTGAACAAGCAGTTGCGTGGTCCCAGCCCTTGTGTGTTCTTACCAGGGTCGTGTGTGCGTCAGATGGAGTCACACACTTTGGGGTCTCTTTTGTGAAGAACTGTTGAGTAACCAAGGGGAAATGGGGCTCTCCCCAGTGCCCTCCAAAAGGACAGCCCACTCTCTGAAACCTCTGAAGGGGCCCTGTGGTCCTCCTGCTCAGTGCCACTGTCCTCACCTCACCTTTGTCCCTTCCAGCTCCCCTGTCCCCTTCTCCTCATTCCTTACTTGCCCCCACCCCATCCATCCACTAACCCTGACCCCGAGGAGCTGGCCCTCACAGCCTTCCCCCAAGGCCTGGTACTGCTTGGGACTGGGGACTTCCATGTCTTCCTACCACTCCTGGCAGATAGGGAGGGACAGCATAGGTATCGATGTCTAGGACATGGCTAGATAGGATTTGCCCCTCACCAGCTGCAGGCCTAGTAAAGTCTCAGCCTGTTACCCTAAAACAGGGTGACCAAGTGGCTATTTCCACCTATCCAAGTCTCTGTCAACTCCTCCTCCCATATCCTCAGGGGTCTGGGGTGAGCAGTGAGTTCAGCAAGGCTGCAGGACACAAGATCAGCACACTACAATGAACTGTATTTCTTTGAACTGTGCCTCCCATGTGAAAACCACAATTAAAGACAGGGTACATATATAATTACTTCAAAGAAAATTAAATACTTTAGCAAAGCAAGTGTAGTGCTTCGATGCTAATGATTATACAACATTAACAGAAGAAATCAAAAAGACCAAATAAACAGAGAGGTATACTGTGTCCATGGATTGGGAAACAGCAGAGTAAAGATGCCAGTTCTCCTTAAATTGACTTACAGATTTGATGCAATTCCCATCAGAGGTTCTCAAACACACAGACTGACAGAAAATGTTCGAAAACCACATAGCCAACAAAGGACTGGTAGCTAGGATATATATTTCAACAGTTTAAAAAATTCAGCATGAAAGTGGGCCAAGACATGAGGAGGCATCTCATGGAAGAGGATCCACAGAGGGCAATAGGAATGAGTGACTAACTTGATTAGCCACCAGGAGAATGCAAGTTAAATCTTTGTGAGCTGTCACCACACGCCTTTCAGAATGGCTAAAATAGAACAGCACAACACCAGATGCTATCAAGTCTCTGAAAAACAAGGCGGCGGCTTCTTATACACATAAGTATGCAGCTGTTGCATAAGCCAGCAATTGCACTCCTGAATTCATCCCTCAAAAGCCTGAGCCCAGACCCACAGCCGCTTTCTCTGTGAGAGTCAAAACTGGAAACCCCCTGGTATCCCCTAGCAGGATGGCTAAGCTAGCTGCTCACCTCCGTAGCATGAAACACAGCTCAGGAGCAAGAAGCTGGTAGCATACAAGTCTGGATGGATCTGTCAGGGCCATGAGACGGGACAAAAGGCTGGGAACAGGGAGTGACCCTGGGGTGCAGTGAATGAGTCCCCTAAGTGGCAGGACCTACTGCTTCTCTACCCTCCTGAACAAATGGGTCACAAGACCCAATCCAACCAGAGAAGTAGAATGTTTGCACAAGATGAGATTTCTCCTGAGAAAACCTAATAAATCCTCTAGCTTCACCTTTTCTTAGTTAACTTGAGACTTGCCTGTTTGGGAGGTCACACAGCTAGGGCATATGACTGGTTCCCTAGGGCTTTGCTGCAAGTCACACCTCTGCTGCGTGGGCTATGTGGACAGTGGAGGCCCAGCTGCTCTTCAGGGACTCCAAGGCCTCTTTCACTGGAGACTCTGGCTCTTCCCCAGGCCTGCAGGAGTCTGGTGGGTGACTGGAGTGGAGTCTCTGTCTTCATATTGGTCCTGTCCCCTTGGCCACCTTACCCTTTGGGTCAATTCTACTGGGTCCTGTGGGTAGTCATAGCTGACCATGGAGGCTGGTAGGTGTTTTCTTCCACCTGCCCTGTGCCTGTCCAGCAGTGACAGTAGCCCAAGCACCCAAAGCCCTTCAGCCCTGCCATCAGCCCAGATGGAGCCACAGGCCAGGTGTGTGCCCAGGACAAAGGGACCAGCTGCATCACAACCCAGCAGTCCCCCAATAAGGCCACCATGAGAAGAAACATCTTTTGGAATCTGCCCCTGGCCAGTGGAACTCACTGACTGGACCCTAGCCCACCCCAGCAAGGCCACAACAGCTCGTGTCTCCCTTGCTCGGGGAGCAGCCTGGCTACTCCATCAGTGCTGCCCCCTGAGCTGAGCTCCAGTTGAAGCCTTGCCTGCAGGTTGCTCTCACTGGACTCGATTTCCTTTTCACCATCACTAAGTTGGAAGTTCCTGCTTCAGGTATCAGTTGCCAGGGACAGGGACTGGGCTGTGAAGGGGCAACAGGCAATGCGCAGGGCACACTCACACCGTGCACACTCACAAGGCTGCCTGTCCCACTACATGCACATGAGTGAGAGAAACAGGGCGTGACCTGCACCTTGCCCAGGCTTCAACCCGTGAAGCAGGGCTGAAGAAACCAAGGGAGGTGGGAGCTGTCTGTGCGTTCTGCATGACGTCACCCTGGGGCACACTGGCAATGGTGACAGGCCCTCTCTGTGTTGTGTTTTCAACTGCATGGAATCTACCAGTGTCACAACAAGAAGCTCAGTTCTAAGGATCCCAGAGTATGAAGTCTTGGAAGCAATGGATTCCTCTCTCTCACTCAGTGCTAATAGTTTTGTATCAAAATGGACAAGAGTTTCAGCACAAGCGTCAGCTGCTGGTGTGTTGAATCCAGGTACAGCACCACGCATGGGCCACAGGATGTCCTCTCCCCTTTGGAATAGCCACATCTTGCAGAGGTCCTCTGGTAACTGGACAAGGTCACCTGTTGCCTTCTAGGGAAATGACCTTCAGAGCTTCCTTAGAATTCCCCCTCACTGTGGCTAAATCTGCCTTTAGGGTTTCATCATCTCTCAGCCAAATGTGGACTTCTGCCAACATCCCAAACTAACCCTACCCAAGGTCTCTCCCACCACTGTGTTCCCCCAACAGCATCTAGTTCGGAGGCAACCAACTGCGGCTGCCTGGCCAGCTGGAGCCCAGACAAGGCCACCCTCTCTGGACACCCCACTGTGAGGTGGTGTGGCCATCCTGCTCACTGACGTGGTTCTTCTGCTCCTCCTAGGGAACGTCAGGGTTGCCAGGGCAGGAGCCTGTCTGTCCACCCCGAAGCCTGCAGGAAGAACCAGGCAGCACATGTCCTAGGCAAAAACCAAGGAGGCGGGGGCTGGCCTTCCCACCCGGGCCCCTGGCCCAGCCTGCCAGGCAGGCTCTGGAGGCACCGTCCCCACTCACACCTGCACCGCCTGTCCCAGCAGCACACTTGGCTTCCCACGTCCTGTGACTCACCTGTCCCCCAGAGCTCCCGCTGGCCCATGCTGAGGCCGGCAGGCTACCAGCAGGGGCCGAGTCAGCACTTCAGGGTCTGGACTAGCTGCCTGGAATGAAACCCAACTCGATCCCCAGATGTGCAAGGGCTTGAGGACTGAAAACAGGCCTGCCACTGAGTCTTGAGGGCTCTGTCACTCTTGCCTGGGCTCCAGCTGGCCCCAGCAGAGGGTCCCTCAGGAGTCCACCTCCTGTCCTCCCCACCCAACCCCAAAGTCTTAGCCTGCTCCCTACCCACCCCAAGATGCACCCTGACATCTGCCCCTGCCCTTGAAGCCTGTCCGTCTCTCGAGAGGTCGAGGCCCTGGTTCTCTCACCCACGTGCATGCAGGGGGTCAGGCAGCCTTGTGTGTGTGCGTGGTGTGAGCCATGCCCTGCACATCTGGTTTTGTGAAAGGTCTGAGGTTCCTGTGTGGTGTGTGTGTCTAGATTGGGAGTTGGTTTGAGTTGGTGTGTTACGTAGGCCATGTAGGCCTTGGCACGTGGTGAGACAGTGGCTCTCTTCTGTGTAAGCGGTGGGAAGTGATCTCCTACTTCTGTTTGTGTGGGCGTCTGTGGGCGTATGTGCCAGTGGGCTTCCACTCTGCATGTGAGATGGAGGGCCGGGCTCCCCCTCAGCTCAGGTGCCTACACAGCGCCACACCTCCCTGCACAGGAATCTTGGGACCCTGGGCCCAGACGAGCGGGGCGGTTCTTGAGGGGAAGGTCACTGGGGACACTTTCGGATTCCACAGCCCAGTCTCCCGGGTGCTGCTGGTGGCTCCTGCACTCGGAAGGGCCCTTTCCAGGAGAGCCTGGGTTCAGAATGCCTTTCTTCCCAGGGTCATGGCGACCCCTCACCTCCTCTCAGAGGCTGATTTCTGCTCTGGAATGGGCCCAAACCTGTCACAGCTTCCCTTTCACTTGGGAACAGGAGGGTGGCTTCGGCCTCCCCTGCCACAGCATCTCCTAGATGGACAGCCCCAACTTGGCCTTGACTGCTTGGCTCTGAGGCCAGGGTCCTGCAAGAACATGAGAGGCTCGTGGAGCATGGCCTCTCCACTCAGCAGAAGGTCTCCAAAGTTCATCCGCGTCATAGCAGGTGTCAGTGCCTCATTTTTATTGCCAACTAATATTTAATGTCTGGGTATGCACTTTGTATTTATTCACTTTTCAGGTGATTGACAGTTGGTGTATTTTTTACCTCTGGGCTGTTGTGACCACTTGTGAGCCGGTCTAGTGGACATTGTCTTCAGGCCTCCTGCTCTGCACCTGTGTTGGATTTGTGACCAGCCTTTTGAGGAGCTTCCAGGCTGTTTTCCAAAGCACTTGCACATTTGATTTTACCACCAATGGTGCACAGGGGATCCAATTTCCCTACAGCCGCACTAGACCTCTTGCCTATCTTGTTGATGATGGCCATCCTGCTGGGTATGCAGTGACGTCCCCTGTTGGTGATCTGCATTTCCCTGATAGCCAATGGTAATGGGCAGCTTCTCACAGGCTTGTTGGCCATTTGTAAGTCTTCTTTGAAAAATCATCTATTTGGGTCACTTGTTCCTTTATTTTTTGGTAGTAGGGATTGAACCCAGGGGTGCAATCACTGATAAACATCCAGCCCTTTTTAAGTTGTTTAGGGTCTCACTAAGTTCTAAGGCTGCCTTGAACTCTCGATCCCATCGCCTCAGTCCCTGCAGGGATTATAGGTGTGCACCACTGTGCCCAGCTATCTTGTTCATGTTTAATCATGTATTTGTATCTTCATTGTTGAGTCATAGTTTTTACATTCTTTATGTCCTTACACAGTCTCACAGTGTCAGACTCAAGCCCTCGCCAGACACCATTCCAAGACTCTCCTCCACTGGAGTCGTTTTTCTCCTTTGCTCAGGGTGCTTTTAGCAAGCAGGAGCTTCTCAGTCTGAGGAACCTATTCCACCTGTTTTCTCTGTTAATGTGCCTTTGTTTTCCCAAGAAATCCTGCCTTTTCCAAGGTTGAGAAGGGTTGTGCCTCAGTTTCTTTTGAGATGGACAATTTTACCTCCTATATTTACATCTTTGACCCACTTGAGTTTTATGTATGTCATGATAGGCATCCAATTTCATTCTTTTACATATGAACATTCAGTTTTTTCCAGCGGTGTTTGCTGGGGGGAAAAAAAAACAAAAACATTTTTTCCCTGCCCTGAATCATCCTGGCACCCTTCTGGACACTGGGCCAAGCACGAGGGTCCACTTCTGGACTTCCAGTTCTGTCCTGTGGTCTGGGCCCACCTGCATGCCAGGTGCCTCGCTGTCTTGATGGGCACAGCTCTTCAGCAAGCTTTGAGATCAAGAAATGTCCCTGCTAACTTGCTTCTTCCCCCAAAGATTGTTTGGCTATTCTGGGTCCCTTGAATTGACCTCCAAATTTGGGGATCAAATTTCAATGTCTTGTTAATTTCTGACAACAATCCAGTTGGGATTTTGGGTTGAATTACCAATTTGGGGAGTACAGACATCATAGCCACATGCCCTATCCACAAACATGGGAACTCTGTTTATTTAGGTGTACTTTAATTTCTTTCAATAAAGTTTACATGTTTTTGGAATTAAGTTTTGCACTTTTATTGCATTTATTAGTAATCTGCTATTTAAACGAATGGTCTGACCATCACTTTCCCCAGGTCTGCCTTGGTATGGTGAGGAGCCCATGCTGACACCGTCACAACTGAAGTCTGTGGCTTACACAGGGTGCTTTTTGTGTTAAGCCTTCCGTTTTGACAGATGTGTCCGCTATTAAGCACTACCCAAGTAGTGTCACCGCCCTAAAGCCCTGTATTCCTCAGACCCATCCCTCCCTGTCCTGCTCACTGCCCTCTGCATGGGCACACGCCTGCTGACTGATCCCCATCTGTGGCTTTTTTGGTAGGTCAAAACCATGAATTTTATTTCCAAAATGTGCCCCCGCTGCACAGCCCGGCTGGTGTATCTGCTCAACACGCATAGGCACTGGCCAGGTGGCAGGTGGCAGGGGCACAGCCATCCCCTAGGGAGTGGGTGGCAACAGCAAGGGACTAGAGCAGCAACTGAGGCAAGTGGCGGGCAGACAGGGCAGGGGGATGGCCAGTGTGGGCCAAGTTCTGGAGTCTTCCTTGTGGAATATTCCAAAGACCAGGAGAGAGAACTGAATCATAAACCCCCAGACCCACTGCCATCTCCTGCTCGGACACATTAAGGGCCAGTCTCATGTTCACCCCAGTCTGCCCCTCTCTGCTCCTCCAAATGGCCCCTGCTCTCATTTGAGTCTCTCTATACATGTCGAGGCCTCCAGAAATGCCCAGCATGGCCAGCACACCCTGAGACCCCTGTGTCTTCCGTGTCTCAGACACTGCATGGCCTTGACCTGGAGGACCGAAGCCGTGACAGTGGTGCCCCCTTCCTTTTGACCAGTGTCTCCTTGCACTTTTTTAAAATATTTTTTTAGTTGTAGTTGGTACAATATTCGTATTTGTTTATTTTTATGTGGCACTGAGGATCAATCTCTGCCGCAGTCCGGCTGCAGCAAAATAACCGGGGGGTGACGAACAACTTGTGTAGATTGATACAGCAGGAGTGGAAGCCTTTTATTGTAGGACAGGAGCAGTATTTATACATTCCACACAGCTTATCTAATTAGCATAAACTAGATACATCAGTCAACCAATCAGGAATCTCCACACTTAATGGCTCGCTTTTGTTACTTCTCAAACCACTCCCTCTGGCATTTTGCCAGGCACCATCCAGACTTGTTTACGAACTCTAACATTCCCCTGGCAAAATGCCAGGTGTTATTTTGACTTGTTTACAGACTCTAACATTTCCCCCTTTTGTTTAATTTAAATAACGACCATAGTGGTTTTTACAGAAACACCATAAATAACCTGCTACAAACAGAAAGGGAGGATACAAAATGCCACAATACCAAGCCAATTGATGGCTCCATGCAAGAAGCCCTTGGAAAAATTATACCAGCAATGACACCGTTAGCAAAGATACCGGGTTACAATTTGTTGTAGATTACAGTTTGTTGTCTCAGTCCAGGTAAAGCAGTGTCTCAATAGATTAACTCACAGTCCAGGTAAATCATAGTCCAGGTAAGTTCTGCAGGCAGCTAGCTTAAATCACGGTCCAGTTAAGTTCTGCAGGCAGCTAGCCTAAGCTGTAGTAGCAGAAACAGCAACAGCTCTGAAGTCTCCTCCGTTTCTCAGCCGAAGTTTCGTCCGGTTCTCAGCAACACTGGAAATTCTTCCACCTTTGTTTTCATCTGCACTGGGAGGAAGGCAGGAACTCCGGATGGCTAAAGAAAATCCTGTAGCATTCTACTAAGAAAACAACTTTCTGAACAATTTAGTACATTATCTCAAGGTTTTTTTGCATTTGAAATAAGCATTAATAGTGCTCATTACTCATCAGCTTCCAGGTGTGGGAGAGCCATTGTAGCTTAGTTATTGGCATTGAAAATGACCACACATCAGGGACGCCAGTAGCGTCTTTTGCCGGCTGTAGCGTCCTGGGCAGCCCCAGATGGCCCTGGGGAGTGTCCCGGACTCAAACTGCTACTGGGCACAGGGAGCAAGAGCCTGCGAGACTGTGCCTCCAGGTCGGGTCTAGATTTGGGCTCGCGGCAGTGGAAGAGCCAGCTCCCAGGCCAGGAGGCGGGGAAGGGCCAGTCGCCGCCGCCTCTTGGAAAATCCTTGCTGCGCTGTGACCGGCTTGCACACTCGGCAGCCGCCTCTCCACTTCACGCACCCTCCGGTAATGAAAAGTATTTAGTAATAGCCTTTTGCTGCAACTTTTTTCCTGATAATCCTTCTTCTTCTGAACTTTCTTTTTCTTTCTGACTAGAGTTCCGGGGCTCTTATCAACACATGCCCTAACTATTCTTGGTTCCACTGGGGTGCCTTCCTTCCCTTGGTAATTTACTTCTCACCCCTTCCATATTTTCATCATAAAGACAATACAATACACTGAGACAAAACAAGACACAAACATACTGTATCAATCTTCTCCATTCTCAGTACCTACTCATGCAAGGCAAGTGCTCTACCACTAAGCCCCAGCCCCTCTCCTTGCATTTTTAATCCCTATGGGTTGCTTATGGCTGACACAGCTAGGCCCTGCATATCTGCTTGTGTTCCAAGCTGTCTTCACCCATTGCCATGCCCTGCATTTCCTAAAAATTGCTGTGAGACTGGAGGTCTGGTCAATGTCTCAGTTGGCCCCTGGGAAGCAGAGCTTGAGGCAAGGATGGGCAGGGGCTCTATCTGGGAGAGGGTCTTAGGAAGTGAGAACAGAAGAGAAGAGACAGGAAGGCAGGAAATGTCCTGATGGACATTGCAGGGAGGCCAACGGTGTCAGTGGCCAGCTGAGGTCTATGAGGAGGCCCCTCTGGAGCAACTCCCAGGAACCCACAGGGTACAGGGGGTTGTGCAGCCATCAGGGGCTCATGGGCTGACAGTCTTGGAGATGCAGGCATGGCTCCCAGTTGTTGCCCATGTCCATGACCTCAGGTGGCCATTTTAATCCACAGTCCCTTCTTCACTCATTAGCCGGAGTACACATAGAGAAGCCAACGTTCATCAAGTCTGCAGCTACCCAGGAAGATAAAGATCTCCCGTGACACTGTTCCCTGGGGAGCTGGTCCCCAGGTCCTACAAGCCCTCTGGCTGGTTGCTGAAGGAGCATTACTCTTTGGTAGTACAAACATACCAATGTGCTTTGTTCCATTGCTGCTGCTGTTCTACGCTGACCTGCGACCCCATTTCACTGGCAGAGCCTCGCTGGGTCTTATAGTCTCCACAGCTGTCTTCTTGCCCATTTCCTGACTTGCTCCCTGAGCCCCTGTTAGAAATACCAGGTGCCACAAGGAATCAAACGTGTGCTTGGAAGTGGATTGGCAAGGCTGACTTTACTTCTGCAGCAGGGCTGCTACCCAGCCTGGCTAGCAAGCACACCTGATTTTTTTTTTTTTTTTTTGGTACAGGGGATTGAACTCAGGGGCACTTAACCACTGAGCCACATCCCCAGCCCTTTTATGTATTTTATTTAGAGACAGGGTCTCACTGAGTTGCTTAGTGCCTCGCTTTTGCTGAGGCTGGCTTTGAACTCATGATCCTCCTGCCTCAGCCTCCAGAGCCACTGGGATTGCAGGCCTGCACTACTGTGCTGGTAGTCCACCTAATTTTATCCTGAATGTAGTGCTGCTCTTGCTCTGATAGGAGGAGCTCAGGGTTACAATCTACACAACTGGCTAATTTCAAAATTGGGGAGGGCAAAGGGAAGGACCATGGTTCAATTGGCTACAACTGGATCTTTCATCCCAATTAAGGCTAAATACTATATTCTGAGAATGGACCACTGGACTTTCTGTCTCTCACAAGTTCCCCCTTTTCTTTTTATACCCTTTGGCCACGTTTTCATTTTTGTTCTTGTGCCAAACATCCTGGATATATTGAGTGGAAATCACCCATGGTAACGAGTTCTCCCCTTTTAGGAGACCAGGTAGGCATCCTGGGTGATGAGGAGCACTTGGTAAGGTCCTTTCCAACTCAGCTGTAGCTTGCCTTCTTTCCAGGTCTTGATTAAAACCAAGTCGCCAGGCTGGAAGTGAACTGCAAACTCCAGAGGAGTCTGAGCAGCAGCTCATGATAATCATACCAGAAAAAAAAAAGCACAGACAGGTCTCAGATTGGCTCAGAACACACCTGTGACTCTGACAGAGCTTTTTGCAATATTTATCAGACACTCCTGTATAAAGACGCTTCCTTTATAACCTCCCGGTTTTACTTACTTTCAGGAGGACTGACACGAATGTACATCTCAGGTAAAAGAACCTGTCTTATCTTTTAAATGTCCACATGCAGCTGTGCTTTGGTTATACTCTCCTGCTGGGTGTTTAAGACCAAGTTGGTCAAAATTGGCCTTTATTCCCTCTCTACTGTTAGAGTCAGCTGAGATTTGTCAGGGATCACTCTTGGGAACTTGTGAAAAGCCTCTTGGCTCCTTTAGCTTTTCCTCTACCAGTTGTGCCATCTGCCAGGATGGGCCAGGGTCTTGCTGACCACATGTGGCTTCCCTGGAAACATCAGAGACATTCCCCTCTCCAGCGACCCTCCTCTGCAGAATGTGCACTGGGTGGCTTCCTGTTCTCTAGGTCCTCGTGATCCCCCAATCGGGAGGTCAGATGACTCACTGGAGTCACCCTTAGAAGGGTCCTGTCATTCTCCTGATTGACCTTAGAAGGCAAGACCCAGAATATTGGCTGCTTTTTCCTTGGCCCTTTTACTTCCTTGATTTTGGTCCTCAAGTTTTGGGTTGAAACATCCAGCAGGTCAGTTTCACCAGTCTTGGAGTAGGAGTACTGGGTTTTAATTTCAATGTCTATAATTTTATAGTTACTCCTTCCATTTAATTGTGGTCACTATTAGTACTGGAAGTACTAATACTTTATTAGTACTCTAATATTATTAGTATTCTTCCAGTACTTCCAGTACTAATACTTTATATCCTATCTGTCCTTTACGTGATGGCTTCTTGTCTCAAATTAACCCAGGTTGTTCTATCAAAAGTAGTACTTCTTCAAAACACTAGCAGGTTCTAGTTGTAAAGTTCTATAAGGAAAATACAAAATAAAATTAACAAGACATCAAAACATACTTAGTTTACATAACAGCTTTGAACCAAAAAACATAATTTTTATAACAACACTAATATATCTTTGGTATATATTTTGCCTCCACAAAGACCTATAAATTTATCAACTCAATCACATTTGAGAGCCTTTACAAATTTTACTTTCTTTTGAAACTTTTACCTCCTTAGATACCTTTTATAATTTATCCAATTCTTTACATAAGCTTTATGTTTTATATTATATCTCCTGCTTATTTTTGAGATCTCAGTAAGCTTTACAACAAAAATCTATACTTTGAGCAAAAATTTACATGAGGTTAAGTCTAGCCTACTTTGGAGCCATCTTAACATGCAATAAGATGAGAGACTCAGGTGAGGCAGCCCCTTGACACATAACACAATACAGCATTATATCAGACATGAATTAAAAAAAAACTAAGAGAACTAACTTTATTTTTGTGGGAAAAGTAGCAAAATGCTTTCATGTTTCACAGTGTCAACCTTTAAACAAATCAGAGTCTCTTTATTGTCTTTCAAAAATGCATCTAAATTCCCATCTCAACGTTGAAAGTAAGACAAAATTATATGTGTTTGTGTGAGTGTGTGTGTAACTTTCGATAACAAGTTACCTTTATCCACTTACAGAGCACTAAATGACATAAATAAATCCCCAGTTAAATTTGTTATTTCTATATAAATCTGAAGATTACCTCTACATGCCACTTTAGTTTAGAGAATACCAGCTTGGTAAAGTGTTCCCCTAAGCTTTTAGTTTTGTGCATTTCTCTAGTCACATATATTTAGTGTGTCTGGCAAAACTGACTCAATTCATGTTTTAAAAATTTGTCAGAAAGACAATGGATCCCCATTAATGCCTCTCTCTGAAAAAATGTATATACACATTATATTATATTATATATTTTTTCTTCTTCCTGGGGCAAGTTATTACTTCCTCCTTAAACAAAATCTTGGTTGAGATAACACTGATCACCTTTCTCAGGGTCCCTTTGGCCCAGATGGCTTTACTGTTAGTAGACCTCCAGCAAAGCAGGCTTTGTTTCCTTTTCCTGGGCAGCACTTGCAACTGAAGTTGTTGCTCTTTGGGTGAGAATGTTATCTGTGCATCTAATTCACATAACAAGTTTTATTCCAGGAGAGGGATGGACAATCTGGATATATATAAAAAAAACAAACAGTCTAAATCTTTTTCTCCCCAGGTTGCATTCAAGGGGTTGGAGCACAGGATATTGTTGAGCCTGACCTGTCTCCTTTATCACTATCATAATGCCATCAACTTTAAGTGAGTTCCCCACTGTCGATTATACTCAGATGCTCCTTTGGGGCCTTTTTATTACACGAGGCATACTGATATTCAGTGGAGGAGGCCATTTTCATCCTTTAGGCTTTCTTGAAGATCCTTTTGCATAGGTTGCCAACAAAACATAAGTTGACTTTTGTTTCTGTTCCTCCTAAGCGTTATATATCATAAATGCACTATTAACTAGTTATGAGGGGGTTATGTCAGTTTGTCCCCTTTGTCCAATGAAGGTCATAATGACCCTCAGAGACTATTAGGGACCTCTCTATATAGAAATCAGCATGGCCAAGACACAGATGCCTGCATACATGGGGACTCCAGGAGGCCCTTGTATTTTAGCTCTGTGGACAGCAGGGAGGCTTCCACCCAGAAGTATCCCCTGGCCAAATGGGGCATCCTGCTAGATCTTAGAAGGGAAGACCATTTTTTTTATCCCCAGGTTATGACCTAATAGTGCTGGAATCCATTGATTTGTCCTTAGTGACTGGTAGCTTTCATCCTGAATAAGATAGGATAGTTAATCATCAGACACTCAGGGTAATGGCCTCCAATTAAGGCTTTTTCCAAAGGTAAAGGCTATCCCATGGAGTTAAACATTCCAGTCAATTCCTTTGTCCCAGAGCAGTGGTACATGGGAAGGGGGTGAAACCAAATGAAGTCATAGAAAAATTCCAGACTTAAAGACTAAACGGGCATAGTCAATTAGAAAGTCATGGGCCAAGCCAATTGTCCTGGTACCCTCCCAATGCCTGTAGATACAGAGTCCAATCATTAGCCCCAACTTTTTAAAATATCTGTTCAGCGCAGACTCTGACCAATGCTTTATCCAGCCGCTGTAAGTCCGCAGGCCAGTACACCCAAGTGGGGGGGACCCTCTGTTAGGTTTCTGCCTCACATCACTGGAGCTCCATCCTCTCACACTCAAGCAAACCTTACTCCTTTTTTAGAAGATGATACCTTGCTTTTTTTATAGTACTTTAATAAAAACACAGCTTAATTTTTTTGTACACATATGGAATCATACCTGTTAAAACTTTAATTCTTAGTGACTTTGTTTTAGGTTAAGACCTAGAAATAAGCAATCTTGAACCTTTTTATTTTTAACCAATTTATAAAAACATATTTAATAGACCCAAATATATGTTACCTTATGGAATTCAAGAAGCCAAGAATACTTGCAAATACTTAGTTGATGTTTTAGTATTTTAACTTTGCAAATTAATCAGATGTCTCCTCTAACAAACACATTTATAAAGATTAATCCCATTTATGTTAAAACTAATGTATACATTTCTTACTTAGGCTACTCATGAAAACCAAGGTATCAAACAAGTCTAGTTAGCATTTTAAGTCAGTATTTCTGCCAAAGAAAAACACTCAGAAGGGGTTAGAGTTGTGGCTCAGTGGTAGAGCACTTGCCTCACAAGTGTGAGGCACTGGGTTTGATCCTAGCACCACATAAAAACAAATAAAGGCATTGAGTCCATACACAACTAAAAAAAAAAAAAAAAAAAAACCTTCAGAAGCAATGCACATTGCACTTAAAACAAAAACCAACAGTCTGATTGGCTGGCTACCTAGAACGTGTGAGTAGTAGTAGTTTCAGAGGTATCTTTACTCTTACCAATTCAGATTTATCCTTTTTGTTAGTTTTTTTTTTTTTAAGTGAACTGAAAGGCATTTGAATCCAAAATGGATTCAAATACTCATTTACCTGTAAGCCAATGTTGACGCTATGTACATGATATACACAAGCATGTATACAGACAGGACATACAGGTTGCAGGTATGCACAAACATCCATCAAACAGACAGGAAGCAAAGACTTGGTGCCTCTTTACCAGATATTAAATCCCTACAAGTAGGAGGCAAAAGAACTATCAGACTTCAGCTTTTAGACATTAAAATAGACCCTGGCGCAGATTTTTTACAGTATTACCCAGACATGAAAAGGGCTGTGCAGCCGTGGTGAACACTGAAATCAAAGGATCCGGTGGCCACTCATCCCCAGGGGACAGGTTAATCCCACAATCGCTACTGTTTATTTTCCGTGCTTGCTCTTCTTCAAAGGAAAAGAAGATGGGATCTTTTCATTATTCTTCTATGTCCCCAAACCTAGTATTTTTATTCCCCATTTTTTGTAGGTTCCCCCTGTGTGGTCAACCACCACTTACTGGAGACTTCCTGCACCCCTCATTCCACTTTCCTGGGTATAGTCTTGTGTTTCTACGTAGAGGCTCCATCCCCCTTTTGGGGATTTTTGCATTCGTGTCTCAGTCACACTCACACAACCTCCGGGATGTCCCAACCACCAAAGAGGTACTTTTTCTCAAGAACAGATTTCCTCCTTGGTCCATGCAGAGAGTCACCTGGTTGTGGGGTGCTTGCTTGGGCCCTTCCCAGCATTGCTGGTCCACTTTCCATTTTGGGCTTATTGTCAGCCTTGAGGATTGTAGTTTTCTCCTCCACTCCAAGGCCACAACAATAAGGCAGCAGGACATGTCTCCTCTAAGGAGGTAGTTCCCATGACCCCTTAGGCAGTATATGGAGCCCTATGCCAGGCACCAAAACATGCAGAAATACTGGGGTGCCACAAGGAATCAAACATGTGCTCAGAAGTGGGTGGGCAAGGCAGACTTTACTTCTGCAGAAGGGCTGCTACCTAACCTGGCTAGCAAGCCCACCTTGGCAGGGCAGTCCACCTGCATTTATCCTGAACATATCACTGCCTCTTGCCCTGCTAGGAGGAGCTCAGGGTTACAGTCTACATGATTGGCCAAGGGAGTGGGTATAGTTAAAATGGCTACCATCAGATCTTACCAATTAAAGCTAAATACTGTATTCTAAAAATGGACCACTGGACTTTCCACTCTCACACCGGAACATGGGTCAGCCACGGCTCTGCTGTGCTTCTCATTCTGCCACCACTGCTCCAGGTCTGCTCTCAGGGACAGCTCCTTTTGCAGGTCACATTCTCTTGTGTGAATGACAGCTCTCAGCTATATGTTCACTGTCAGCATCCCAAATACTTGTGTGCTAAACAGAGTAAATGACAGGAAATTCCTCCATCCTTCCCACCCTGCTGGGCTGCACAGAGCGGCCCTTCAGCTTCCTGCCCACTGCTGGAAGCCTAGTGGGCACCGTGGGCTGTGGGGATACCCTGGGCCAGTGGGAACACGGGACTCCTGCCTGGCACGCTCCTCCTTTCAGGCCTTCCTTCCCAACCCAGGCAGTCTTCATGTGTCTGCACAGTGCTGGGCTAAGGCTTGGGACCCTCTGTGCATCTTCAGAGCTCCACCAGGACAGATCTCCCTCTCCCAGG
This sequence comes from Marmota marmota marmota, assembly GCF_001458135.2. Classification (NCBI taxonomy): domain Eukaryota; kingdom Metazoa; phylum Chordata; class Mammalia; order Rodentia; family Sciuridae; genus Marmota; species Marmota marmota. Next base: position 508,540 of record NW_026000108.1, read on the forward strand.
CCCTGTCCTATGGGACACAGCTGGGCTTCCGTAAGGCTTTTCCTCGCTGTTTCTCAGGGTTATAGGCCTGGTTGCTGATGTCCAGGGTCCTAAAGCTGTCTCTGAGAGCAGACCTGCTGTTTGATCTGTTTTGTCCACTGTTTTATTTGCCATGGTGAGAGGCTGATGGCACCAGGGCTGCAGCCACAGGGAGGAGGACAAGAGCTCTGCCCACTGCCTGTGAGAATGTCCTCCCTGTCATCACTGCTGCCCACCAGAGTTCTGCTTTGTTATTCTATATTTCATGAGGGGGTTGGGGCAGATCCAAAAATTCCCACTCCTGTCACAATCGTCCCCAAATCCACAGGATTCTGACATGGGCAATTGCATGGCATATTCACTAGCTCTCAGGCAGGTGCAGCTGCTGCACACCTGGGTCCATCTCACACCTCTGAATGGTGTGCTTTGGAGGTCACTCTAACAGTACGGCTGCATCTTTCACTCCTTCTTTTTACAGCTGTAGGTGCCCAAGGTGTGCAGGTTTGATCATTTTCCAATTAATCCCATGTAGATAGCCACGTAGATAGTTTTCTGTCTTTTTTTCCTACTATAAATTTTGCCACAGGTTGGATGCAGTGATCACACACCTGTAATCCCAGCAATTCAGGAGGCTGAGGCAGGAGGATTCGAGTTCAAGGTCAGCCTCAGCAATTTAACAAGACCTTGTCTCAAAAAAATAAAAAGGGCTGGGGATGAAGCTCAGAGGTGGCATGCCCTGGTTCAATCCCCAGCACCAAATGAACGGTAAACCATGCTGCAGTTTACAGTCTTGCTCTGCTTGCAGTTTTTCTGGTGTGTCATGGGGTACACTCTTCCCTGGAGACAGCTGGGCTAACAGTTAGACTCCTATGTCACTGGCTGGATGCCACCAAGCTCCCTTCCACTCAGCACTGACACACTCGTGTCCTGGTTCTGGGTCTTGACAATAGGGTATTGACACTGGGGATTTTGTCAGCAGATGAGCTGGGGGGTGAGGGGGCTGGTGGTAAGAAGACATCTGGGGGGAGGGAGGCGCAGTGTGGGATCACGTCCAGGAGCATGGAGGAATAGAGTTCCAGGGACAGGGGTGGTGCACAAGGCAGGGCAGCCAGTGAGTAGCGTGATAGAGCTGGCATACTTGGACCCAGGCGCCTAGGGATCAGCTTTTTGATTGCTCATCTCAGGATGGCCTGGGGTCAGGAACTAGGGTTTTTCCAGGAGAGCAGGACACAGTCAAATGTAGGGGTCATGGAGGTGGAGTTAGCCCTGGGAAGTCCTGGTGATCTGGACCAGGGCACTTGTTGAGTAGGGTCCTGGGGATGGGGGAGAAAAACTGATGGGTTTGAGAGAGAACGTGCAGAGAAGCGTGGGATCAAGAAAGAACTCGATTCCTCCTGCTCTGTAGAGCCAGAGGCCTCATCGAGGGCTTGTGGGTAACTGGAATGGTTCCTCAGAATGAGACTTGATCACAGGAGGGCAGGCCAGCACCTCTGGAAGGCTGGTCACAGACAGGAATGAGGACCCCTCATCCACAGGGAGGAGGACCTCCCCTCCCCACAGTCTGACCTGGAGCCATGATTTTAGGGTCCATCTTTACACACATTTACTGTGTGGGCTGGGCTGTGTGTCACCCTGTGAACTCACCACCAAGACCACACAGCTTCCCATCCTCCTTTGGGGTTCCCCACCCTCAGGCTTCTGCTGAGTGAAGCCCTGGAGGGTTCTGAGCAGAGGAGGGATGCCCTGAATAATTTTTTATGAGAGTCTCTATATCATGTTGAAAACAGATACAGAGCAAAGGACAGAAGAGGGAAGCTACTCACTACCCCAGGGGGTTGAATCAGGGTGGAGTTAAGGGTCACACGGCCTGATTCTGACGGGCTCTGGTAGGTCAGCAGAAGGCTGGTGTAGGCACAGAGAAAGATGGTAGGAAGGCCCCAGGTCCTGTCCTCAGCGTTGGCAGGGGTGGGATGAGGGCATAGTCTCTAAGGATGACCTGGAGTTGTCACGCTGTGAAGATCTCCTGGTGGAAAAGTGGATGGCTATACACCAGAGCTGGGCTCAGAGTAGAGTGGCCTTGGTGCTGCTGGTGAGATGAGCTCACCTGGAAGAGCAGCTGGCAGCCCAGGTGTTGGACGAAGGGACCTTGGGCCTGGAATGAATTCTCCACACAGTTTCACCTGTAGCCGACAGACAGAAAGTCATGGGGGCCATCTATCCATCAAGTTAGAAAACTTCCTGGGGTAACTCTGTCCTCAGCCCAGGACTGCTCTTGGCCTGCTCATTTGTACCTCTATGCTGCCCCCAACACCAAGGCTCTGCCTCCCTCCCCCACTTCCACACCCCTGCATCAGGACCCTGCCCCCCATGACAGCAAAGGGCCTCCTGCTTCTCAGAGGCCGGCTGCCACACCTGGGCCCAGGTCCCACGTCTATGCAGCCTTCCCTTTTCTGCAGTATGGCCAATTTGTCCTTCTAGTCAGCTGACCCCGCAGCACCACAAGGCCACCAGAGTTCCCACCCAGAAAGAAAGCAGTCCTGTTTGCCCCTCACCTCCCCTGGACAGAGCCCCATTTTGTTGCTTTCCTTTACAGCAAAAGGCCTTAAAATGTGTCTTTTTCGAAAATGCACTTTTCGAACCTGCCATGATCCAGTTTCCACACTATGATGCATCCATACTGCTGCCAAGGCCTCTGAAAGCCCCATGGGCCTTCTCAAACACCCCCAGCAGCTAACTCAAGGCAGACCCGCCCACAGGCGGTGGCTCTGCCCTGGGCTGCTCCAGCTGGGTCTTTCCGGTGGGCTCCTCCAGGACTCCAGGACTCCATTTCATATAGTCACCTCAGTGGTCACTCCTTTGACCAACCATTTCCAGGTGTTACAAGCTAAGGAGCTTCACAGGACTCAATGCCCACGTCTACTGGTCACCCACAGGGGCACTGCTGACCCACGCCCAGCTCTGCCCCGTGTGCTCCCACACCCCCAGACCACCTGACTCCTGCTCCCTACGCTCTAATCCCAGCCCTAACCTTAACGCCTGCAGTTACAGAGGAGCTCCAGCGACCCCTCCGGACCCAGGATGCGCGGGACTCCCGGCCGCGCACCTCACCACCCCAGACTCCAGCTGAGCTCCTTTCCTTCAGTCCTTGCCTTGCCCCAGCCCCATGCGGAAATCCACTCAGCGTGCCACTCAGTCTCCTAAAGACACTACACTTCCTTTTCCCTCTTGCTGCCCCTCCCACTACAGTGAAGACCCTAGAGGGCGTGAACTTCTCGGTCACTGCTCACGGTTCTAGGGTGGGTCTCGCACAGGTCGACAAGCAGAGGAGCTGTGGGGTCAGCCCGGCTGTTTCAGGTCGGTGAGACCGAAGGCAGGGGCCCTGTAGGTCTGCGGCGTACAGCGCACCTGCCACGTTCAGAGCAGGGAGCCCCGCCCAGCCCCACACCCCAGCAGGTCAGCGTCCAGCGCCCGCACGCCGACCCGCAGCGCGCCCGGTGCACTCCG